>NW_026555338.1:35143239-35299909 GCF_029017545.1 Prosopis cineraria | reverse complement strand
TGCTAGACTGCTATAATAAATGTAATGATGATTTGAGATTGTGATCAATTAGGGGAAGGCACCAAGTCTGGCAAAAACTCTCGAATGCTTCTCTAAAGAATTTGGGTCAGGCTTGTTCACTCTCCCCGTAAATTGATTGGCCCAGCGCAGTTTAAATTTGATGGGCCTTACCGACTTGGTCACGTCTAGGCCTTTTAATACCCGAACTCGCCCACACCTCCAGCTAAGGTACGCTGCTCACACGAAATCACCATTCATTGGCTTGGAGCGTGAACATCATTATGGGGAATTTTCAAAGGTGCAAATCCATGGTTTGTTTCAGAAACTCTTCCGGCCTACGTTTAAAGATATGTCTTTTGCCCAGTTTATCCGTGCCTAGATTGAATATTACGTGTTTGCTTGTTCTCCGATACGGATAAGGAAGGAAGGAAAACTCAGAAAAAAGAATATATATATATATATATATATATATAAGACGACTTGATTGAATATTACAACTAGTTCAGTTACAACCAAACTGGTTGGAAATAATAGGAAGGAGTCAACAAGAAAGAAAGAGTTAGGCTTAGAATATCGTAGCATACATTTCGACGGGTAATCAGTGATAAAGAAGCAAGGGTCGTTTTCACCGTTTCCAAGGGGTGAATGTACAGATATCACGGAGCCTGGCCACCGAATTAGCGCCGGAGAACGTGGCCTACATCACCATGAACTCTCCTAATGCTACGCTCTAAATCATCCGTATCTTGACTTGCCATTTATAAACCATCAATTATTTTTTGGCCACTATAAATCATAAATATCACTCGTTGCATTGCATCGAACTCGTTATAATTTATTATTCTAAAATTTCCTAAAATTAAAGCACAATAAAATTTAAATATCCCGTATAATTTCAACTTTTATATATATTTTTATCTGAATATTCAGTAACGGATCTTAATTCTTTACACGAGACGCGCGAGAGGTTGCCTTTTTATGATGAAATGATCCCGGAACATGATGTTTTTTCCTAACATTTTTTTTCTCTGTTGGAATTTATAAAAAATCCCGCGTTTAAGTGATTGAAAAATGGGGGGCTTAAACTTGAAGAAGTGAATCTGATTAAGGTATAATCATATAGAAAATTAACTTTAGCCAACTGCATGGTATCAAAATCATCTGAAACATGTTGGATAATAATATTTTTTATTGTTTCTGTATCATATCGAGTTCAATACAGATAACTACAGATTGGTTATGGCCCGTTAATTTGAGTCAATTTAACTTCTACTGTATTAAAAAGAAAATAGATATGTGCAATTACAATACCAGGTCCAACATTGAACCACAAAGACAGGGGAGCCAGCAAAAGTAATAGATATGTAAACAAAATGTTCGTACAAAGCGAGGGAGTGGGATGACAAGATAAACATATTGTCAAAGTAGAAGGAGGATATACGTATATTAAAAAAAAAATCTTGGCTTTTAGCAATTTTAACTAATTTACATGTAAGATTTAAACTAAGTGTTGTCGGGTTCATATAGGAGTAACTCCAGACATGATTTCATCTATACACAAATTTGAATCTTTAATGTCACCGCGTATACTAATTATTTTGAGGTGAATGTGATAATTTTCAGAAAGGATGTAACAACATGTATAAATGTTAACAAAAGGGGCTCCAAATGATACGTAATGAAGATGAAGCGTGGAGCAAGGAAAAGAGATAAGTTTTGATGGTTGGGGACCGACTAAAATTTCCAACACCAGGGGCAGGTTAAAATAAAGAAGGAAAAACCCTTGCTTGACTTTTCTGCATCAACACACCATCATGGCCTAGTCACCAAACTAATCTTCAACTCTCAAAAATCAAACTCAAATCTTTGGCATGACATAAACACCAGTGATGTCAAACACGTACACTGAAACACACTGACGGTGTCAATAGTGTCAACCACGCTTGGAATCAATACCATTTGCCGCAACCTTCAGGCACCGTCAAGAGTACCGTTAGTTATATTATTATTAATTTCTACTACACAATTATAATTATAATTCTGATTTAAGTAGTTTGATTTTGGTGTTGATGACTACACGTTTTTTTTGCTTATTTTTGAGTTGATCATCCATGTACATGACCTCACAAATCTAACCTAACGAAAAACCTTGGCCAATGAATTGGACTTCTGATGATGACTTCATACATTCAATCCCTCACTTGTTATTTTTTCAACGCCCTAGTCTAATCCGAACATTGAAACCGATCGATGACACGTTGTTCCTGGATGTATGATTAATTTATCCATCAAGCTATTGTTTAATTAACACTATATATAGTGGGGGTGGGTGTGGGAACAAGTTTATATTGGCATGTTACTGAAACAGGAATAGGATAGGACCCTCCCAAGTTTTGGTGCGATCATTATCACGTCACCCCACCATTTTGCAATGCAGTGTTTTTCAAATATCGGATCCAAACTATGCATGTATTGTAGGGTTGGTCTTGTGGCACTCCATTAACTATGTTTAACACAAATGCTATTGGGATAAAAATTAAAATAATTATATAAACGCGAACCTTGGCGGGTCCCATGCCAAGAATAATTGATGAGGATAAACTTCACAGCACATTTGAAATAGTGAAGGTGGAATATTACATGATACTTTATATTTATTAATCCCTAAGAATATAATATCTAAGGATTAAGGAGCAAATTTGCTTTTGAAATATCCTACGAGGAGTGTCAGGTATACTAACATAAAAAAAAGTGCAATGTTATTCTCAATCTTTTAAAATGAGGACAATATTACCTAATTTTAACATACATTATTAGTTGATTATTAATTGACTTTGAGAAAAATTATTTTAATTTAATAAAGATTACTTGGCTACCACAATATTTCTCTTCTTTCAATGGATTAAAACATAAATTTTTTACAAAAATTCTTTTTGGAACCAGCTTCAATCATCAATAACAATAAAATCAACAAGAACCTAGATGACCAACATATCCTAGACTGAAAACAAAGATCGACAACAACATCCTAGATCCACAACAACAAAAACCCAAATCACTCTGCTGAAATACAGTCACGAAACTGATGTAGAGAGAGGAAGCAAAACAAAAGAGAAAATGGATTAAAGAAAACCCAAGAGGCTCTGCTAGGGCTTGGAGTTTGAAATCGTTTGGAGATTTTTGAAGCTTCTAAACAATAAAAGTAAGATTCTCAAGCTTAAATCTACCTATTTCTTCCATTTTTCTTGATGTTAAAAGTTAGGATTTGGTTGAGAATAATGATTTTCGATCCATAGAGACTATGAGTCCAAACTCATTAATTTAAATAGAGTTAATAAGAGTTGATTAAGCTAATGAAACTTAACATTTATGGTTTTATGATGATTGGTGGTTAGAGAGCATTTAATATCCCAAATTCACCATAAATATGATGGTTGGGGCAATGTGGCTCCATTAATAGTTATATAAGAGTTCAATGAAGTAATGTGAAATAGAGGAAGCTAAGAAATCCTATGAATATGTTTATATGAGAAGAGAATGAATATTAGGATTGAAAAAGTATTTGGGTTGATAGTGAAAAACTATCCAAAAATGGACATTGATGAAGTGTATTGTAATTTATTGTAGAGTGATTATATTGGCACCATTTAAATTTCATGAAAGCTTTGAAAGTGTGTAATTAAAAGGTGAAACATTTACCTGTCAAAGGTTTTAGATAATCGGGAGGAACTTTTTTCCATGCTTTTATGTGTTAATTAATTTATTAATTTTTATTTGATGATTTAAATATGTGAAATTGAATGAAAATGTAAGTGTGACATGACTACTTGAAAATCTATTATAATAATCTTATAGAGTTCAATAAAGTATTTTTCATTTGAAGTTCGATGATGTGCTTTGTAAATGGATTTTCAATGATTGGTATAATGAGGTCTTTGATGATTTGAAAAAGTGAAAAGTTCAATGAAATTGTGTTTTATGGGAGTTCCATGAAATGTGACTAGGATGTTAAGTGGAGTTCAATGATTGTATGATATGTGAAGGTCAATGATTACATATAAATGGAGTTATGTGATTATGTGTTTTTAGAAAGTTCAATGATTTTGATTCATGTGAAGTTCTATAATAAGTTGTAAACATGTGAAATGAGAGTATAATGAAATGATTAAGTATATTGAAGTAGTGAAAACTTGCATGCTACAAGTTATTGCATATCTATGTATTGCATGATTATAAGAGGTGAAGTTTGCCTAAAAAGAGAAATAGAGAATTAAATCTACATAATAAGGCTTTCATCCGAGCTCAATGGTTTGTTTGAATTTATTATATATATGTATATATATTGTCTAACTTGTTTAATGAGGAACTGTCTTACTGGTTCAATGAGGGACTTGAACCTAGCTAGTTATTCATTTATTCAATGAGGAAGTTAGTCTAGGGAGAATGACACCCTATAGTATGAGAAATGGGGAAAACCGTGAACCATAAATATGTTTGAAAACCTTAGCCAGGTAACATTTCATGCATGTTTAAGCTAGGGTAATCTTAATGTATAGACGATCTTAATATGTTATAGCCTATGGTTTCATGTCAGAGGAATAAGAAAGATATAAGGGAGGGATGATCATTCATATATTAATAAAGGGCACATGATTGATTGTATTATGACCCTAGTAATGAAAATCAGGAGTTATTATTATATCCATGTGAAAATTTGAAAGTAGATCTTGTGATTGGATCTTGTTTCCATGTAAAAGATAGTATTACTATATCATTAACTCATGGTTATGTGTTTCTACGAATGAGCATTTTGAATTGTGTGCTTGAATATGTTTCATGTTTAGAATGTTTTTCTTGCCACTTGCATTTAAATTAATTGATATGCATTAGTGTGAGTTAGATGAACTTTGGTTACTGAGTAGTTATACTTACCTCACTATCTTTAATATTACAGAAAACATCTTAAGAGGACAAAATAAAGTAAAACAGCCGGAGGTATAGAATTATCGTCCTATTAGTAGGCCTCCTTTATTTCTAAGTATTTATGTGTATATGTTAAATGATTTTGCCAACTAGGAATAATCTATTTGTGACTTACCTGTATTGTATGTTTTGTGAAATTATAAAGTTTATTTTGAGCCTTATAATATATGGATATGGATTGTGAATTCTATATTAAAGCCAAAATACTAGTGTAAGTAAGAGTTGTGTATGACATGTAACTTATGTGGATTATTTGATAAAATATGTGATTAGAGCTTCTCCTTTCGTTTTTTATATTAAGGAGTTGAGCAATGAAAATATATTTTATAAATATTGTGAATGTTGTAATGCATTTCACAGGTCTATTTTAGTCTATTGTACTTGGTCTGAGTGGTGTCTATGACTTTTGGCACATGTTTTGGACACTTAGGTTTTGTATAAATGGTGAAAAAGAGGAAAAATTTGAAATGAGTGTCCAACTCTCTACTGAAAAATAATTTAAAGGTGAAACCTAAGCCATTAGTTAAAGTTAGGAGAAAGCTCTTTGTAGATACCTAGATTATGTTAACAGGACGTCGGATGGAGAAATGAGAAGTGTTGGAAGTTGCCCCAGATGCTTTCAAATGGCAGTAAAACTCTGTTGTCATAAAGCGTGCAATGCGCTGCGGCGCATTGTACACTAGTCGTGGTGTACACCTCTGTTTCTGCACTAATTCACTATTTTTCATTTTTGAGCAAATGCACTAATCCTTTTCAAAATCCAATGCTTCCACATAATAAATAAACTATGATTTTGCATTAATGAGTCCTTTTAGGATGTTTTAAACATTGAAAACTTGAGATTCCATTTTTATAGCCCATTTGTAAACTTGACAAATTTGTAACTTACTTTGAAAAAATCTCTTAATTAGATTGAGATTTGGAGTTGATCAGGGAATAACAAGGGAGATTTTACACTTTCATGGTGACGTGAGAGAAAATGATCAATGGATTATCCAACATGGCCTTGAGCAATTCCCTCTTTGAAACTCTCAAATTTGACTCCAATTTTTTACACAATGATGCCGTTGCTGCACAGACTAGCCTCTCCATAGAGCTATAGTTTGGTAGGCAAGGGTTCAAGTCCTATTTCTCAAGTGATCGAGTGACGTTGATGGAGAGTATTTTGTCCTTCAAACCCATTTAAATCTTTTACTCCAATTTTAGTCCTAGCATAGGGGATTGAAGATGAGAGGGCAGGGTAGAGGTTGTGGGTTGTGATGATGAAGAGCACAAGGTTCCTAGAAAAAACAACACAATATATATGTCTTTGTTCATCCTTCACTTGACCTTCCATCTTTCCTGTGTACAAGATGTAGTAGAGGGTGGAAGGAAGATGGGGTTTGATGCTGATGGAAATGATTCCAAACCTAAAGAATTAGAGGAGATGGTTTGATCAGAGGTGTTGGTCCCAACTTGAAGAAAGAAGTTTTTTAACGTTATTAATTTGTGTTTTAAGCCAAAAAAAAAAAAAGGTGCCAGACAAGCTTTTATCAAATTAGTAATATGCTGCCTAATTAAGCATTCTCATGTTCTTAAAAGATTGGGAGCAATATTGTCCTTTTCATTAGTTTAAGATACCTGATGCTTCTCATGCGATACTTCAGAAGCAAATTTGCATCACAATCCAATGCCTTAGAGTATTTGATGCAGTACAACATGAATAACTTAAGGGAGATGTAACATTATATCGACATGCACCTTGCTATCTCCCTGCTAGCATATCTCAACTAATATATATCAATTCCATCCTCTCGATTAATATGTTTGCGGCTTATATCATCCCTCACATTCAAAAATTTGAGTACAGGTTTATGAAAAGAAGGGTCGGAAACAAGACCAGATCATCAATGGCGACTGGCCTGGAAGTAACATGGATGGCATATATTAATTCATAATTTTATATGGATAGTGCTGCATTACCATATAACCCTAACATAGCTTCCTATATTTTATGATTTCATATATTCATATTGTTATGGATAGCGTGCTTAATTAATGCAATGCACTTGCTGTCGGTACACCTTTTCTTTGCATTTCAACATAATTTCTCGTCTCCCAACTAAGTGTGCGTGTGTGTATTTATTAAGCTTCCCTTTTCATTTGAACTGTCTGGATGTCCTCTCTCACGAAGATGAAGGTTCACACACACACCCACAAGGTAAAGCGTAATCCTTGATGACATGGATATGTGTAACGTGTTTAGAGGAGATCTGATGGACATGCCATTTGAAGCAAAGTCAAACAATGCATTTACTCTCTCAAGTCCTATTATTACTCTCAAGTCTCAAGTCATGTTATTATTATTATTTTTTTTATAACAAGGTTCTTTTTTATCACCCATGATGTATTAAATGTTGATGTACATTATTTGAAAATTTTCTTGGGTTTCTCACTCGCTAATTCCTTCATATAAGAGGAATAAAGTTGAATAAAATTTAATAAATTTTTAGAATTAACGAGTTTATCTGTTGTTTTATTTTGGTTAAATACATTGGAAGTCAGGTGGTATAGGATTTGGGACAAAAGGATAAGAAGGAGGGGTGGAAGCTGGGAAGTGTGAACAAAGGTGCTGAGAATTCAGAGAGTTCGGCGGACAATTAATAATGAAAAAACAGGGCCCACTGTCCTGTTGCATACAACAAAGGCGAACAAGGGATGGAGGAGCTTGTGGATGTGAGCACCCTGCTTCCCCAATTATTGACTTATCCTGCCACGTCCTTCTCTTCCACAAATCACCTCTCTCGGATCAATTTGTCACGTGCGCTTCATGTGCCCCCCTTCTCTCGTGCAGGATTAAGAAAAAGTTAGTAATAATTTCTTAAGAGTTGAATTGGATCTGACATTCCGAAGGTGGTCTTACCGTCTCAAGCCATCTCTTCCTCGCGATCGGCCGGTCTTCCGAAATGGAATATGCCACACCCTCCGCCCCGAGAAAATAAGACAATAATTGAATTCAAAGACGTTTTGTTTTTCATTTCGACTCTGATTGGTTAACAAATATTAACTCTCATTGGTTAATAAGGTCTAGGTTAATGTTAATATGAAAATTTTTCTTGATCTGAGATTTAATTTAATTTTTTATTTTTTATATATTTTTAATTTATTTTTATGAGAGTATTGATTCAACAGTAGTCACATTTTTAAATTTCTCTGATTGTTGGTATTAACTCCATCCGGCTATCTTTTTTTATTCGTTATGCTTTTCCATACCTTTTTAATTTTTTTGATTAATGAGATCTAATTTATTTTTTTATTTTTCATGTATTTTCAATTTTCTTTCATGAAAGCATTGATTCAAGAGCAATCTCATTTTTAAATTTTTTTGATTATTAGCATTAACTCCATTTAGCTATCCTTCTATCTCAAATTATTAATTATTAATTGCAGCTAAATACTCCCTCTATTGAAATTATGAAGTATATTTAAACAAACTCGCATATAGAGAAATCTCATTAAATACACTTAATAATTTTATTTTTTTAAAATACAAATATAAACTTTTAAAAAATCCTTCATTCAATAACTTTAAATCTACACTTAATTGTTAAATAGAAAGAAAGGATAATATTAAAATAAACATATTTAATGAAACATTAATATTAATATTTTCAAAGTCTTTTATATTTTAATATGCAAAACCTCTCCAAAAATATCTTATAATTTAAAACGAGATGAGTAATTATTAAAATAGTTATTTCAACTAAATAGCAATAATGAATTGATAATTATCGAATAGTACTAGTAATAGTAATTCACAATTGCTTTAATAAAAATATAAGATTTTAAAATAATTTTAAAATATTTTTCTATATTTTAAATTTAAATTGTTCGTGGGGAACTTGAAAATGATTCTTAAACAAATCCATTGAATTTTGCCCCCGCAATTAATTGAAGGAAAACTTTGGCCTTCCCCACATGAATGATTATATTCCTAGATGGGCTGCTGATTGGTTTTGATTCCAATAGATATGATTATAGAAATAGAATGTGCACAACTATTCAAGGTTGTGCGCAGAAATCAATATCATGAAGGCCATTTCTGATGTGGCTGAGAAACCAGCAAAATTGAAAGGATCACATTAAGAATGAAGCGCCCCTCAGGCTATAAATAAGGGAAACGTTGACGTGGAGTCCACGACTTTTTTTTTTGTGGGCAAGCAAATTACAGTACAAGGTCACGCAATTGGGGGAGAGGGGTCGAAGAGGCTGTTTTTGACATAATATGAATGCGTACATGAATATACAGCTTTTCTTTTTGTGAGACTCTTCAAAGGTGAGTGAGTGTGTGTTTGATTTTTAATTTATTAAAAATTTATTTAGTAAAAATTAGTTATTGTAATAAAATTTATATTTAAATATATTTTTAAAAAAATCAGTTTAATAAATTAAAAATTATTTGAATTAATGATGATTTATGCTTTTGAAATGTATTTTTGAATATATAATGATCAAAAAAGATATTAATTTATAATAATTTATAATTTTTATTATACAAATATAATATATTAAAAATAAGAAAAATTTTGAAATAACATAAAATTTAATATGTTAAATAATAAGAATAAAAAATATAAATTTTAATATTAAAAAAATTATAAAATAAATAATTCAACAATTATTAATATTGAATGGTATATCTTATAAATAAGATTAAAAATATTATTCTCTTTCTTTTTCATATACAAAAGGTTTATAAAATTATCTTTTTATATAGTCTATTTGGCCTTGTGGTTATTGCACTAAATTTAAATTTTAATAAAATAGAACATGTAATAAGTATTTTAAGAGAATAAGAATAGTACAGTAAATTTAAAAATTCAATTTTAAAAAATTAATTTAAAAAACTTTAAAAAATTAAGTTCTCAAATTCATTTATAATAACTTTCTTAATGTATATTTAAAAAATTATTTTGTCCAACTAAAAAATTTTTTAAACAATATCTTACATTTTAAAAATATAAAAATATATTTCAAAAGTCAAAGGTCATGTATCTAAACGAGCTGAAGCACCTAAACTTCCAAAGCTCGCAGGCCTAACAAACCAACCACCTCTCAGAAGTTCAAGGATCATCGTAGTCAGTATTGGAACTGGTCATTCCATTGTGCATGTGCTTCTTTTTCCAAACAATTTTTATTATTATATATTATATTAACTTTTTTTTTTATTTGAACCAAATAAATTGTGTTTGAGCTTCGAGAAAACAAAACCGTAAAAGGATGCGATCCTTCTCGTCACAAAAAGGAAACAACTAACAAGCTGCTCTGGCTTTCTTTAATCTATGGCCTGAGTGTGGGCCCCACTTCTTAAATTGTGTCGCAGGTAGTTTTGGTTTACCCACGCCCTCGAGAAAAATGTGGTCCTCAGAAAATGACATTTACCCGGACGTAAATAAATTTTGGCTTAAGTTAAAACTTTGTTTTGAAATATTTTAATGTTCAATAGTCAATTTTAAATTATTAATATAATTAAAATATTATATCACTTTAATAACAAATGCTTTGCTTCGCATCCCTGTCGGGCGTATCGATTCAAAAGCGAAGGCAAAACAGAAGCACACATTTACATATATTTCATCATCTTCAGGTAAAAAAAAAAAAATCAAATTCAATCTTCAAGATTATCCAAACTTCAAAATAAATAATTAAATTTATAATTAGACGTGATATATATTACCATGATATTTATAATTATTATTATTATAAAATAAAATTAAAAAATTATAATGAGTTAGATTTTTTTGGACAAAAAATAATGAGTTATTATTTTTGCTAAATGTTTCGGCTTAATGCTCGTGTACCAACTATTAACCAGGGTTACGTCACCGGATGAGTTTGATTTGATCGAGCATTTTAAGGTAAGAGCTTTTTTTCTTTTCATAAATTTGAGGGAAAAATATTATTCAAGTACCATGAAAATAATTTATTGAATATGGATAAAAATTATAAAATACCACTGTAGGATTGGAGAATTAATTTAAATTTAAACTTGTCAATTGATAAATAATTTCTTATTAAATACAAATGAATACTTGTTAATTAACGAATTACTACTTATTAAAACATGATCTATACTTATTCTTTCTCATAATCAAATTGTTTTAAATTTTTTAATTTATCAATTAGCGAATAACTTCTTATTAAAGACAAATGTATGCTTGTTAATTAATGAATTACTAATTACTACTTATTGAAATATGATTTATACTTATCTTTTTTCACAATCAAATTCTTTTAGATTGTTGAATTTATCAATTAGCAAATAATTTTTGTTAAATGCAAGTGAGTACTTATTCATTAATAAATAATTACTTGTCAAAACATGGTCAACAATTATCCCCTCACACAAGCAAATTATTTCATATTTTTAAAGTTATCAATTAGCAAATTGCTTTTTGTTAAATGTAAATAAGTATTTGTTAATTTGTAAATGACTACTTGTCAATTAAAAAAAGAAGGGTTAAGATTCAATTTTGTCCCTATATATATTTTTAGGAGCGTTGAGCACCTTATACTCTTAGGTAAAATAATTTTACCCTTAAATTATTTTTTTCAACAAGCAAAAACTCCCTTCCACTAGTCAACAGTTAGGTTTTCAGCTTTTTACCGACATGGCATGTGTGTGAGACTCATGCACAATAACTTGTAAGGTTTTGACCATATTTTTTGTGATAATTTGCTCCTAAATTCTTTTTCTAAAAGCATTTAACATCCTAAAATCTTTTTCTATAAGCGTTGGATACCTTGAAGTCTTGCTAAAATAAAATTTAATAAATATTATTAAAATATTAAGTATTTTATTTAAAAAATTACACCACCTAATTTAATATTTTTATATATTTTTATATTTTTTAATTTTATATTAAAAATGAAGGGAATGAACTTTTAAATTAACGAAAGGATTTTTTTCCTTCTCATCTTTCCATTTTTATATTGTTAAGTAACTTTTTTGTAACATATTAAGCGATATCTTCTAAATTAACATTTTTGTTCACATATTGTTACTCTTGATTTTTCATGTTTTTAATTGTACTCCTAACACTACAATGTACAGTGAGTTTTAAATTTAGGTAGTATAATATTTTGGAGGAATATCATTAGTTGGTCAAAAAATTTATAAAAAATAATCTAAAAATTTAAGAAATTTAACTGATATTAAAATATAAATAAGTTTGATATGCACAAAAAGTGTAATGATTTGTGTACTATCTATGAGAGAAAATTGAAGATTGATATATAAAAAATAAAAAGTCATCTATAAATTTATAAAATGCTAACTTGATGATTTTTTAATATTTAAAAAAATTTATAAATTTTGAATAAATATTTATAAATAATAATATTTAACTTATTAAATATGAAAATATTTAATATTTTGAAAATATTTATTAAAGTTTATTTTAATAAGACTTCAAGGTACCCAATTCTCCTGAAAAAAAATTTTAAGGTGCCCGGTGTTTTTAGAAAAAGAGTTTAAGGACAAATTAACATCAAAAAACATGGTTAAAATCTTATCTACTATTGTGCGTGGGTCTCATGTATATCTTCATCGGCAGAAAATGGAAAACTTAAAGTTTTCGAACGGGAGGGTGTTTTTGAAGTTAAAAAGAAACTTCTAGAAAAAAATTATCATATTTAATAGTATAAAGTACTTAACAGTTCTAAAAAATAAGTATATGGACAAAACTAAACTTTAACAAAAAAAACATGGGCATCATTGTCTTCTTTCACATAAACCTATTTTTCTTAAATTTAATATCTATATTAATTGAGACCACGCCATGTTAGTTATGTTATTCAAATGAATAAACAAATCAAATTTTGCACATGCCCTTACTTCAGCGGAGCAATCAATAAAATGTAAATAATAAATAATAATAAGTAGAAAAATATAAATCAAGAATATTTAGTATTATTATTATTATTATATATGGTAAAGTGTGACGGGGTTTACTGTTGA
Organism: Prosopis cineraria; assembly: GCF_029017545.1. Taxonomy (NCBI): domain Eukaryota; kingdom Viridiplantae; phylum Streptophyta; class Magnoliopsida; order Fabales; family Fabaceae; genus Prosopis; species Prosopis cineraria. The sequence goes on along the minus strand of NW_026555338.1, from coordinate 35,286,927 downwards.
TCAACAGTAGTTTAAACAGTAACTTACATATATTTTTTCCTTTTTCATGGTTATTTTATTTTATATTTTTATTTTTATATGATTAAGAGAAGTTGAAAGAATGTGGGGCTCATGATTAAAAATATAAATGTGTGACCCATGATAAAAGTAAACAGTTAATGTGAGATTATGGTAAAAAAAAGATAAGTTTAAGGGTTACGGGTGAACAATGTCTTTAAAATACACATGAAAGTTATAAATAATTTTAAATTTAACTATAAATTATTTATATTTTTCAATCACACAAAATTTTTGTTTTGTTATCCTACAGTTTTCTATTCATTTTTTTATTAGTGGGGTCTACATATAAATTTTTAATTTTTATTATAAAATATTACCTATGAGCCTTACATCAATTTTTTTTTTTTTCAAATTCTCCTTCTCTCTCCTCTCCCTTTCTTTGCTTCTCATCTCTCACTCCCCCTCTTCCTCTCTCTCCTCCATTCAATCTCCATCCCCCCTCTTTTCGTCCTCTCCCTCCCTTCTTTGTCTCTCATCCTCACCAATGCCATGACAGCTTCGACAATTGATGTGGATGGGCTGGATAGAATGAGCACGGATGCCTCCTTGGTCCGACTAAACCTATGCAAGCTTGCTCGCACTGCCGCTAGCCTCTTTGGTCGGGTTGAACACACACGGATGCACTGCGTTTCTCACACTCTTTGTCGCTCCCCCTTCTCTCCCCTTCTCTCCCTCATGGCCTCATTTGCCTTCCCAAACCTCCTGTACCTTGCCACCAACATCTCTATTGCCACCTCATGCGGCATCACGTGCGCCCCGTGCATAGAGTGTGTGCGCATGAAGCCACAAACACGGAGTGTGTGCCATGGACAAGGAGTGTGGCCGCGAACAAGAGAGAGAGAGAGAGAGAGAGAGCTAGTTCAGTGAGGAGTGGAAGAGAGACGAAGTATGTGCCATCTCCTTTATCCTCGTTGGGCTCGATACAAGTTTCTCCATTCCCTCTCTTTTCCATTGGTGTACTTGCAGTTTCCTTATATAAATAGTAAATAGTTTATGGGTGTAAAAAACTTTCATCTGTGTGTGGCACGTGGTGGGCATGGCGGCCATATTTTACATAAATCAACAACCTTTAGTCTTGAAGCACAACCTTATCATGGTGGAAATGAGAGTGTGAGCAAAGATGACGGTGCACTGTGGACATGCATGACAATGAAGCTAAGCAAACATAAGTGAAGGAAGGAAAGGGTCGAGAAATCAGAGGAGAGGGAGGGTGGTGAGAGAGGAAGGAGAGAAGAAAAGTATTAAAAAATTTAATCATAGGCTTCGCTAATAGAAAAAATAAATGGATAAGATTGCAGGGTAATAGAACAAAATTTTTTTAAAGTTAAGAAATATAAATGACCTGTTGTTAAGTTTAAGATCACTTATGACTCTTTGTATGTACGTTAAGGATATTTTTAACCTTTAATTCTAGATTTAAATAAGTCCTTAACTAAAATAAATTATACTACTTTCATTAAAAGATAAGACATTTTTAATAGAATTATATTTCTAATAAACTAGTTATTATTTTTAAACTAATATCAAAATAAATTTTAAAAATAATTTAAAATATATATTTTTTATTTTAATTATTTTCACAAATTTAAACAATCATCATAAAAACTCAATTTTTTAAATAAATAAATAATTTTTTTATAAAATAAACAGAAACAAACGGTCTTAAATTGTTTTTAATTGATTATTCTTAGTCTTTCTCCTTATATTTTCTATTTATTAAATTTTTATAACATCACTTATCTTTTTTTTTTTTTTTGCCAATTCCGTTGTGATTCTTTCAAACTAAATGATATGTTAATACTCCCGTGCACGGCAGTGGATTAAAATCTATTTTAAATAGTCAGAGGACAAGCAACGATAAAATTCGTAAGTATATATGTTATTTTGAAATGTTGAGATGGTTAGTAAGGCACGTGGTGTTTCAAAGTGAAAAGTGAAAACAAATAATTTGCGTTGAATGAAAGAGGAAAAAGCGCAGAGGGCATGTTGGAGTCTCTTCTTCCGTCTCCATGATTGTGACTTTACCATCTTGCAATGAATTCTCGTCCGGTTGCCTCTGTCACCAGACCTCACAACTCCAAAACCACCGCGCAGCGTCCGTACGTGCAGTTTTGTTCACAATGCGTCATCCCTCCTTTTTCGTTCCACCAATTCCAGCTCAAAAACTTCGCAATCTTTCTCTGTTCCATACCTTAATCCTGCTTGCAACTCTCTCTCTCTCTCTCTCTCTCTCTCTCTCTCGGGAGAAATTCATTGTGAGATGGGGTTCGACGGCAAGAAGGAGGATTCATTTTTTCACGATCAGGGGACGGCTTCTTCCCTCTTAATTAAACAATGTTCCTGTTCCTGTTGGTGCTTGCACGGATGATATCTTTTTATTGTCTCCTTGTTGTTCATTTCCATGGTATCGGGCTGAAATTTGCTTCAAAGGGGGGGGGGGGGAATGCTGTCTCCTCGTAATTAGAAAGAACTTATATATAGTAATTAATTAGAAAGCTACATCTGGTTGTTCATCTAAATTGGATTCAATTTAACAATGGGTATTTACGTTATGTCTTATAATCATTATTGCTGCAGGCTGAAGTCAACATGATGAGGATTGCTATTTTATTGTGATTGGTTAAGCTGACATGGATATTAAGAACCAACACAAGAGGTCGAAGAAGGGCTAGTCTCCCTTACCATATATTAAGAGTCGACATGACGAGGATTGATATGTTCAGGGATGGACGTTGTTGATTTATGTTGCGTAAATATGTAAATTTTTGTCCCGGTAGGTATTATCATAAGGTTTTAACATTGTATGTAATAATGTAAGTCATGTTAATTAACATGTCAAAGTAAGGATTGATATGTATCTTAATCCAATAAGTTGTAATAAACATAATGTAAGGTTTAAGCCTTTCCTGCGCGTGCGCTCCTGTGTAGTATTTAACAACAGCATCTACAATTTTCAATTACATGTTTAGCAGCATGCATATTTACAAGAATTTACAAGCTAAGTAGCGCCGAGTTTTTATTACCAAACGGAAATTAAATTATAGAGTGCTAATTGTTTCCCAAAAAAAAATTAAAGTGCTAATTCCCTTGCTAGCACTTAGACTACAAATTTGGCAAGGGTCATTTCTATTATTTAACACTAAGATTAAAAATATTTATAACTTTCACTTCCATTATTTAACACTCATATATATTTCGAGGATTTACAAGCTGCACCAAGTTTTTAAAACTTGAAAAATTAACAAGTGTCAATTCCATTTTTTATGAGGATTCAGTTTAACAAAATAAGTTAGTTAATTTTTTACAGTATACTGAATCAAAATTTGAATCCTTATTAGAAAATGTGCCGATATTTAATATTTTAATATGTTTCAAATAAGATTGTTTTAAATAAAAGAATAGCATAGGAAAAAAAAAATATTAAGACTACGTGCATTTACAATTTTCACTCGTATTATTTAACACTCGTGCTTTGAGGATTCACAAATTGCATCGAGTATTCACCACTTGAGGAAAATTGACAAGGCCCGTTATAATCCAATTGTTTAACAGTAAGATAACAAAAAATTACAGCCACACTGCTTTCATTGTTTGTAATTACATACTTGGAGAATTTACCTCTCGTAAAGCTTTTACACATGACAGGGGCAATCAGGGCTTCACACATCATTTGTTTTTCATGGCAAGATACCATGGACTTAGTAGTTTTACACGACATGTTCAGGGTCAATGGGAAAAGAGCTTGTAACTTTGATCCTTCCACGTAATTTTCCCTACAATCAAATATTTTCTAAACTTTTTTCAGTCATGTATAATCTCTTAGTTTTTACAGGATCTGAATCTTGATTACAATATAGTGGTATGCTAGTCTCTTGCTCAATTTGTTTTGACTCGCTTTGAGGAAAAATTGAATAGAAAAATCCTTATAAGTATATGTCATATAAATTAAAAGCAAATTAAAACACATCCATATTCTTATATTTATAAATTGTAGCAAGTTGAAACATTTATATTCCCTCTATTAAAAAATATAAAGTATTTTTAATTAAATTTCATTCTCAATAAAGTAGTTCCTTATTTCTAAATTAGTCCTATTTTTTTATATTTATTCTTATTAATGACCCTATAATAAATATAAAATAACTATTAATAGGAATATTTTTAAAAAATAATAATAATTATATTTTAAAAAATTAAAAATATTTTATATTTTTAAATATTTAATTTTTTAAAAATATTTTATATTTTTAAATAGAGAGAGTAGATTGTAAATATGGCTTACTTATTAGACAAAAAGGTAATGTAAGGTACATATAATAATAATATGTCGGGGGTACAGTAACAAAATCTTAGTCAAAATCAGTTATCACACCGACGAGAGGGGCAAGACGTGTGTTTGGCTCCTCATTTTTTCCCCCCATTTTTCCCCCAATTTTTTCCCATTGTTTGTCGTTATATATGTATATATATATATATATTATTTCTTTCGATTGCCTTGTCAGGAAAGCACCATGGAGTGGTGGTAACCTCATTTGTTGAAGTTTTTGATATTTATGATTTTTTTATGTACGTGGCATACCATGGTGGACAAACCAGGGGCTCCTCCTTCGGTTTAGTCTCAATCATCGTCAATTTTCAACCTTGCTCGATCTTTTATTAAAAAAATTAATACGTACTTACAATTTTAATTTATTTTATCAAAACATTTGCAAAGAAACCGGCAAAAAATATTTTTAGCGTCTTGCAACAAATTAATATGTTTAAACTCTTTTGAGTTGAGTTTGAAAATTATATATGTATATATATATATATTACATGAAAAAGAAGAAGAATGAAAACAGATATAAGGTCTAATTGAGTGTTCAACTTAATAGCACGGATTACATTGATTTGGGACGAATACTATTTATAGGCTTGCAGCACTTAACGTTCACGCGGCTTCCCTCCCTAATTTTATCGTTCCCTTAACAGTTACCAGTCAAATAAAATCCAAATTAGAGGCAGCATGAATGCATGATATACTACTTTCTAACTCATTTTTATTAACTTCCAGCTAATTAGTGATAATACGTTTTCTTAAATGCTAATATTTAAAACAACTTCTGCAGCATTTCATTGAACTTAACGGGCCCATAGGGATTTCTACTTCGTTTAATTAAGCTGCTCATTCTTTCTCTCTCCATAATTATGCTTTTGTTTTTTTTTTTTGGGTTGTATTTATTGGTTATTGCCAGTACGATGAAATTAACATCCAAATAAAAATAACTTTGTCGACATGATTTTATCTGTCCATGAAATTTCATCTTACATTGTTGCATAATTATGGAATACTTAACTTTGATACTATATACGAGTTATTTTATAGAAAGAAATTGGTAGTCATTTTCATGAGTAAAAAGGCGACCTATTAATTATTTTCTTTTCACAATTTTCTACAAACAAAATGAAATATTATACATAATAGAGAAAACGTTCTTAAAAATCATGTATTTAATAAGGATGAATTGAAAAATTTATTTCTTTTTGTTGACAATTTCACTTATTTAATTAATTTTCATTGACTCCAGTAAAATAGTTAGAAGTATATTCCTCTCAGTCCAAAATATAATCATTTTTTAATAATACTCTGTATACAAGTAGTAAGTGAAAAGAATGTTATAAACTTGCACGAGAATACATTTAATAAATACATAAGGTAAAATAATTGTTCTTAACAAATACTAAACTTCTTGTATTTTAGACCAAAATTAATTAAGAAAAAATATTTATATTTTACACGAGAGGAGTATGCAGCTGGTTCAGAAAGTGTACTGCTTGATTACCTTTATCTATCCAATCATATTTTATAGAAAATAAATATTTAAATTGCAATGGAATTACACGAGGGAAGAAACTCAAATCGCTTCTGCTTCTTCTTATTATTCATCCTTTTTCCCCAAAAATGGATACCATGGTGTCGGCAAACAAAAAAAACAAAAAAACAAAAAAGGATAATATGGTCTTAGTAGAAATTTTAGCCCTTTAGTTTATATATTTCAAGCGAAATTAGTCTAAGTTGTCGGTAAAAAATATTTTCAATCTTTTCAGAGCAAAATAATATGCAAAGAAAGTTCCAGGGACCTTATGTTCTTTTCTGCGTGGGAAGCAAACAAAAGCACATTTTCTGTACAAATGTTCAATTATAAATGTTCAAGAGAAATTAGCTCAATGATATCAAAAAAATATAACCCCCATAAATTATGAATGAAAGTTTTAAATATAATCCCTTCATAAAATAAATTAGACATGTTTTTTTTTATCTTTAGAACAAATTTATTATCAAAACAAAATAAATTTGATTTAACTAATTTTTAACTGATAAGATCTTTTATTTCAAAAATCATATTGTGCATGCTTCCTCTCTGATTTATCATCTTTAAATATTTTTTTAATCAAATTTTTTGATCTGATTTTCTTGGATCATTATATTCATCTCTCATAAAGTGTTTTTCTTCATTAGAATTTTTGACTTGATTTGCTTGGATCACCATCTTCATCACAAAGCTTTTTATCTTTCTCCTTCTCTATTTTTTCCAAATATTATGAAGAGGATATGTATTTTACATTGAAGAGGAAACACCATTATTAATCTGCGATATTATATCATTGATATATGAATATATATCAATAATAAATAAATTGGTAAGTTTTCACTCATATGACTTATATGTCAATGATATATAATAGTATCTGGATCGACATAACTAGACAATTGACATAAACTTGTTTATAATTGATATACAGTTATATATTAATAATGTAATATTGCAGATCAGTAACACAAAAAATACATAATCATTTGCTCAAAACAGATCAAATATAGTTCATAACAAATTTTGAACTTTTAGCTTATTACAGAGAATCAAACACCTAAATTAATAAAATAAAAAATATGAATTTGTACCTCCATTTCTTTGCCAGTTTATTCCATTTTGTCGAGGACCATCGCTGTATTTCACCTTGTGTTTGTCTCTCACTGTTGTGACCTTACCTCACTCACACTACTACTATTTTGCATTTGTCTCTCTCACGTTGAGTTCTTTCTTTTCTCTCACATTTGTGTCTCTCATTTTAGAGATTTTTTACATTTTGAATCCTCTGGTATTTAAAAAAAATAGATATTAAAAGGAATAGTTTTGTAAATTAATTATCATATAAATATTAAAAAAACTATTTTTAAAATTTAAGAAAGGATATACTATTTTCTTTACTTGGTTTTACAATATAGGCTATTTGTGCAGAAGGCCCAATGTCTAATGTTAATATATACATAATCAATTTCAATATCATAATGAATTTAGAAAATACAAAATTTTTTATTGGTAGATAATTAGCAAATAGCTAGTTTATATAATTTTTTAATCTAGATGAATTAATTAACTAGCTCAGTGGGGAGGGAGTGTAAATAAAGAATAATTTGAAAATAAAACATTACAGTATTATATGGTTAAAAAATGTTGTATCTCCAATTATAAATTTTACTGCATTATACTGAAGAAAACTGGTGACCTTTGAGATAATAAAAAATTAAAGGAATATGCAAAACACACGACTGCGTCCCTGGGAATGGGTAACAAACCTGGCCTCGAATGATTTTAAAAATACAAATGTAAAATATTAAGAATTTTAAGGGCCGAGACGAACGAGAGAGACGGATGAATCTAATAAATGTATATAAATATATATTGCAATCTTATGTGGGCGTGAGTGCTCGTGCTTATTCTTGCCCATCTTACTCTAATTAATATCTTTCCTCACTCTCGCTTCTTCGCAATTCGTTTCTTATATACACAGCTCAACCTGTCCTCTTTGGGAATTTCCCATTCATCTCTTCAGCTCTTTCTTCCCGGGGAGCGACAGAACATTCATGTTAAAAACAGAGCAAGCCTTCTGGATATTCTAGGATAATTTTCTCCCTCACTACCCCTATTTTCATTCGATTTTCCGGGAATTTGTACGGGTGTGTTTGTGATCCTACTGGGTGTTTCTTTCTGTATGTAGGTTTAAGGGTAAAGCGTCGGCTTGTCTGTGTCCGAGAAGTGGGTTTCTTAAGTATCCAACAAAGACGAGTAGGTTTGAGTTTTCTTGAAGGTTTAGTCGAATAGCGAAAGAGAGAGAACCTAGTCAATGTTAAGACTATAATTGCGGGAAAATTAGTGTCTCCGGCCGAAGTTTTAGTGGTGAAATTACAAGATTGCCGGCAAAGTTACCTTTCTGGGAAACAGAGAGACAAGGAAGGAGAGATATAGATAAATTGACAGCAAGATTTAGTTTTCCGGGAAATTCGGCGTCCCAACGTCAAAGAATAGGAGTCTTTACGAAATCCGTTTGCATTTCAAATATTTTCCTCCTCCTTCCAAACAGATCATTCCGAGTCCAGCAATTTCTCGTTCTCCCCCCCTCCCCATCCCCTGGTTTTATATTTTCGCCTCTGGGTTGTCTCTGTTTTCAGGGTTGGGAGTGAAGCTGAAACACACCCCCTTCCCTTTCACCTTCTTCTTATCACCCTCTTTTTGTCCTTCTCCTTTCCGTCCAAACGATGATTTTCGATAAAGGGCCAATGCAATCTAACCTTGACTGCTTCCTCAGACGTACTACACCTGTGGTTCGATCCCAATTTCTACCAAAGGTAGGTGCTTTTTGCCCCCGGTGGTCCTGAAACGTTTGATCTTAATTTAGTGCGCTTGTAAAATATTTCTGATTGTATTTATATTTCGACAGTCTGAGATTAGGAACCTTAATCGTTTATGGCATCCCTGGGAGAGACAAACCGTTGAGTATTTCACCTTGCGTGATCTCTGGAATCGTTACGACGAATGGAGTGCGTACGGAGTTGGAGTTCCGATCACTTTGAACAATGGGGAGACCCTTGTACAGTACTACGTGCCTTACCTCTCTGCAATTCAGATATTCACGGGCAATACTTACAGGTGTGCATACCAACACCAGAAACCATACTGAATCATTTTTGTCTTTTTTGACTTAATCAAGACCTGTTTCTTCCCATGCTTTCTGACACCGTTAAACTCGGAAAGGGTCTCGTTTTCGTCGATGAGAGATCATGCTTTGCTTAATGTTTATGAAATGGGCTTGTTGTCAATAAACTTTGGATTGAATAGCTTTGTGAGGGGAACTTAAATGGATGAATGTGAATGATGTTTCCAGGGAAGAGACTGAGTCTGGGGACAGTGAGACAAGGGATTCGTGTAGTGATTCTTTCAGCGAGGAGAGTGAGAGTGATAAGTTATGGAGGTGGGATGGGAGTTCTTCAGAGGAAGGAGGGTTGGAGCAAGATTGTCTCTGGCATCTGAATGACAGATTGGGTCATCTCTACTTCCAGTATTTTGAGAGATCAACTCCTTATGGAAGAGTCCCTTTGATGGATAAGGTCCGTGTGTTTGTTCTTGTCCTTGTTTAGACATTTTTAACTTCATTTTACCTTAATCTTTTTTGTCCTCTGTTTATTTAAACTTTGATTACAACCTCACCTCTATCTATTCTGCCATTTCTGTTCTTAATACTATTAAAATGGCTTCAGTGCTTCGCTTAGTTTAGGAACAGGGAAGAAGCTTTTGTACTTGGTTGTGGTATAATCACCGGAGTTCCTTTCATGAAAGACATCCATAAAAGATAAACTTTTGACTATTCAATATGAACCTAGATACCCTATTCCCTTATCTGTGTCCATACTGACTTCTATCTCTTTCAAGTGGAAACAGGAATTATATATATTCTGATTTCTTATTTAAATGCAATTGTTATATTTCTTGTGAGTTGTGAGCATATATTCCCACTTTTTTTTTTTATTCCTTGAATGCGATGCCCGTCAATAGTTTTTGCTGTGTGAATAAGACAAATTCCTCCAGTATATTATGTCTTGCACCAAAGAGATTCCATGATTGAGTCATTCTTGTTCACTTACAGGTTACTGGGTTAGCTCAAAGATTCCCCGGTTTGATGTCCTTGAGAAGTGTGGATCTTTCACCGGCTAGCTGGATGGCCGTTGCCTGGTAAGCTTGTCATTGGATTTGATCTCAACAAAATCTGGGTACTGAGATTTCTAAGCATTTCCTACGTTCAATTGATGAATAAGCACTGCTGTTTCAGGTACCCCATATATCATATCCCTATGGGAAGAACAATCAAAGATCTGTCCACCTGCTTCCTCACATACCACACACTGTCATCTTCATTCCAAGGTAGTGAGCGCAGTCCTCCGTGCATCCCTATGAGTCATGAATTGGGGAATTGTAAAAGAATGAGAAGTGAATGGTGTGTGTGTCTGTGATTTGTTGTGCAGATATGGACATCGAAGATGAGAGCGAGGGAGGGCACGCGAAGAGAAAAGAAGGGGAAGGCATGTCTCTGCCAGCATTTGGATTGGCTACGTATAAGATGCAAGGCAGTTTGTGGGTGTCGGGTAATTATGGTAGGGACCAAGAGAGAATATTGTCATTACTCAGCGTGGCAGATTCATGGTTGAAGCAACTAAGGGTCTCTCATCATGACTTCAATTACTTTAATGGCATTCGCCATCCTTGAATCTATCCTTCGTATGATCCGTTCTTGGCACGCATTTGACCACTCAATCTCTTCTTTGTGGAATCTGAAGGTTTTACAGGATGGATCCTCTGTAACAGTGCAGGAGAGGCGTTTGAAAGGAGAAAGATTGAAAGTGTTTTAGATACTTGGCTCCACATTTTCGTTCTTTCTCTTTGACTGCACGAGGACAGTTTTGCAGAGGATGGGGATGCAAAGTTTCGCTATGACATTGCCTTGGACTATTTTGGCGTTTTTCTTTGTTCCATTTTTCTTCTTTTGGGTGTGAAGAGTGCTGAGGGGTGTGATAGTTGTTACACAAGGCTAGAGAGCAATTTAGGGGAGAGGGATGTGTTCATCTTTTTCTTTTCTTTTCTTTTTTTAACAGCCTCTGATGAAGGAAAGGCTTTGTATGTAAAGAGGAGAGAGAGGGGTGGAGTGAGCGAGGGCAAAAGTCAGAGGGCGAGGCCATAGAACTTGGAATATGGATTGTGTGGATCACTTGATTTTCGCCATAACGGATTCAGTCAGCCGCGTGTTGAACTCCATTGTGCATTCTGTCACTCTGCATCTTTTGCTTTTCATCAACACCATCTTTTTTATTGGGTCATTTAAAATGGCTTTCGATGCTGGTTCTGTGGTATAATCAAAATCTTCGAACATGACTAACAAATCCAAAACACAATTTTGCAACACCTTTAATAGCTGTAAATAGGCGCGGTTGTGAAGTACGCGTGAAGAGCTTCACCCAAGCATTTATGGTCACATTCGTACCATGATAACACTACGAGAAACCCTTATCAGATTAGTTTTTCTTTGCCTTTAATTCTTTGGAATGCTCATTTATAAAATATTAAGTTTAAAGTATTAAGTTAAAGTATGTAACGGACTGAAATAAAGTTTTCTATTCTTTTTCCTTTTATTTTGTTTGGGTGAGTGGGAGGAAAGTTTTCTGGCTTGAAGTGAATGCAGAATTCGAGAATGGGCCAACTTGAGGGAAACGATGAAAAACAGGGAAAGAGACAGCGACCAACAAAGGCCTTACACTTACAGAAGGCTTCTCCAAGTCAAATGCATCACTATCATAATTAGCTGTTCGCCACTTCTCACTTCTCACACGTGTCTTTCCATGAGTGTTAGTACGTTTGACTTCATTTAATTAACCCAGACAATTTATGAACGAATTGAACTGACCTGGTAGCGATCGCTCTTCCAATAACATAATCAGATCACTGTTAATGATCTCATCAAATTTAGAAAATCAAGTGCACAGGAACTGTAGTGTAGCAAGCCGGTGGATGGTAAATGAAAGTGAACTTTAAAACCGTCACAAGTAGGCTGCCATTTGTCATCACCAGTGAAATTAATGGGTTGTTTAATGTTTATTTCAAGTCAGCCGGCTCATAAATACATCGGTTTACACCATAATTTGATATTTTCTTTTAAAAAAAACAATTATCTCAAACAATTGTATTTAAAAGTGTGAATTTCAATCTATATTAATAGGGAAGGCTAAGCCTTACTACAAGCAGAGTTCAAATGATTAATAATTTAATTCTCTCTCTGTCTAGAGGAATCCATCGCCCTGTGAGTCTCGTACATGGCTATAGTCCAGTGGAGGAGGAGGTTCTAACCTTGTGAATATTGAATATATGGCTAATTGAGACTTGCGGGACATGTCCGTCCTTTTTATCGTTTTTTGATCATAACTAGTTCACGCATTTATAGTATTATAGGAGAGTTGTCGAAATGCTAAGTGAAGACCCTGAATATTAAATCAAACCAAACGTGGGATTAGAAAGGAGCATGGCACGATAGATTCCAAGTGTATAAATTAAGTAGTAGTGATGGCACAATGATTGCTTCATACTGAAGTGCAATGACGTTTCAAGTGGAAGAATTGAAAATTCACAGCTCGCGCGTTGTGGTCTCGACACTGTCCAGGTGGGCGAACCAACAATAGATAGAAACTGTGTCCCCTCACTTAACCTTGTTCATCATGGCATCCTAATATCGGATCCTTTCCTTCCACACCTCAAATATTTTATGCACTCATCTTTGTTCGAGTCACAAGAGCCCAACGCATAAAATCAACCGACTTGGTGCCAGAATCTGGGGGCCTGACTATCAAGTCAACACAACGACCTGGCTCGGGATCGGATATGTATAATTAAAAACTAGAAAATGGAGAAGCTAGCTATTAAGAAAAAAGGAGGACCGACATGGAAATGGATAGGATAATGGAATGCAAGAAAGTGGGTTATGCAGCAGGCAAGTGGATTGTTTGGACCCAAATTCTTTGACTTTGTTTTATTTTCTTTCTTTCCCACTAATTGGTGGCGCCATGCATCATGACTCTGCTGAGCTCTCCTACCTTGAACAGTTCCCTTTTCAATCATGCTTACCACTTTCTACTTCACTCACATGCTTCCAATTACTTGTCGCATTCTGCTATTACTCCCCAAAAATGCACTACCATTCTTATCTACAATTTCATAAATAATTAACATTCATAGTAGTCCTAATGCTGATTTAGAATCCCACTACATATATCTTATTAAGAAATATCTAATGTATACACAGCATGGATGAGGCAGGTGAACTCGGAACTCGTGAAAGTCCAATTAATATGCTAAGCACAGGTGTTCAGCTTTGTGCAAGCTATGTATGCATGTTGAAATTTGAATATGACTCGTCCAAGCGATTAGATGTGCTCAAGGCCTTACGAGGACCTGCTTAAATGTTATGGAATTTGTTGCCCAAGCTGATATGAACCCTAAAAAATATTCACAAGAACAGTTTCCTTAGGATTAAGGAGGGAACGTGTTAGAAATTTTATCTTTGATTTAGTTGGGGACATGCTTCTCTCTTGATCTTTTGGTCTGTCCCCTACCCCTGCATATAAATTAAAATAGGTGCTCTGTGTCTATGTGTACTTGGAGAAGACAGTATCATTTCAGCTGAAGAAGACAACCTGAACCCATTTAGTCACTAGGACCTGTCATAAATCACCACCAGTGATCCAATTCTTCATCAAATACAAATCCTGAAAACGAACCCTAAATTGAAAAGTAAAATGAAAATTTCCTCACAATAACAACAATAACATGGCAAAATGGATCCCATATATCAGGAAAATCAATTTGAACAAGCCAGTAGTATATACGTAACCAAAATGGGTTTAGAATTTGTATCATTCTTCTTCTTCTTAGATATCAATGTTAAAAAAAATCCATTTTAACTGATAAAAATACAAATATAGATTTGGATATAGGTGTACCATATATTATATAATGATGTTAATTTCAATTGGGGAAGGAGCAGTAAAATTGTAAAGACAGAAATCAGCAGCCTCTTGAAGAAGCTTCTTCCAGTACTGGGATTTGGTTGTCTGCGTCCCTCCATATAAAGCGTTGGTTAAATTCAAGTGGGGCAAAAACAGCGGCAGAGGATGGCAACGCTAAATGCAGAGAAGATCAATGCACAATGAAGGAGCTAAAATCAGGGGGGACCACGTACGTTCATGTTGTCGCTGATGAGCTGGGAAAATTAGTCATTGTACGTAAGTTGATTGATTAAATATAAAATTTCACTGAGGCGGAAGACATTTGACACAGGTCATGTTATTCAAATTAACATAAACTAGGTACATATAGAATTTAAGTTGAGTTGCATTATCTGTGGCTTATACGTCATGCGTTACACACACACACACACACGTTGATTTTTGCTTTCTTTTTCTTTATCCATTTATTGTCGAACAATGTTCCATTAATTTGTACTGAGAGCTTGAATATGCTTAACTGAATTTTAGCAATTGCTTTCTAGTTTGGAAATAGTTGTGTGATGATGTCATTTTTAGAGAACTTCAAGTACTTCCGTCTTCCTGATGGGTTGGCGATAGTAGTTCAATTGATACATTGGCATGGAACTGTGTATAAAACGGTACTACATACAAAGGAAGTACTTAGAATGTGCAATCTGAATGATATTGGAGAGAAAGCTATTGGTACAATAAACTGTAAGCTGGAAGGTCTCGTATTCTGTGAATGCATTCTACAGATAGATCTCTCTCTAATTGCTCTCGGGTTGCTTGTAGAACCTCCTGTAGCCATCAAGTTATTTCAAAGAGAGTCAATACAATGGTAGTGCATGGCATAAGTTGATGGCGACCCCCACCACCACCCCCCCAAAAAAAAAAAAAGATAATAATACAGCAGCAGCAGGAGGCACAGGGGGGTAGATACATATACACAGAACACGTACGGAAAGAAAGAAACATACATTGAAATTCATGTAGGAAGCATTCATTGCCAGCCATTTGGCATCCATCATCTCGAAAGCTATACAGTATAAAACATCGAATGCTTTTTCATCTTCTGCAATACCCACCATTTCCACTTCTAAGCACTTGAAGTGGCATAAATCCAAATTTTTAACTGTGGTTACCTGGTCTCTTAGAGCGTGTGCGTGTGCGTGTGAAGCCAAGGAAGAGACTGAGATGCAAAACTATTACCTTTTAAAAACTTGATAAAGTTTGTGCTGGCAACACTCTGAGATTTGTCTGCAATAGTCGTTTTGCACACAAGCCAAAGAAAAAAAGATACTAATTATTTTTTTCTGCAAGCGCATAGCGTGCTATTCTTTTCGTACTGTTTTTCTGAAAGCAGAGACAAGGGTATGTACTCATAACGTAGTCAAGATTATTCAGTACAAACCCGAGAGCAAATCCAACAGCTTTATCAACATGAACGATATGTTAATGCCAGCGATAGCAAATGGATATTCCCACGTTGATCGATCTCCGTCTCTCTTGTGTAACAACCGATGAAAAGATGCCTTCATTTTGAATTGCTAAAAAGTTAGTAGTGGCTCATCTTTTAGATAAGGAAGATCTATGGAAACTAAAAATGTAAAAGAGCACAAGTCACACCAAATTCTTCTATACACGCCAAAAAAGTAGAAGATGAAGGTAGAAGCGCATACCGGATATGTCCGTGCATGAAACAGCAGATTTTCAAGGGAAATGAAACCACATCCCCTGAGACAGAATACCTTTATTTAGCCAAATCTGTGAATATTAAAACGAAAAGCTTACAGAAGTAAATGGTTTCGTTTAATACTGTCAATTCAAGTAAGGAGAAGACTAAGAAGGAAGGTTCAGAATTCCACCGCTAATGCAGACCCCGACAATGGTGGCGAGAATATTGAATTAACTAAGCAGAGCAGACTGTTCAAAAGACGAAGCATAGAATGGCAAATATGTGATGAATGAATACCTAAAGTCGGTCGATGGATTAGAACCTTGCCATCCCATATCTTTCCATTGTTCAGATATCAACCCTCTCAAAGCAACGTTGGGGAAGGCACAACGCCACAATGCTCTCAACGCTTCCTGTTCAGAGTTCTCAACACAGATAATGGAATCTCGCTTAAAAGTCGAAGCTTTTCAAGATCAAATTTTGTTTGATCGACAACTAGACAAGTCAATTGAATTTGTCTGTTCTAAACAAAATAGAGAAAGGGTGTGCAGGAAATGAATTAAGATGATAAGGCATGAAGCAGCGTACAAGCCCGCGCGCGCGCGCACCTGATGATCAGGGCGAGTCTCATCGAAAGGCACTAGCAGTCGTTCTTGAAGCCTCTGAAGCCTTCTCTCCTGACAAAAAAATGAAAACACTTTGTCAGATCATCGAATCTGTAGATACTGTAATAATCATTATTTTATACATATATGGATAGTACACGGATGCCCATAGAATCATATAGTCTGACAGGGTAATGAAGTATGACGGGGAAAGAATTGGGGCCATCAAGTGTCTGATCCTTAACTACCTGAAGAGGATGCAAAGGACATTCAGGAAACCTGTCATTTTGTCGGGTGGTTGGGCGGAGAAAGAATCCAACAATCCATGATCGGGGTCCAACCATAGCACTAGCAGCGCCTAATAAAACACGCATCACCAACGAAAAAGACTTGGAATCGCAGTAAATGTCTTTGATAAGTTTTCGTGAGTGACCGAATAAGTAAACACAGCAAATTGAAAGATCTGGAACGATCTCCCGAAGGAGGGAGAGAAAGAGGACAGAAAAGGACCTGCTATGGCATCGGCAGAGAAACGACGCTGGTGATTTTTCATGGCGATGTGAAGGTTAGGATGAGAGCAGCAGGGGCCATAAAACACAAAGATGGAAAAGGAGAGGCTATAAAAACAACAATCATGGAGAGAGAGACTCGGGGTTTGTTTCTGTCTCTCTGTCAGTGGCTTTGGAAGCCACAGCCGATTTAGAAACTGAATTTTGGTGGTTGTCCGTTGCCTACCTACAGCCCAGCAGAGATTGGCTTGGCTGCAGGAATTGTACGTCGTCAAACGGCACCGCATCAGCTGCGTCTAATTTTGGGAGTATGATTAAGGGAAAAAAAAAGGACAATTATATCCAAACCAGCGAATTAATACCAATTAAATTTCTAACAAATTTTTTTAAAAAATAAATTAAAAATCGATTTAAATTATTATAAATTTAAGAGTTTTAATTATAAATAAGTATTTAAATGTCAAATATAAATTTTAAATTATAATAAAAAATTTTATTTATAATTATTTAAATTGATATTTATAATTTATTTTATTAAAAAACTTAATTAATATTAATTTATTATTTTAATATTTAACAGTCATTCCTTCATTTTCTACAACAATTTGAGGGCCATATTATATAAATGTATGTAAGAGCAATACACACAATCCAATGCGGTTGTTGGCTCCTCTTCTTCAGCTCGCTGCTGCTTCTGAAATATTGATTCTATGGACTTCGCTTCGATTATCATTATACCACCTCCCAAAAAATTAGTACGGACCATTATTTAATTAATAAAAAATGTTTCTCTTTCTCAATAAGAATACACGCAGTATTAGGAGGGGGAAAATCTCACCCTTAATCTCATTTGGTCCCCATAACTTGAAAGTGGTAAACATATTTGGCAACAATCGAAGATAAGAAAAGCAATAGAGGTGGGAATAAAGATGATGCGGCGCACAATGATTGTATTTATTCTTTAAATAGAGATTCTGTACAAAAACCTAAATAATAGAATGCATACATGTGCATGAACAATCAGATAAAATACGAGGACATATAATACAAAAATAGTGTGTGCTATCTACTGGGTTTATGAGAAATAATCTTCTTATTGAACTTCTCTGTATTGGGCTTGGGTATCTCCTTAATAATCGATGATATTTAAGTACGGTAATAATATTTGTAATAAGTATTCAACAAAAAATATTTTGTCGCGAAGATAGCACAGTGTCAAAATAAATCATATTTGGTTATTATAATAAAAAATTATGAAGAAGTATTATGTGTAAGATGTCTTTTTGGCAGGAGGGACCATATACGCTTTATTATACCTCATTTTGTTAAATATCAGGTAGCCTGATTATATTGGAGCCAAAAGCTAGCTTAGAACTTGAATTGATAAATTACGGGATTAGTGGGAATAAAAATGGTGAAGTCGTGAGAGTGAGATTTGAGGATCAAAAGCGAGAATTTTGCACACCAAAAGATATTTTACCATTACGTAGAAATAGAAGCATTACAATTCACATAGGGTTCACGGTGTCTCACGAGACACACCGTAGACCGCTGGATCATAGCACACGCTTACAAATGTTCCTAGCCCAGAGGGATGTTTTATTCAATATAGCGGAGGTTAAACAAGGGCAAGTGCATGGATGGATGGCGGGAGAGCTAATGAGCTTAGATTGGGAAGGCCTCAATGATGGATTGGAGAGCCTTGATCTTGATGATGTTGTAACGAGGGAAGCCAGTTTCTTCAAACAGCCTCTTCCAGTCCTGCTCAGTCCTTTCCCTCCCACCAGCGTTGTGTGCTAGCAGCATCATGTCGAATGCATACCCTACCTCATCGAACAGCCCATTGTTCCCTTCTGGTTGCAGAACATGGTCCACTATTATCACTTTTCCTGTCTTCTCTGGGATCGCCTTCCTACAGTTCTTCAATATCTGGATGCAGTGCTGGTCGCTCCAGTCATGCAGGATCCACTGCACTCACACCAACTTCTTATTACATACAATGCGTTGATTAAAAAGAAATTTAAGGGAGCAACAATTTGGATCTGGTACCTTCATGTAAATAGCATCGGCTTTAGGAATGGACTCGAACATGTTTCCTCCAACGTGAGTGATTCCGTCGTACTTTGGTGCAGTGGCAACCACGTGGGGCAGATCAAAGTTGATACCTTTGATGTGGGGGTAAGCTCGAACAATCTCAGACAGTGATCCTCCGATACCACCTCCTACGTCCACCAAGGATTGAATCTTGTTGAATCCATCCTTGTACCCCGAAATAACAGCCTTGGACGTAATCCTAGCGGTGCAGACCATGCCCTCGTTGAACAACCTGTTGTAGTCGGGTTCCAAACCAGTGAGGTCGAATTGCTCGTGGCCATGGCACTTGAAAAAAGCAGTGCCGTTTTCGGTGCCTTCTCTGATACATTCGCCAATGTGGTGAGCGGGATTCAGGTGGATGGGGTGGTTCTCGAGGAGAATCATGGGGGACAGGGTCATCTTGGTGTCACGGAGGAGCCATTTGGAAGCACGGGTCAATCCGTAAAGGGTCTCGCCGGATTCAGACTGGTGGGTGGAGAAGATCTTTCGGCGGACGAGAACTCGCATGATGCGATAGAGGAAGGAGATTTCAGGGTTGGGAGCGTCGGCAATGTCGTCGACAATCTTTTGCAGGGAGATGGGTTGGCCATGGTGGTCGATAATGTCAGCTATGCGGAGCTCCACAGCAACTTTGAGGGCAACAGAGTCGGTGAAGCTAGTCATAAAGTGCCATATTTCAACCTGTCCCAGCAATTCGTCAACTTCCTCCGGATTAGCTTGCACGGGCTGGCCCTGCAGATCAGACCAACAGGAGATATATCTTTATTTGAGTATTCCAGGAGGAGAGAAACCGAGAGCATGGAGAAATGGACTAGGATCTGATCTATACCAAAGAGCAAGGAAGATAACTACTTTAGTAAACAAATTAACTGCGATACTATCTGAGATGAAGAGTTAGAATAATATTGTAGGATGTCATAAAATTTGATGCCGAGCTAGTCATGTCAGACAAAGCGCAGCGGCAATCAAGAGTGCATGCGTCCATGGAGAAACTTTCACGACCCTTTCTCCACACTTTTCTAGGATTTGTTTTTTGAGATATATATATATATATATATATATAGCAGCTTATTTTTTCATAAAACACAATATGAGTAAATTCTCTTACGAACTCCGGCAAAGATATTTTGTATCTTTTTCCTGACCATTGCAGTTACTTGTGATGTACGTGTTCAAATTTTTTACGGTCAAAAACTTGGTGTTAGCCGTGTTTTAAATGATCCACTCTCCGGATTCAAATAAAAAATAAAATTAAATAGAGAAATAAATAGAATCAAAAACAGATTTTTTATATAAAACTATTCATCATGCTTCTTATTAAAAAAAGCAATAAAAATATAACAAAAGAGTAGTTTAAACAGTACTTATCATGTATTGTTGAATAGATATTATATATATACTATTAAACTTCGCATCAGTTATCAGCATAATAGTTGTCAAAAAAATTTATCAGCATAATAAACTTTAATTCTATATTAAAATTTTATAATTTCCTAAAATTTTGTGATTTTTTTTTCAGAGTATAAATCTAGTTTAATGTAAAATTGAGTGTCAAGAGTTCCAGCATAAAAAAAAAATACTGTACCATCATATTTTGCCAAAAACTGTTCCAAAAGAAAATAAGAATTTTTTCCGCGACTTTTCTACTTTCAAAATGGACTTTATCTCCCAAAAACTATAAGTCGGACGCGGTAAAACCGTGGTGCCGAGACACTTCAAAATTCTAATTCTTCAATAAGTGATTTTGTAAGACAGTTTGCTGCAATACAACATTCAAATTCGTCACTGTCTTGGGTCAGGCAAGCGCGGTCTGCGACTAGCGGCAGAAAGTTTTTCTTTTTTTTTTTTTGAGCTAATTAAACACACACTTACTATACTCAAATATACCCATCCATCCATCCATATATATATATATATATATATATAACATAGGTTTAAATTTATGACCTCCATAAAAGGTTCTGAGCCACTAGACTCAAAGGTTGGTATGGCAGGTTGTGTTGTGAGTGTAAGAGGCATGCGGAATACATAATTAACATGGTTATAGGTGATTTTCCAAAACACGACAAGAAACGCAAGTTCTGATGACTTTGCAATTATGGTAGTCTTGTTTTTTGGCCGAATTTCAGTGAAGTTTAAAACATCCTAATTTTCAAACTCCAAAAAGTATACCATTAATCTAACTTTCCATCAGTCACCGCATCATTCTGTGTTTTTCGTTCGTGATCAATAAACAAAAAGTTCAGCATCTAGAATTATCTAAGCGACTCAAATTAAAGAAAATCATTTTTTCAAAAAACAGTTTTTGAAATTAAGATTGAAAATTGAATTGAAATTAGGCAAGCACCTCCGGTTAGGCGAGTGAATTCCCGTTGTCAGGGACTGCCTTTTTTATAAAGAAAAAGTTTTTATAAAAAATTACCTACCATTCCATGTACTTTTGAAATCTTTGTCCAAAAAAGGTTTATTTTTTTAATATAATAATAAAAATATGAAACTTTGATTACCCAAACCAAAAAAAAAAAAACCATATGAAACTTTAGTAATGATGATATGAAATAATCGAATAAATTTTTTATTTAAAAATCATTATTCAACATTATATTATTTTTCTGAAAAATAATTAAATATCAGTCACAGCTTAGTCAAAAAATTAAATGGTAAAAATATTTTTAAAAACTTAAATTTAAGCTCAGTATTTAAAAACGCATATGTTTTGGGCCAAAAAAGGGGGGAAATATTTTCGGTCGCTCTTGATCTCACATTAGAAGGAATCAACGGTTTCACACGAGAAGCCTAACTAAAGAAATACGAGTTTGTGCTGGTCATCCAAGCGAAAAGATAGCAGAAATGAATATTAATTCTGCTGCTCCTGTATCAAAATCGTTTTCGTAATAAACTATAACCACCATACAAATCTCTTTAAATACAAGCAATTAATCAGATTCCAATTCTAATTCTAAGTATAAAATACAAAGGATGAAGCTGGGTGGGTTGCTCTCTGATGACATTGCCATCAACCGCATGCGGCCACCTATCCATTATCATCCAGTTAGAGTCCTTCGCAATCAAACACAGAAATCAAAGCTAGTCTCGCCATAAAATCACACCCCAACAAAGAGTGACAACAACTTAATACACAAAAATAATTTCAAAAGCAAGGTTAGAAGAACGCAAACTTGTAACCACTCACATAACACTAACTCCTGTAATATGCCAGAACACTGGCCAATTTTAAAACTTGACTACTGTGGGAAGACCCAGAAATAGCCTTGTTTACTATCCTAGATAAAAAAAATAGCTGGTATGATTGTTTTAGTCTGTACTGATTTAAATTTTAAGGCCTCAAAGTTCTTTCTTTTCTCAGCCCAGTCCTGTTTCAACTCTTTCAGTCAGGGCCTCTATCTTACCATGCCAAACATTCGACTATATATTTTCCCAATAGACAAAAGCGTTAAATTTTTCTTTCTCAGCACAAACATAAAAGCACACACGGATTTGCAGTAATCAAACCCCAAGACCAATCAATCATAAAGCAACTTATATATTTTTCTCTAGCTTTACATAATACCTTCAATGCCACTGGTGAACACATCTTGGAAAAAACATTCTCCATGGTATTGGTCCCTGAATCTAAAAAACAAATTAGAAAGCAAATAAGTCAGTTCCGGACAGAGATACTTTTGCCTTCCAAGCGCAGAAGGCTTAGTTCACACACAACAAGGCTTTCGGTTGTCGCCAAACTGTGTGCTGCAACTTGCAAGTTGGGTTGCAAGCGAGCGGTTAATAAAGACGATAGGGTCAAGGAGCGTGTGTGGTTGATGACAATAGCTGAATAGACAGGAAGATAAGGTGGCAGACAGTGTGTGGTCCGAATTAAAATTGCAGATTTCCTTGGATTATTGAGTTGATACGATAGAGAGACGTGGGTGGCTGAAATCTTCAAAGGCAAGCATCGATGTTTATGTTATTGCATTATTGAGTTTTTAAACGATAAACAGAGAAAGTGGAGGGGTGAGGTGGGCGGTAGAGATTAAAACCTTCAAAGTATGTGTTGTTCTTTAGTCCTGCAGCTCTGGTGCTGCATGACAAAGCACGCATCATGAAGAGCAGCTTTAATCAATTGCAGCCATCATTCATGTCCTCTGATATGATATTACCAACTTCACTGGAAAGCGACAGAATCTACCGTCAAAATAAACTTTACAAAACGGTGAATATGACCATTGACTAGCATTATCTGATTTATTTTTTCATTGAACAAGATTAAATGACATGGTTTAGCCTCTTAACCTTTAACAAAACCAAACAATTCTCATAAATATATACATGTGTGTGTGAACATTACTCCACACGCAATTGTGTGTTAGAATCCAGTTTGCTTTAGTCAAACCTATATGTTAACCAAAGGAATATGAGGGTAAATTTATCTCAAAAGTTATTTAATCAAATTCCCAACTGGGAACCAAACAAACACACATTAAACATAGGTCTGATCTGTAGCAATTATCAATATTTTTCTGTAACTGCACTCTGGAAACACAGTATATCATATAGCGACTCTGTCCCCCCACCCTGGGGTCTTTATATTTGCCTTTGGGTCTGTGGACCTAATATTGGGCTCAGCCCAGCCAATCTCTTATCTTGCAAATATAATTATGTATGCGTCCATTGAAAGTATATTTAAGACCCATAAATAGCAAATCAAAATAACACGCAGAGCCAGGTGAACCCGGTGGCTTGGTGGTGAAAGTGATTTGTTTTAACAAGTCAAGCTAGGAGTTCGAATCCAAGCGCTCTCAATCCCATACACACCAAAAAAAAAAAAAAAAAAGCAGCCAGAGGGTTCTAGGATCTCCATTCTTTTTCCTTTTTTCTTTTGTTTCCTTTTTTTTTTTTTCAAATAAGAGGGATGGTACAACCAAACAAAAGAGAATTGGAGTCAGAGCACTCTAAATGCTCTATCTGTCAAAACAAGTTAAGGGAAATTGTCAAAACACACACCAAAAAAGGAACTTTAAGATAATGATCCGATCTAGCTGGGATCCCCATCCTTACTAAACAGCCAGATTTATACGTGCAGTTCAATGGGATGAGCGCCTATGGCCATGAGCGAAAGATATATATATATATATATATATATTGCCACGGCGCGAAAGAGATAAGAATGAAAGGATAATTCTGATGCAAGTAGAATGTCATGATTCACTGAAGAAGGGGTGTGTGAAAAAATATGAAAACGAGCTATCACAGCGACCCCAAACAAGACGCCTCAACACGTAAATCTAATCGGAAGTTGGTTTGTGCTTATCCGAAGGATTAGTTTTGCAAGTTTATGTCCTGGCTTACATAAATTTATTGATGACAAGGATTAATGCAGAGCATGGAAGCATAAACAAACAGAGAGTCTTATTTCAGAAGAGAAGCTATAACAGACTATGAACTGCAAGAGGATTCGCTTGCAGATCTTACCTTAGAGGACTGCTAGCGGACTTCTTGTCACCTTATTGACTAACATGTTTAACACTGTACTGCTCCCCCATTCCAGGTGCCATAACATTGACTGCTGCCACGAAACAGAGATCAATAACAAGTAGATGAATTCTTGAATAAGCTGGGATGAGACTGGATGCATAATATGTCATTATTTTCTTGTGAAAGAGATCGATCACAGAGACTGGTCATCTAGAAACATGGTGTAAGGTTCCATTCCAACGTGGGTGTCCCTCGATAACCTTGGAAAGAACAGACTACAGAAGAGACTAGTCTTTAAATACGAAGGTTTTACGCAAGTCACGTGAAGGCTTCACCAGAAGGGGTGGTGCGGTTTGTTTGGACATCCCAAGATTTCTCAAAGAGCGATTTATTAAAAAAAAAAAAAAAGGCATCTGCGGCCGGAAACTCGAGCCCTGTAGTACGCTGTACCATGATCACTATCTGGAGTAAACTACAAGACGGCTAGTCCCGCGATTTATGCGTGTGAGGTGCAAGTGAGGATAAATAAGACCCCAAAAACGGCAAAGAAACGAAGAAACAGTTAAAGAGGGGATGGGAACATGTACCTCTCTGTGAAACAAGCATGGTCGTCCAAAAATTGGTGACGTCGGACGACGGAGCGCGGCTCATAGGGCACACGTAAAGCAAGCCTTCCCCAAGAGGGCAGAAAGAGGCACATATGGTTGAAAGGAGCTCCATTTGGGATTGGATTCCGTAAAGGAATGAAGAGAAGGAATGAAACGCAAGTGCACTCAGAGAAGGCGCACGAAATGGAGGAGCATCGATCATAACAAAGGAATCCTGATCTTAAATTGAGGCCAATAGTAGGAGAGTGAGTTCGATACAGCTGTAGCGTCGCGTACATGCATAAACTATTGAGCTTTCATTTTAGGATCCACGCAAGCATGCGTTGTCAAGTTGTCAACATGCCCAAAATCAGACGGGGACTACGGTGCTGTGGGGATAGGACATCGCTCACAACTAAATAAAAATCAACGCATCAACTGGACTTTCAGCCATTGAGGCAAAAGAAACAAAGTCCCAAATTTCATAATTAGTCAAAGTGGGAAGGATAGATTGGGGAAGGCACGCACCGAGGACAAAAGAGGAAGTGCGGTTTTGAGATTACTGGAGGGCTCTAGGAGATGATGGACTATGGACAGAGCTTGAAGCTAATGAATGCTGATGACCTTGACATCATTGTAGCCGATTTGACGGTGGTGACCTCTCCAGAAGCTCCAAAAAGCCCTAATTTACCCCGCACCATACCAAATATCTCCAAATTTTGCTCCCAGATGGTGAGCGCCGTACTGGAGGGCCCTTCGCTCCCCTAGATTCTATGTTTCACATTTTATTCCTTTTTCTTCATATTTGTTTTTCATTTTAACAGGCGCATGATGCAAAAGGAGAGTTATTTTTTTTAAATAAAAATTGTATCTTTATCTATAATTTTTGGAAACAAAAATAGCGAATATATTATTTAAATGGTATTAAATTTTAAATTTTTAAATGACATAATATATGTGAGGAGTTTTTTAGTTATATTTTTTTTGATTAAAAAATGTAAGGTATTTTTAACTGAATCTCACAATTCAATATAGTAGTTACCTACTTTTAAATTAATATTCTCTTTTTATATTTACTCTTATTAAATATCTTATAATAAATATAAAGTCATTCATCAATAGTGACACTTTAAAAAAAAGTAATGATTACATTTCGAAAGATTAAAAATGTATCTATCTCCTAAAAAAATGTCTTATATTTTTAAACAGAAGGGTACAAATTATTCTAAATTTTTGAAGGAAAATGTATTTCCATGATTATTAAGAATTGATAAAATTCAATAATTGTAATTGAGACATTGGATTCCAAATAAATCCTAGAGTGAAAATGTAGTGTTTGTGGATAAAGATAGGCGCTTTGGAAATTTTCGGGGGGCTTGCTACTTGGGCAAAAGCTAAACAAAGGGGGCAATGCAGGGGGAAGAGCATGGATTAGAGTTTTGAAGCTGATGAGGCAATGGAGTGGGGACTGGAGGGCGAAGGGTTGAGGGGAAACATGGGAAGTGGAGGGAGACATGGGATGAGGAGAACAAGGGAATGAGTGAAGAAGTTAGATTGAGAGGTGAAAGCGAAAGGGCAGAGGAAGGAGTAGGGGATAAAAAGGGGTTTTCCGGTGTTTTTGTGGGTCTCAGTTCACGTCCACGGAAATGGATCGTGGATCAGCGCACCGTATTCAGATTCAAATATTCAATGATTGATGATTGACGATTGACGTACTGGTTTGAGTCGGACTGTCACGTTCCTTTGCCGCGCGTATTTCACTCCCACTCCACCACTTCCCATTCTTTCCATTTGCATGCCTTTTCCAATTTTATCACTCCTGTGTTCGTCTTTTCAGAATTTAAATTCCGAGATTGAAAATGGTAAATTTCCATAAATTTTTTTAATATTTTCCCTCATGTAATTATTTTTTTATAAAATAATTTTTTTAAAAAAAACTTTTTAAAAACTCACTAATGTCAATTTTAGAAGACTTAAATCTATTTTTTCAATCGTACTACAATAAACATTAGCTCACCTAGACGGCTACACTTGATCAGCCTGGGTAGGTTTGATTAGGGTAGGTCTCGCCACTTTAAGCAAATGTCCACCACTAGAATTCAACCCTTGTCCTGTGTAAATGCATCCTTATCTATTCAACCATGCATCTTAATTACTTATCATACAATTTATGTATATTACTACTATTGAATGAGGAGCCACTCTTCAAACCCCAATTCAAAATTCAATTCAAAATTTCAAGACTTAAATTTATATATAAATTATTTTATTTTATTATATATTATTCTCTTCATTTTATTATATAAGACACTTTTAAATAATATTAATAAAATTTATTAAATAAATTTTATAATTTTATTTTTTTAAAAAATATAAGTTTGTTAAAAAAATACGTTTCATTTAAATAGGGAGAGAGGGACAGATAATATAATAAATATAGAAGAATAGTATTAAAAAATTATATTTAATAAAATCTTATTTTTATCAAATTATCTCATATTTTAAATTTTTTTAGGGTATAATTAATATGGTTTCTTAAAAAATTCCCTTAATTAGGGATCTAAGTAATGATGTTTTCTAATTGAAAAAACATACTAAACAAGAGTAAATATAAAAATAATGTATAATTTTAAATTTCAATAACTAACTTTTTAAAATAAAATTAGTTAAAATGTACTCCCTCTGTTTAAAAAATATAAGGTATTTTTTGAGGAGTTTGATGTTAAAAAATGTAAGGTATTTTTAGTTTTTTGAGGTATAATTATTGTTTTTTTTAAAAGTACTCATATTAATGAATGACTTTATATTTATTGTAGGGTATTTAATAAAAATAAACATGAAAAGATACGATTAGTTTGAAAGTAGGTAACTACTTTATAAAAGGGTGAGATTCGATTAAATATATTTTATATTTTTTAACAGAAAATATATAATAACAAGCGGGAAAAAAGTTCTAAATATGTACAAAGACGTTAAATAAAATTGTGAGAGGAAGGAAGTTGGCGCTTATACAAGTGGCGAGGGCGCGGCGTATTTAAAGTTAGTTCAAACCTTTTCTAATATAATGCGTGGGTTGAAGATAAATAAGGTTGGTTAGGAATTAAATTTTGCAAACAAAATCAAAAGAGGGCAAGGCCCAGCAAGTGAGATTAAAAATGGAGAGAATTTAGACCCAAGCACTCTGTACCCACAACCAGGGTCCACAACCCGATGGTTCCTCAAGTGATGAGTGTCCTTTTGCCAACATATCGGCCGCGCAGTTTTGTTACCTTAGTTTATATGTATGAGACGCATACCTCCCACTTCAATCAAAGCATGAACAATATCAGTAGGTGAAGCAAATTCCATTGCTATTCATTGCATCGTGATTTAAACTATATAACGACAGCGAATTTAGCATCAAACTCGAGCATAATTATCTTGAATTCCATGATCTGCCTTGTATACTGCAAAAATAATGCCACCTCTTCTTCTCCATGATCTCTCATGACATCTCCACATCCAGCTATATGACTAACATCTCACTTAGGAGGCTGCAACACCTATGAAACAAAACATTAAGACCCTGTTTGGTATAAAGCACTCATAAAATGGGAATGAGATTGGTATTGAGCAACCTCATTTTTTTTATGTTTAGTATGTATTCGTGGTGAATAACAAACATCAAGCATGCTAGAGATATTGAGTTTCAATTAATAATAAAAGAGTTTTGAGTTCTCTTATCACAGTTTATTCAAATGTAAAAAGATACAAGATTTTAATAGAATAAGTGTTTGATTTTGTTAAAATGTAAAAAAATTACAAGTTTAAACTGAATGATTAACTGATAAACTAAAAGACTAAAAAGTAAAAAATGCGAGTCTTTGGTTGAGTGTTGACTAGTTTCTTCATCTTTTATTTATAGTATTAGAGTGGTGGTAGTCTTTTCTTTAAAACCTAGCATGTTTTGCTGAAGAATTAGAGATCTCGCGAAACTTATGACACAGTCTTTATTCCATACTCTCCATTTTGGTAATTAGCCTGTTTCACCAAGATACTTGGGCTTGAAGTCCGTAGGTTTTGGCATTGCTTGAGATTGTGTCCTTTCGTTCCAACGATCCAATGTTTGCAACTGACGAAATTTTAATATGTTTATTTATTGTGGCATTTATCAAGCTTCGAAGCCTACCCCTTTTATTTATATTGGGCCTGATGTTTTAGTTACTCAGCCTTCATGACGCAAGCTTCTGCCCTCCACTTGCTATCTCTTGTCTCTTCCTTCGCCCTCTAGCCTCCACCGCTCCTCACAATCACAACAATGACAGTGAGTGATAGCAACAGCTACGGCAGCCACACACAGGCACAATGCCGATGCTTGAACCACGAACAACAACGACGATGACGTAAGGTGATAATGATGATGGGTTTAAGCATAAGTTGCTAGTGACTAGAAAAGGAGAAGAGGAAGGTCTTAATTGATCTACATCACCAGTTGGAAAAGAAAGAAAAGAAAGATCTTTACATCAATTTGACTGACATACATCACCAACGAGATGGTGAAAAACCAAAAAAAGAATAGCAAAAATAGTGGTCTTTTGCACCACCACCGTGCTCTTTGGTAAGAAGGAATCGTGTGGATGAGTTATAAGCCATAAGTTACAGATCTTCTTTTAATGATTTGAAGGGCATTGTAGTCTTTTCATTATTTATTTTAAATGTAAAATAAAATAAAAGCAAGTATTCTTTTTAAATCTTACTCAATACCAACTGTAATTTTAAAACTTCATTTTCATTCTCAATTTTAATTTCAATCTTAATTTCAATTTTATTTTTTTTAAATTAAAACTTATATATCAAATAAGGCCTAAGTGATTAAAAAAATAAATTGACGACATAGAGCGCCAAAAACAGGGTTGATGATCCCATTATTAACACGACAAGAATGCCTTTACATCGTTCGTTATGGCACTATTTGATAAGATAAGGAGTGGAGTTGGCCTTCCACAGGAATTGAAGCCGGTGACTATCGGACGTGATGGCACAAAACCCGTGGGTATTAAATGGATAAGATAAAAAATTAAAAAGGAAAAAAGTGGAACACGTGACATAACAAGTATTTTTTAAAAATATATTCACTTCTCTTTTAATTTACCATAATATTATATTTTTTTTATTTTCTTTAAACATATAGGTATCTCTTCCTAAAATTAATAGTTTTAAAATACAAACCTTCCTTTAATTTTAAAATTTTATTTCTATCCACTCCATGATTAGTTAACCATTAAGTCATATATATTAGATCAAAATATTTTTTTAAATGTAGATGTTACCTAAAAATCATTCAAGATATCAAAAAATAATAATAATGCATAGATGTTTTAAACTTTATTCATTTATATTTTAAACTTTTTAGTTTTGCAAACTTATATATTGAATTATTTTTAAAAAATATAAATACATAGAACTTGTCTAAAATAATATTTCAAATACATATGTGCAAAAAACTTAATGAAATAGGGATGTAATATAATTAGAAATAAGTTATTTAGCATAATTTATGCTTATTTTTCTTTAAATTTGATTAATTTGAAGACATTATTTTAAATTACTTATTTTAATATTGTCATACTTAATTATTTAACGTTACTTAAATTGAGGGGGGAGCAGACAATTTGATTATAAGATAAAATTAATAATTTTTAGTTTCTTAACATAATTAAAATAAAAAATTAAAGTATTTGAGAATTTTTAACAGAATATTCCTAACAGTATTAAATACTAGACTAATTTAAGCAAAACGGAAGAGAGCTAATTGTATTTTACTTATTAAAAAATTATTCATATGTTGAAATTTGTTTTATTCTTTATTTTTAATAAAAAGGGATTATGAAGAAATTATGGAAGAAAAGAACAAAGAAACAAATATATAAGAAGGAAACTTATTTAATATGCGCGATTTCTTTAAAAAAATTGAATGGATGATTACTAAATGTATATGAGTGATTATCATTTCAATTGTTTATTTTTAAATTTTTAAAATGTTACAATTTTATTTAATATTAACTAATGATAGATATGTATCATAAAAATCTATAAAATAAATAAAAAAATTAAAAGGAAATTCAAGGTTTATTTGTTATAAATTTAACATTATATAATTACCAAAAAAATTAACATTATATAGCAATTTAGTTGAGACTTGAGAGAGATATATCATTTGATCTCAATAACTTGAAAGATATTTTTTACTATTGGCTGAGTCTACCCCATATATATGCAAAAAATAATTCTTGCAAAAAAAAAAAGGAGAAGAAGATGATGATGATGTTAGCATGGAATTAACATAATTTTGTCAAACAGAACAGCGAATTTTAAAATTTATTGATCAAATAAGTCTTTAGTATTGATATTCAAAAAATATTTATCTTTAAAAGAGATATTCAAAATGAAAAATAAATACAGAAAAAAATAAAAAGAAAACTAAGGCCCAAATTGAAAAATAAATAATTTTTAAATAGGCTAGAAATTTTATAAAAAGTAATTTGTTTTTCAGATATTTTAAAAAAATAAAAATTATTTTGTATTTGGCCACCATATATATAAAAAGATCATTTTTCCCAGAGGGAGGGATGAAAAGGCCCCACACTCTCTTTCCAATCTCGCACGCAATGTTGCTCTGTTCTTTTAACTTCTCCTTTTCACATGCTGGTTCAATTCTACTTGCTGTCTGCACACACTAATGCTATGAACACACACTGATGTCTCTCTCAGCTTTTGACATTTCCTGCCATCGCTCTTCACCTTCCTTGAGGCCATTTACCGATCAACTGACCAATCAAAATCAGATCTTGATGAATATTCTAAGTTGGGTCCCTGCAAGGAAGCTCTCAAACAGAGCAATCTCGGGCACAAGCGCGGAGTTCCTCTGGAGAAAGAATATGGCAAAGTCAGGTATATGAATTGTCTTTGCCGAGTAGTTATGGTTGAAGATTGGATGGCAACACAAAGCTCCCACAGCTCTTCAAACTTGAGACTTGAGAGGAAGAGAAGACAGAAGATGATGCGGAAGAGTAAAAAAGTCGTTCAAAAGGCTATGTGAAAATAGCCGTGTTTTTGTTATTTTATATTTCATCTGCCGCATGGTTTATTTTTAATAAACTACTTTTAGCTTTTTCAAATATTTAATTTAATCTCTGATTATTTTTAAATTTTGATTATTTTTAAAGTCTTTTCATTTGGAATCAATTATATGACCAAAATTATAGTTTTGCAAAAAATTATCCAAGCAACCTCAATTTTGCAAGATTTCATATAGCCTGTGAAACTCTATTTTGAAAAAACTACTTTGCTCTCCATTTGAGAATTAATTCTTAATCTTTAAACATGTTCTATTTCCCCCACTTTTATAATTAATTCTAAAAAATTACTCAAACATCTTCAATAATCAAAATTAATTTCAAAAAATATTATCCAAACATCATTACGTTTTGCTAATCAAGTTTTCCCAATTGAATCTAAACACATTCAAAGATGATAAAAATTTGTTAAGAGTGATTTTTTTTTATAAAAAGGTGCTTTTTTCCCCTTAAAAAAGCTTAAATAAACAGGCTTTGAAGGTTCGTTTGCTATATATTTAAATTTTTAACTCATTTGTTAAAATGATGTTACAACATTGTTAACACTTTTTAATTTATCACTGTTCAGCTGCCAAAGAATGGAAATGGCCCCGGCACTCATTATAGTTTAATTTAAAAAGCTAATGTACTGTTATACTGCATTCCTACCCAAAAAAAAAAAAAAACTGTTATACTGCAGGGAAAGAAACTACTTTCCATTTCACGCTCATAGATTCCGGCATTTGCACATGTGGCAGCTGTTCTACACTTGGACTCCGAAACTTCAGGCTAGTCGTAGGTTGGCCATATTAAGTTACCGGAATCTTGCGCAGCTATCCCCGGTGGTGAAGCCGGTGAGAAGGAGGGGGTGGTGCCGGTGCCGGTCTCGGATTGACTGCTTTTTCTCCAATTTCTTGCGTTCTTTAATGAATTTTTCACTGCTGGTTTCTCTGGAAAATTTAGATTCTTCTCTTGTCTGTTTCAACTTCCACACGTCGCCGTTCTTAAAAACGTCACCTTCGCATTCTCGCTGATAACTTTAAGTTATTTTCTTCATTGTTGGATGATAAGAAGATGGTCGCATGATTGGTGGTGGATCTCGCAGAACTCCATCCGGCAGTTATATTTGTATTGTCATAATCATCAAAACATGGCGCCTTCATTACTTATGGAAGAGCCATTGTTTGGCCACAACCCTTCCAGCGGATTCGATGTCCGCTTATTCATGGCTCACCACTGTTACACATACTTTTCTCTTAGATGTGTTTCTGTTGAATCTCAAGAGAAATAGTAGAGTTCTTTAACTGCTATATTTATAATTTGTAATTGCACTGCCATGATTTTGGTCTACTTTCCCACTATATAGACACAAGGGCTTCAGAACTTCAAGAAAGATTCAGACACCTTGATGGAGCTGAACAGCAAGATATTAACTTTCAGAGACATTCTCGAACTTCCTTCGTACACTAACTCGAGCGATCTTACTCATGTACTGGAAAACTTTTCTATATGACAATATCAAAACATAGTAGGGTCAAATTTCCCTTTCCATAACCTGGCCACCAATATTTTCTGACTCTAGAGATGCATGTTATGTTTTTTCTGGCAGTTGGCTGTGAGAACCATAGTAGATCTTCACAAGCTGTACCCCAATATGGTTCGTTTCGATCTCTCCACAGCAACCCATAAAGATGCAGTGACTCAGGTTGCGGTTCACTATTCACATATTGATCTAGACAACTCAAATATTGCTTCATTATATTAATGGTAATAATTAAGATCGGAATGTCTTATCGAACAGGGTTTAGTATATCTTTACACTGCATTGAAGTCTGTTGGGAAATTATGGGACATAAGCAACTCCCTGGATGAAGAACAAGAGAGCCTGCAGAATATTGAGTTTGATAAACTTGGTAAGAAAATTTTTTATTTCTAAATTGAATGGGAGAAAATTTAACTAGCTGTCTAATTGGCTCTAATTATAATAATTAATGATATGCATTGAAGCTGGCAAACTCATGGCCAAGCTTTCATTCCTAAATACATCTGCAAAAGAGATGTTTAGTGTTACTGATGAAGATGAGGACAATGGAAATATGGAAGTTGCCGTGAAGTCCAGAACAAATTAAGTGACATCTATTCAAGGAACAATATCTCTTCTCCATATCCATATGCCTCGCCTTCAATCTCTCCCCTGTGCAACGCTGCTGCGAATCTCGAAGAAATTTCTGATGTTTCTTCCTCTCAAACTCATACTTTTCACCTCAGTAATCATCAAGAGATTGGAAATTTGGAAGAACTCAACGCGTTCCCAAGGAAACCAGAACAGGATTCCAGTGTCGTCGGTGAAGCTCGCGAGATGGCAACCCAGATAACTGCAACTGACCAACTCGAAGAAGGACCCGAGAAACTGAGCTTTGGAGGGCTGAAAGAACATTTGAACACTAAAAATGATGATTCAGAAAGTCCAAAACATGAAGCGAGTAAAGAGCCTGATGCGACACGTCCAGCAGCTGTCCTCCCGCCTCCAGCACCACCTACTCCACCAAGACCTAGAGTGTCACTATCATCTTCACCACCGATTCCACCTTCTAATGGATCAGAAACCAATAATTCCGCCGCCGCCTCCTCCTCCCATGACAATGACTAAGGGAGCGCCACCGCCACCTTCCCCTTCTCAGCTTAATCTGGTGAAGATCGTGCGTTTAAAGAGAGCAGCTTCAAAACTAAGGAGGTCAAGCCAAATGGGCGCTTTGTACAGGCATCTGAAAGGTAAAGTTGAAGGCTCTAGTTTAAAGCCTGGGAATGGAACCTCCCCACAGATAAAAATCAAGCTCGGGGCATCTCCTAAAGGGAAAGAAGGGATGGCTGAAGCGCTAACGGAGATAACGAAAAGGTCTTGTAGCATACCACCAGCTGCAACAACAATTATCTTTGTTCATCTATTATATTCTTAGAATATTTGTTCTATAAAACAGGAACTCTATTGTTACTAATTAACTATCAGTTTGCTTCATTCTATTTAATAGAGATCATCATACTTCAAAAAGATTGAGGAAGATGTAGCGAAGCATGAAAAATCAATCTTGGAACTTAAAGCTGCGATCGCTTCCTTCCAAACAAAGGATATGGATGAGCTCGTCAAATTTCACAAGCACGAGGAAAAGAATCTGGAGAAATTGACTGATGAGACTCAGGTTATATTTTACTTAATTTTTTCAGTTCGATTATGAATCCATCATATATTTCTCTTAATGAAACTATTAATATTAATCCATGAATGATGAGGAGAAGAAAAAATATTCTTTTCCCGCATATTTGGAAGGCGACAGAAGAGAAAAAGAATTGAAAAGATGTGGGCTTTTAATGGTGATGCAGGTGTTATCAAGGTTTGAGGGATTTCCTATGAAAAAGTTTGAATCACTGAGGGCTGCAGCAGCATTGTATTTGAAGTTGAATGGGATCCTCACGGACCTACAGGATTGGAAAATAATGCCTCCTGTGGAGCAGCTCCTCAGCAAGGTGGAATCCTACTTCAACAAGGTGAACTCTTCTGGCTTGTGGCAAAACGCCAGTCATTTCCCTACCTCTTACCTGTCAATACGGTAAAATGAGCCTGACAACACGATGTTGGACAGATAAAAGGCGCATTGGACGCAATGGAAGGATCAAAAGATGAAGATGCTAAAAAATTTCAAAGCAACAATATAAACTTTGATTTTGGCATCCTGGTAAATATCAAAGAGTCTTTGGTAGATGCTTCTTCAAGTTGCATGGAGTTGGCCTTCAAGGTAATAATAACTCTAGCTAATTCAATATGATATTTACCCAGTCACCGATTAAAAAAAAAAAAATTCACCTGTCGTAGGATGTTTGCATCAGGAAGTTAGACAGACAGCGGCTAGTGATGCAGATCAATCCGGGGGTAAAAATCAAAGTAAAAGAAAGACCAGCTTTAAAATGCTTTGGAGGGCTTTTCAGCTTGCATTTCGAGTTTATAGCTTCGCAGGTGGACAAGATGATCGAGCTGACAGACTGAGCGTGGAAGTAGCACACGAAATAGAGATTGATGCCCATTAGAAGTGAGGCTAACTACCTTCCTCCCCGTCATTAGTTCTAATAATTATTAGCCATGTACAATCTATAAAATCTCATGAGGCATTTTATTGATCATAGTCCAGAAATTAAAGTAGCCAAGAAAGGGATGGTGGTTGAATTGGGTGATGGGAACCTTTTTTTTTTTTTTTTTTTTGGTTAGAAAAAATGGGAGACTGTTTCGTTTCTGATTCCTAATTTGTAAATAACAAGGCATAAGAGCTATGAGAAAATATATTATTGGACTGACTTTTTTTAATATATAGAAGAAAACACTTTGCAAACGTTTCAAAAGAGAACCGGAGCAAATTAAACCAAGAAACTCAATTATGGAATTCGCCTTCTATTCTAAACAATGTTTTTCCAAATAATATTAATTGGAGCCAAACTAAAGCACCCTAAACTGAAGTTTTGAAGGCGCGAGATCATAAATACAAGAAGGAGGACAAACCCTAAACAATAATTGCAAAGAGCAGATTTTGCGGTAAGTAATTAAATGCAGAGATTTCATGCATGCAGAATGCCAATATAGGCTTTTGGCGCTTGAAGTATAGCTACGATTCCCACCGTTAAATTCTCTTAGATACATACGTAAATCGTACTATTACAGAAAGCATGAAAGGTTAAAAACTTTGAAGAGTCAACGGATAGAGACAAGCATTATATTCTAATTCAAATTGATATAATGAGAGGCCAGAGAGTGAAGTAACATGGGTGGCGAAAATTATAATTGTAATTCTAAGTATTATTATTTACTGGCTATTCGAACACTATTTTTTAAATATTTATTGATTTATTGATATAATATACGTAATGCATATGAATACTTTTATATG
This sequence comes from Prosopis cineraria, assembly GCF_029017545.1. Taxonomy (NCBI): domain Eukaryota; kingdom Viridiplantae; phylum Streptophyta; class Magnoliopsida; order Fabales; family Fabaceae; genus Prosopis; species Prosopis cineraria. The sequence goes on along the minus strand of NW_026555338.1, from coordinate 35,250,012 downwards.
TGTATGTATATATTTCAGCAAAAAATATAAATATATATATAATATAGATGAAATATTATTAAACATTAAGACCATATGCTTTAGATTTTAAGTTTTAGTAGAGGAAAATTCCTTAATATTCTCCTTTTAATATCTTTTTAATCCTTTTCTCAATATATGCGGCAAAATTTACTGCAAAAAAAAAAATCATCTTTTATTTACTACAAATACGTATTTTTTGTACAGCAACACTGATTTGTCTCATTAATTTTTTCAGTGTTACTCTAACGATTTATTTATTATTTTAATTTCATGTGTTTATTTTTAATTTTATCTTCATATTTTATTTTCATTTTGTTCCATTTGACTTATAGCTTCCAAAACCATTCTTTTTCCCTTTTTCCAACAAAAAAAAAATCTTTTATCTTATACTAATCCAATCAAAGAGTCTTGAAAATTATGACTAGTTAACTTTGTAAATTTCCTTTGTTTTCCTTATTCAAAAATGAAAAAAAAAATTCCACAAAGAAAAAAGCATCGGGAAATGTTTATTTGTAAAGTGATTTATGATAAAACTAAATTAATTCAAATATGTTAGAGCATGTAGGTTATAAATGAAAGTATATATAAATCGTTCCGTATTTAGGGAAAACATTGTCTACCCCACTCTTGATTTTTCCTAAAATCCAGTGTAGTGGAACAGTTTTTCAAGGAGATGTACTCTTTCTTCTCTCCCACTCTCAACACACCATCTCCACAACTTCAACGCTGTACGCCATTTCTCATGGTTGCTGTCTTCACTCTTCCGTTACATTTTCATTCCCTGTTCTGCAAAACCTGCTTCAACTATAACGTTTGTCATTACATTATGAGCACAGGAACCTCTACTCTATCATAGACATGTTTGACTTCTTGTTTGGGTGGTCAAAAGCTTCCAGATGGTAATTAGTTTTAGTTGGTGACCATTAGTTTCAGTTCAAAACTTCATATTTATTTTCATGACAGATACAATCATGTGTTTTCTTCTCTGCTCTAGTAATTTTAATTTCACTTCCTTTTTATGTTTTACTACATTAAACTACAGTAAGAAGGTGATCAAAAGAGCTCGGTGCTGCCTCAAGCTACTCAAGAACAGGAGGCTCGCAACAGCGAGGCTATTACGCCAGGATGTAGCAGAGCTCATTAAGAATGGCCATCAACATGTTGCTGTCAATCGGGTATGCCCTGAATCCTTGAAGTCCAAAACTATGTATACTGTTAATATCAAGATACGATCTGCCAGAATTTCTTGATCAAAGGATATTCTGATTTAGTGACTTAACTTATCATCTATGTCCGCCGGGTTGCAAACTGCTATATAATGCAAATATAAAATATCCATTCCATTGAGCATCTCATTTTGCAGCCTCAAACTTTCAGGTTGAGCAAGTCATTCAAGATGAACGCTTAGCCGCTGCGTATGAATTGTTAGATTACTTCTGTGAATTTATTCTTACCCAACTCTCCTATATCAGAAGGCACAAGTATGACTCCCTAGCGTTTTCTAGCTATCTCTTCTCTATGAAAGACATTGATGTAATCTTTGCGGTTTCCAATTGCAGGGACTGTCCGAATGACATTAATGAAGCAGTGTCCAGTGTTATATTTGCCTCAGCGAGATGTGGGGATGTTCCCGAACTCTGTGCCATCAGGAAGCTCTTTGGTCATCGTTACGGCGAGAAATTTGCAGCAGCTGCCGCCGAACTATTTCCTGGAAACCTAGTAAACCATCAGGTTTCTTGTACTAAAACAACTTCCAACTTTGATATCATTGCTCTTTCAGCAATGCACGTTTATGTTCATCAGGTTTCAAATTTGACAGTTGAAAGACAACCTCTCGGTGAAATCTGTGTCAGATGATTTCAAGTACAGAATGGTGGATGAAATTGCTAGGGACTACTGCCTCCAGTCAAAGCTTTTAGCTATCGAGTACTGCCCTGATTGGCAACAAGAACAGGTAATTCTATTGTACCCCGTTCACTGTGATATTATTAACACCTAATGATCTGCCTTGTTTAATATCTCCAAAGTATTGTAAATTCCTTTGTTCAGGTGAAAGGAAACAAAGATAACAGTGAAGTTAGCAAGAGGGAACCTCAGAAACGAACAAGGAGGAGGTCAGTTTCACTTGAAAAACAAGGCATAATGGATATTGGATGCATGTTGTATTATCACAAGCCCTACAGAAGTCTCTCCGCTGATCATAAGCGTGGTGCTCATTCCAAAAGAAAACACCAGAGGCTTTTATCAGAAGGTATTCAACAATCAAGTTATGATCCAAAGAGATTGAAGCAGCATAGCTCCTCAGAAAACACTAAGAGTAGACCATCTTTCATTCCTAAAATGAGTGGCTGCAGTTTGGACCACCCTTGTTTCTGTGCTTATGATGGTAACTTGAGTTTGGGATTGGGAGTTTTGCCAATGAATCCACAGAGAGCCATCATAGTTGAACAAATTCAGCAAGTTTCACGTGGAGAATGTTTCCTTTGGAATGAAAATGTATACGAACTTCGTGGATCAGATAGAAGTGACAATAGTGTAGCTGTGTATAATGCCTTCACCTACCCAGATTGCAAGAATGAAAAAGAAAACAAGAGAAAAGCAGAGGCCTCAGAGCGCATGGGCAGGTTAGCTTCATCTGAGGTTCCAAAAAACTACAAAGACAAGATGTTAAGGACATATTCATGCCCTCCTCATCCCAAGCATGTTCATCCCAAGTTGCCTGACTATGATGATCTGGCTGCCAAGTTCTCTGTTCTCAAGAGAGAACTGAAACCAAAAAATTTGCTGTAGCCACCTTCAAGTGAAGTAGAGTAGGAGGTATATTGCATTCGTCATTCAAATTTTTGAGTAGCTTTCTGTAAGGCTATCTATGGATGACTATTTAAAGATTCTTTGATGGTCATCGCTAGATAATTGTAGTCATTATCATTTCTAGAACAATATGGTAAGAATACAGCAATCCACCCTTCTTTTCTGATTATTAGTGCTGTTTGGGAAATTCGAATATGAGTGAGTACTAGCTGCCCACAATTAATAGTTCAAAGTAATACCTGAATTTGAGTGAAGAAAAAGAAGGGCTTCCATTCATGACTGGCTGTAAATTTTGTTTCACACAGACTGAGTTTTGTAGAAGCATAAAACTCGGTCAAAGTCCTGAAGAAATATCTATTTTGTCTCATCAAGCGTTTATATGTCTCTAATTTCCAGTCCTCCAAGTGTAAGCTTATGGTGATATACAGCTTATGGTGATATACGATAATTAATGTGGAAGGTTGGAAGCCGAAAACAATAAGCGAATGAAGCAATATTCATTTTCATTACGGTTACAGAAGGAATAACTGTGTTAGGCTGAAAGTGAATGGCAGAATTAGTAGCGTCAATACGGTTGCTGGTAAATTAAAAGAGAAGCTTCAACTACCAATATTAGAAAATAAAAGTGAAAGTCTAAGAACATGTTAAAGGCCACGGGATTTTTCTTGATCAACATGTTCCTGATGTGGAGAAATTAAGCGTTAGAAATTTGTTAGATAGGACCAAACACTAATTAAAAAAGAAGAAAATGCGTCTTGTCTAAATCCACAATCAAATGGAAGAATGGAATGCAAGTATTCCCCATGATTGAGGAAGAAAAAGTCAGAGGACCAAAATTAAACGGGGAAACAAATTAAAACACATTCAAACACATCCATGTATGCCTATACATATCCTGAAGAAATGATGTCCAGCTAATACTTGATAAGCAAGAATGAGTATAATATTATATATTGAGTAATCAATGAAAAATATAAATAATTCCATTATGGTCAAGGTGACGTGGGACCAGTCTCACCAACCGTCTTCCTCGTTTAAATATGAAATCCAAAGCAGAAGCCAGCTGAATTCTTAGAATAGGGGTCATCAAGATGTATTATAGTTCACGCACTCTTGTTAAGAAGGTGGACCACAATGAGAGAGTGTCTAGTTAATCAGTGCAAATACCCTGCGAAGAGAAAGGCATTGACATTGGATGCATTATAAACGGGCCAGCAATGATTATTACCATAATGTATTTGCAAACCCAAACATCTTGAGCCAATAAGAGTGAACCTCATCAGGCAGACAAAATTCCAAACCTTTTGCCATTTTCAACCTTCGTGCTCCGAGGATACTCTTATGACCCGATTTATAGGGTAGAATAAAAAAAATTATTTTAATTTTATTTATAAAACATTTTAATAATTATTCTGTCCAACTTTATTATTTTGTCCTCATTAAATATTAAAATGTTACCAAGTGTCAGAATATTTTATTTTTAAAGTGCGTATATATGAAAATAAAGTTTAAAAACTTGTTAAATTTTTATATGAAGATAATAAAATTTAAGATTTTCATTAATTTTAATAAAATATTAGAAGTAATTTATGAATAAAATTGAAAAAAATATTTATGTGTGTGCCAATGGCTAACTAACACCTCGATCTAGCCAATTCTCAATTACTCCCTTGATCCCTCCATCATATTAAGCCTCTCATGTGGCAAATTAAGGAAGTTTGATTCACTTGATACGGAGAAGATTAGCGCGGTCTTAGATGAGACGGACAAATAGAGAAGGAAGTAGGTTCATTGTGCAACCACTTCACAACACATGAACACGTGGCCGGGCTGCATTGGACATATAGTGGTGATCTTTCTACCGGTGGATTTGCAGCAAAGAATGGGGCTCCAAAATAACGGTCCCTTTCATCGGACAAAAACTATTGCGTGTACCAACCGCTAAATTTGTTTTATAAATCATCACTAGTAATTAAAGTAATTCTGCCACATAAAAGATCAGAAAGAGAGACGCCGAAATGTGAAATGGATGGATAATATTGAATATTAGGATAATTAATGGGCGATATATAATAATTAAGATGCAGAGATTGTACTTTGATCACTTTATTATAATAAAGGAACTAATTAAACTATACATTACTATTCGCACACGGAAACTCTTTCTATATATATATTTATTGAATATATTTATGTTATATGCGCGCCGTGTTGTGGGCACTCCCATAAGGGAGTTGACCTGGCCTATTTTCGTACCCTATGCCCATAATGGCACCGATAACATAGAAACGTAACGAGTAGGGATCCACCTCCACCATGAATCAAAGTCCACTCATCCACTGTTCAAGCTTCAAAGAAATTTCCATCTTCAGTACTGCATCCTCCGTGTCATCAGGGTGCGCCTTATGTACCAATTAATGCCCGTGTCTACATTTTTTTTATTTTCCATCAGCTCATATTAGGGTAAATAGATATATGCAGGGTGATCATAATTTTACCAATAGCTGGAAATCATTTCGAATCTATATATAATTCATTGTCCATTAATAAGAGGCAAATACTTTTTTTAGAAATATAATCATTGATTCCTGTAATTTTATCAAATTTTACTTTTAATATATCCCTGTAATTTATTTTCAGTCCTTACAGTTTTTATAATTTGCTTTCAATCCTTATAACCTCTGTAATTTAATATCATTAGGAACCTGAAAAACAAAAGTTTCAAGATCTTGCTAGAACTATAAAGACTAAAAAAATACAAGAATTAAAAATAAACCTAATAAAATTATAGGGATCAATGATTATGTTTTCTCTATTTTTTTTTTAACTAAGAAAGAAAAGGCATAAGAGATCAAAATAAAATTAAAGGAAAAAAGGATTTAAGATAAAAGATGCGGGTTGTAATAACCTGTGACATGTATGCATGTATACAGTAAGAGAGCTGTACATGCATGTTTTAGTTTTGCTGGGCAAAACTGTGAAGGGGTGTTGTAAAAAACAGAGAGCCCATAATGGATTGAGTGACATGGTGGTGCATGAGCAGAGTTGGTAAATTAATTGAGTGGTAGAATATACGTGATTTGCGTCTCAGGACGGAAGAGACCCCCGACTTGTCTTGTATGAGTTGAATGGGAGTCATGTGTACAAATATCTATCTATATCTCTATGAAGTATAATGGGTCTTCCATTATCATGGCTACGCATATATGTTGATCTGATCAAGTCAAAACTGCAGGGAACGGAAGCCACGTGTCCAATCAAAGAGTCGTCCTGCTTCAAAGGAAAGCTTTGTTAGTGCCCACTTTGAACATTTGATCCTCGTTATACTAAATTCCTCGTCACTGACTTGACGTCTCCGGCCCCAAAAAAATAAAAATTAAAAGACAAAAATACTAATTAACTTTGCTCCCAGGATGCCTAATATCTTTAAGTAAAAAAGAGTATAATATTATTTCAATCATATTTTTTAGAAAGAAAATAAAATGTGAGGATGTAATGTGAGAGACAAACTAAGGGAGAAGGTTCTTGGTGATTGTAGGGAGGTGAAGCGTGGGGGAATATCTAATCGAAGGGGGGTGAGATATTTTTTGAGTGGACGAAGTTGTGAAAGAACATCCAACAGAGCGCGTTAGGGGCAGGATGGGAACCAAAAAAAAATAAAATATAATATAATAATAATACGACCTATCGCCTTTTCACAAATTAGTTTAATATTAAAATGTTTTAGAATTTTTCAATATTATCCTTTGATTGATACTCTGACCGGTTCTAAATATAAAAGTTAGATAGACAAATGTACTTTGGCTCTATAATCGCTCACGCGCACTTTTTCTTATGCCAATTCAATAGTCTCTCTCCTTTTCTACGTACTCACTCGTTAAATTAGACACGGGGGTATTGTAGGTAAATTCATGCATATTTTTTTTTATACAACATTGCAATTAACCAAATTAACCAACTTGGTTAATATCTCAAGTAGATCTTATATGTAAGACAGGGGGAGTATACTATAACTCATGAGAGGGGGAATGAAAGAAACATGAGAAGAGATATGAGCATTTTTAGAAATGAATTTTGCAAAGAGTGTTGCAGGAATATGAAAAGAAGAGTAAAAAAAGATCAAATAATAGAAGAGGAGGAGAGGAAGGAATATGGGGAGAGAGAGATGTGAAAGAAGGGCAAAATGATGGAGAGGGAAGGGGGAAGGTGGACCACCAACATGTGACAAAAGAACACCGACCAGACAGCATTGTGCTGTTGACTTTGTGAAATGCATGGCACACCATGGCACGAGAGGGAGTGGGTGAGGCCAAGCAAAGGCCAACAGTGTGGGCCCCCCTTCAGCCAACCACTGACCTCTTTCATTGCAAAAAGTTTGATTTAAACCCCTTCCTGCTCCTCCTCCCCCTCTTATAAATCCCTCTCCGCCCTTCCCTCTCCCTCTCCCCTCACCACAACACTCTCTCCCCTGCTTTCGCCCCCTCTCTCCCGCTCGCTCTCTCCCTCGCTTTTTGCTCCTCTCTCGCAAACTCTTTTCAGATGGGTCCCTGGTATCCGATTCTATTTTTTATTTGATCGGATTATCTCTCCATTTCAGAACCCACCGTCCAAACTAAAATTCAGTTTTAGCTTCTTAAATCTTTGACCCTATCTGAATTTGGATTCTTCCCTTTTGAGATTTTAGTTCGTTTTTATTTGAATCTTTCTTCTTCAAACCCTACATATGTGCCCATCTCATCTCATTTCTTAGTTCTGCGTAGAACTCAAAGGCTCCGCTTTTGAGCTTGGGAGAGCGAGCGGATATTGATCATCAGTGCGGATGGCCACAGCTAGTAACGGTGGCAAATCCTCCGACGGTGGTGCAGAAAGTCGAGATTGGGAGATTGAAAGAGGTAAAGATTTAGACTTGAGTGGTGAGAGGCAGCAATGGAAGCCGGTTTTTGAGGATGCTTCCGTGACCAACAGGCCTCTCAAGAAAATCCGGAGCCCCCAGCGCCACAGCTCAAACCAGGATCAATCCTCTGTTTCCATTCTACCGCGTCCTTCCTCCTCCATTCCCTCCTCGCTTCCTTCTTCTTCGTCTTCCAGAATCGTCTTCCCTTTTGCCTTCGATGGTTCTCAACAACCCATGCAATTTCCCCCTCAACAATTTGGTTCTGCAAATTTGCCCGTGTTTCGCCCGCCATTTCATGCCATGCAGACTCGGCAACAGATGATATCTTTCGGTTCCCAGCAGCAAAACATTGGGTACCCACAATTCCCGGCCCAAGACTCTGGAGTTGCACCCCCGCATTACCATCATCATGATCATCATCATCAGCAGCAGCAGCAGCAGCTTCTTCAGTATTGGAGAGACGCATTGAATCTGAGTCCGAGAGGAAGGATGATGATGATGAACAGCGTGGGACCGGACGGGAGGCCAATGTATAGGCCCCCTCCTCAGCCTATAAATACTACGAAGCTCTACAGAGGGGTGAGGCAGCGTCATTGGGGGAAATGGGTGGCAGAGATCCGTCTTCCTCGCAATAGGACTCGCCTCTGGCTGGGAACATTTGACACGGCGGAAGATGCTGCCTTAGCTTATGATCGCGAGGCCTTTAAGCTGAGGGGAGAGAATGCTAGGCTCAACTTCCCCGACCTCTTCCTCAATAAGGATAAGCCATCCTCAGCAGCCCCGGATTCATCTGCTTCTTCTCCCTCCACTCCCCATCAAGGATCAACGTCCAAACACGCTGACTCTGCCCCAGAAGCTCCAATTGCGGAGGAGAAGCCTCCGCAACGGCCGCCGGAAGAGAGTACCGACAATGATTCTGGAATAGGGTCGAGTGATGCTACAATGAGCGACGAAGGACAGGCGGCATCTAATGCTGGAACAGGGGAGGGCACTTCGACGTCGCAAGAACTGGTTTGGGGCGAAATGGCGGCTTGGTTCAATGCAATTCCGACGGGCTGGGGTCCGGGCAGCCCTGTGTGGGATGATTTGGACACATTTCAGTCGCAGCTTCCTTTTTTCAATCCTAATCACCAGGAATTTAAGGATGCGGATACCCACAGACAGTAAGAAAATAATGCCAAACCATCAGATTCTTCCACTTCCTCCTCTACTCGTCCCGTGAGACCCTTCTTCTGGAAAGGTCAAGATTAAATTCTTCCTACATAGGTTCTTAATTCTCACTGGTTGTGGATATTTGAACCACACAGCTTCTGTGCCTTGTGATCACCATTCACTAGCATGTCTCTCAGTTGATCATTTTCCTTTTTTTTTTATTCCTTTTCCTCTTAGTCTCTTTTAAACCTTTATAATGCATTTTATGCTGAAACCAGGGCAGGAGAGGGTTTTATGATTTCCTTGCCTTATGGTGCATCCGCTATGAGCTTTGTTTTTCTGCTCCAAGGATGGGTGTATATTATTATTAATTATTAATTACTCCAAAATTTGGTAGTTTCTATGCTTAGTTATTTTAGTTTGTCCTTCTCTAATGACACTATGTATCATTTTCTAGTTGTCATATATATATATATATATATATAGGCACTTGTGATTTGTGAGTTCATTGGATGTTAACTTTTTGACTGTGCCGTTGTGATGTATGTTGCGACCGTTTTGGTTATTCTCCCATCTCGCATGACACGTGGAAGCCTATCATTTTCGAATGTTGGATCTAAAATTAATTCCCAAAAGGGTCAATTCACTATAAAATTAAGAAAACATGACTATCACACAAAAACAAATATAAACAAAAAAAGTAAATGAATTTCTAATTATTGGATTTCTGATAATTTCAATAGAATTATAATTGTAATAATCGTAAGACCTTCTGTCGTCAGAGAACTAAAAATATCTGGCTGAACTGCCAAGAATAAAAAACCCAAGTTCATGCAAAATACATTTAAATTTTGTGGATTGAAAAGGAAATTCATTTACAGTATACAGGATTTCTTTGTCCAAGCAACTGTTTAGTGTTTAGTTGAATGGCACTAGAGCGCGCTGCCAGAAACCCAAAAGAGATGATATCTCTGACTAACTTAGTCAAGTTTGTTAAGTTTAGAAGTGTTTTTTTTTTCCTCAAATAAACTATAATTCTTTAAACAACAGATTTGATAAAATTCAATTTTGAATTATTTCTCCAAATTTTTTGAGGATAGTAATTAATACGAAATCCCTCGATGAGAGGAAATACTCTCTTGAGAAAATTTTCATGTCTTTGCCAAACAAAATATTCCTGCGCTGAGTTAGCATATAATATTTATGACTTATTAATAGGTCAGAGTCATCAAAATTTTATACTACATTATAATACTGATATTGATTACAAAATATTTTATTAGTTGAAGTAATTGACCCGCTTGGTTTGGGGTAAGTCCATATAATTACTTTCTTCTCCGGCCTGAGGAGGAAGTGCAATTAGTTGAAATGTAGAATGTCACATTTGTACTCATGCGATGCGCTGTACGGCCAGGAATGAGCCAATCAAGAATATTGCATTTGAAGCATTGATTTTTTGGAAATTTAGGGAATAAACTCATCATCAGTGTATCATATATTATCTGAATTTGCTATGAATTCAATTTTTTGACAAACATTATTATTGACTAAAATTGAGGAGAAAATGAAAATAAATAAAATGTAATTCACACTATTTGTTTTGTTGTGGTACTATGAGATTTTTGTTTTCAGTAGTCAGTAAATTCATATTTTTTTCGTTGATGTGACGTGATTGACTGCTAAAGAGGGAAGAGTCAAGCAAGAATAGTTTTTTAAAACTAAAACCCTTTAATAAAAAATAAAATAAAACCCGCAGTTTTAACGTTGAAGCATTAATTGTAATCATAACAATCAAAAGTTCGTAATTACAAGACTGATGAATCCCACCAAATCTGGTATCCATGTCCGGGAAATGTCGCTCCCGTGAGAGGAAGGAGTGGGGAGTTACAAATGACGACAAAATTAATAAACAGACTTTACAAATTGATTATTTGGAATAACAATTAAAAATTTGAAGGGGATGATGGATGGAGGCGGGCCCGCTCACCGGCCCGTGAGATCATGATCAACATTTCTTAGTCGCGACGGCACGATAACGATGTTAGTTCACAATCATGTGATTAATTAAACTTAAGCATAATGAAGGTCATGATTATGGATCCAAAAATATCTAAGGGCTCGGGTGACGTAGCAATTTTAGCTAAGTTTAATTTGCATCTTGTTTGTTTCTTCGACTTCAACCAAACCCATTATTTTATACCAAGGTGCGGCTGCTGCCATCAATTTTTCTGTCATTAAAAGACAGCGTTGCAAGTGAAAATCAAATGTCAAATTGGATCCTCATCCGACCAAATCCCAAGTTTCTGTTCCTCTTCATACGACGTCTGGTATGATTTTGCAGTTTCACAATGACTTGAGACGAAGGCGACAATCTGATTTTTCAAATGTTTTTGCGGTACATGAATTCTAAGCAGGAGCTGTTTGAATATGAAAAGTAGAGTAAAAAGGGAGAATATAAAAAAAAAATCGAATAATAGAAGAGAAGGAAAGGAAGGAAGACGGGGAGGGAGAGATGTGAAAGAAGGACAAAATGATGGAGGGGGAAGGGGGGAAGGTGGACCGCCGACACGTGACGAAAGAACACCGACCAGACACCGTTATGGTGTTGACTTTAGCAACGCAGATTCAGAATGGTGTTTGTGTTGCTCACTTACAACGCCTTTCACCGAAAGTGTCACTCTGCTGTGGCTCACCGCCTCCAACGTGGATGCCTTCCCCCTCACTAACCTCCCCCTCCCTCCTCTTCTTACACGCCACCCCCTCCCTTCTCCCTATCTTCCTCTTTTTTAAATCAAATAAACAGACGAGTAAGAGTTTACTTCTTTTTATACATATAGATTTTTTTAGAATATTTTATTATTTTTTTATTAAAAAATATAAAATAATTTTAATCAAATTTCACCATTTAATAAAGTAATTATCTACTTTTGAACTAACCTTAATTTTTTTATATTATTTCTATCAAACACCCTACAATAAATATAAAGTAATTTATTCAATAGGGACACTTTTTTAAAAAAATAATAATTACACCTTAAAAGATTAAAAATATCTTAAATTTTTTAACCTTCAACTTCTCAAAAAATACTATATATTTTTAAGTGGAGGGAGAATATGAATATAGATTTTTATATCTCATAATTTATGCATATTATACTCCATTAAGTGCTCGATATCAATTAAAAATTTAAAAAGCATGTTTTCAAGTTAAAAAATATATACACAGGTATTCCATTCCTTTTTTTAATATAAAAAATTGTATTTATCAAGTTACTTTGGCTCTGTGTGGTTTGTGTTTCAGACTGCGAGTTGGCTGGGCTTTTCGACATTAAGACATGAACTCAACTCGCTTTTTTAGAACCTTACTACATCACCATTTTGTATCTACTGTTGTTTAAGGTTAAAATATTAGTATATACACACACACACACTAAACTACCCTATTTAAGATAGAACAGAGCAAAATATATGAGGATAAAGGGATTTTTGACCCAAAAAAGCCTCATTAATTATTCCTGTGTATACAATAACAAAATATCTTATGTTATCAAGCATGGCATATTTCAAAAAATACATCATAATTTTAAACGGAGTAAGTAATGTCTATGGTGTGTATTAAAGACATCCTTTCTACACTGCCCTTCATTCAACCGGGATAGTTGGATCTACCTGTATATATGTATAGCAAATAGTTAAATAAAGTATATGGACTTGTTTGGCAACTTATTTTAAAAATAGTTTTTTATTTTTTAGAAAAAAATAAAAAAATTTTAGTAACGTATTTTCAAAAAGTATTTAAAAAAATAAAATATTGTTCAAGAGAATAAAAAAGTGAAAATAACTTTTAAGTGTTTTGAAATTATTATTCTAAAAAATAATAGAGAATGAAAAAAACACATATTATTATTATTATTATTATTATTATTATTATTATTCTCAGAATATGTTTTACAAAACATTAATTTTTAAAATAATAAAATAAAAATAATTTTAAATAGCCCTGACATCGTTAAATGAGTAACCCTTATAGTGCTAAGGATATTTTAGAAAAAAAAGATCCATTTACAATACAATTATAAGGAATAATCACTTTTAACAACTTTTATTAATAATAGACGTACGTGAGTTGATTGTTTTTTATTTATATCTGAAATTAGAGGGAATATAAGATTATCGCATGCATGAATCGCGGAGTTTGCGAATGAGCCCATTAAGGGAGTTCCTTGATCTTAATTATAACAAAGCCACCCTACGTAATGTATATTTAATAGATTATTTCAACTCTACATAAGTAGTAAACTTGTGAATTTAAATAAATTCATGATAGTGATAAAAACTTGGATTGTCAACTTGAATCATAAATTTGCAAGAATTTACTTATACTAATAAATAATCATTAAAAATATATAATTAAATAATTAAAATATAAAATATGACCATAATTTAATTTAAATATATTTTAAATACACATAATTAAAATTAAGTATATCAATATAGATATATTATTATACTTGATAAAGAACTTTTAAAATAGGACAGCTTATTTTTTGTATATACTTCTTGTTTTTTTTTTAATATTAGTTTTTGACTTTTGAGATTTATTTTTCTTTGAATGGAATCTTATCACTTCCATAAATGAAGTTTTACATGGTATATACTTAACTTGTTTAACTCAATAAAAAATTGATGAGTTTAACAAGTTTAATTGAATTTACATTTAGCTATTTAAGTTTATGAGCGAGTTGACATAATTTTATAAATTATAAATATAAAAATGATAAATTTAGAGAATCAACTCAAAAGTTTAATAACAATAATATTTGTACCCTTCATTCATGATGTTATAAATGAGCAACAATAAATTTAAAACATTATTGAACATTAAACCAGGAGTACCTAGGGGGAAAATCAATCTATAATACAATTAAGAAGAATAAATTTTTTTTAACAAAATTTTTTTTATGCGTGCGTGAGAGGAGGAGGAGTAGACGGAGTATGAAAGAGTGAAAATTTAGACACTAATTAATCTAATATATTTAGCATATTTTGTCAAATTAAATTACAATAAGTAAATTTTATTACATTAATAGTAAACTTTTGTCATGAAATAATATATAAAAACAAGCATTAATATATAAAAAAATCATACGTGTCGATTTAATTAAAAAAACACTTAAAATATGTATGATTAAGCATGCAAGTTTTTTCCACAAAGAAATGAATGGGGGAGTGGTCGCAAGTTACAACATGCATAAATGGAGAAAGACTGGATTTAGTTATGTAAGAATTATTGGAGGCTATGCATAAATGGAGTATTTGGGAAGATGAGTGAGCTCGTGAAGCCTTGATAGGCTAGGAGGACGAAGGATGAGGAGCAGCAGTCCCGGCAAGAGGGATCCATAATTGAAAGTGTCATGAAGCAAACATGCATGTTCCCGACCTAATCAATCAAAGGTTGCGTCCCGACCCGAGTTTTTTGGAGCTTGGTTGTGCTGTCCCTGCAGCCTCGGATTAGATCGATCATTCGAGATCCTGAGAGACACGCAGGCAGGCAACCCAACATGTACGGGATTAGTGAGTGTCGCCCCTTCCCTCACGGCCACATCATGAAATCAATCAACGCCATGCACCATCCACATAGCCTTTCTCTCTGAGCTTTGAATGGACTCTACGAGGGAATACGATGGTGGGAATGTGCTACACCTCTCATTTAACTGGTTCCCCATGAAGTGATACATAATTTATTTCCCAAACATTAATTTCATTTCATCCCAACCTACGCTAATATCTTCTATAAATTCCAATCATTGCTCTTGGCTACGTACTTAATTAATTCATATACGTGTGTGTATTATGATGATAATTTTAACTTGATAAATAAAATTTTATATATTTTAAGAATGATTGCATCTAAATCCCAAAATTTTATTTATGAAAGTAGTAGAGCTGGTAATTTGGATTAAGTCCAACAAGTTAGCCTAAACTTGACTGAAAAATTTATAGCCAAATTCAAAAAAAATAATATTATTTAATGTTCAAGCTTAGCTTAAATACCTGAATAAAAAATAAATTTTAAAAAATATATAAAATATAATAAATATTAATTAATTTTTTAATTTTTATGTAATTTTATACTAAAATACTATATATTTGAGTGCACTATTATAGTTATTTTTTAAAAAAATTAAAAATATTTTTATTTTCATTATTTTTAATCAATAAAATATCCTAAAATAATATTTAAAATATATTTTAATATTAATTTTTATATTTTAAGACCCAATTTTTTTAAAAAAGTTGAGTCTTATACATCATTTACGTATTCAAAAATATATATTTTATATTTTTTATAAAATAACATAATTAATTTTAAAGTAAAAATAAAATTTGAGCATGTATGAATTTCTGGCTCTACTATTAGATAGATATAATAAATATAACAATATTTTTGAATAATTATTTGATTATCATGCATCTCAAACTTAGTTAAAAATTAAGAATAAACTAAAGTAAATACCCTTTGTATGTAGGGGTTAAACAATATAAAAAGTTAAAAAAACTAATTCCAAAAAAAAATATTTTACTCATGATTAAATGATTTTGTTTTATATAATATAATCATGGCTATTTTTTCATATTTTTAACAATAAAAAGTATAATTTATCCAAAAGTTATTAAAAAATTTAAACTAATTGGGGCAATAATTTTAAGTTAGTGATCTAATTATTTTAAATAATATAATTTAATTAAAATATTTATATATGATCGTGATAAGAGTAATATTTAAATAACTAAAACATCAATTTATAAGTAAAGAAACATTCATGAATAAATTACACATAATATAACAAAACAATAACAAAACTACTTAAGTACAAAGTTCATAAGTTATTATTTTTTATTTTATTATTTTGAAGTTAAAGTAATATTTTATACTTAACATAATTATTTAACAATTAAAATTGGTTCAAAAAATAAAGAAAACACATTTTTAAAAATTTTTAGATATTCGGGCCGATCTGAATAAGCTCGAAGGCCAAAGTTGTTAGGGTCGAACTTGATTATATAGATTTTTTAAAAAAGGTAGGATACTTTAAGCCAGGCTCTAATAAGCCCAGCCTGCCAAATTACTGGCTCTAGTAAGTAAAACTATTCATTTAGCCGACAGCATGGATGTGGGATTCTAGAGAAAACATGAATCATACATTAATAAATGTAGTATGAGTGCAGCAGAGCACAACAGCATTGAGGGGTTAAGAAAATGGACCCCTTCCTCCTCCTTCTCCTGTCTTATAAATCCCTCTTTACCCCTCCCTCCCTTTCTTCCCTCACTGCAACACTCTCAAATGGATCATAAAAACTTGTAAATACATTCAAACCTCAACAACAATAACAATCCAGACAAAATTTAGCTACCAAAATCTCATAATTAACATAAATTCCATAAGGGTAACAATCATACAAAATCGTTCCAATGGCCAAACAAACACATAGATCAACACACAACTAACACTTACACTAGTATCTCGACCTCTTATAGCCATAAAAACACAGATATAACATCTCAAGTCGTGATACCTATATTTTACAGTAAAGTTCATGCAAGTGCATTACAAAATCATAAATGAATCGTAAGTTGGCATATGTATGAGAAATTCATTACAAAACCCAAAATGAATGAGAAGGACTATACAAACACTAGTTAGCCCCCTCAATGCTCGATCGTACCTTTCTTTCCTCTATCCCTGTCAGAGTTTTCACCTATAGAATATAACCACAGAGTGAATTGAGGATTCAATAACCAAATAGTCTAATCAAATTATTCGTGTGAGAGAACAGATAATGTGTATGTGGAGTGGCATTAAAAGTATATAACAAGTCTTATATCCACACATATGGTTATAATATGATATGCATGATTCACATACCACCTTATACCCTCTTTATGTCTTTTGATTGAGTCTATGAGTTGACAACTCGATGGGACCAAGTTTTTGTAATTGAGCTAGCCCAAGTTCATCATTAGTAGGAGGCAGCCCTAGCTAAGAGCTCCTTCAACTACGATGAACCACAGACGTCCTTATCCATGAATACTAGGGGTGTCAATGCCTAATCTACCATACATAGTATTTTCAAACAATGTTTTCAACAACACACTATGGTAAACTCCCACCCTCTCACAATGATCATGCCAAACATATTTCGTGATTTCACTTAGACATAACCTATAGTTTTCACATATGACCATAAAAAGTAAGCTTCCATTAAAACCTTAGAATTGTGCAAGTAATTATACTTAAATATAGGGTTTAGTCTTTCAAAACACAATTTCCATTACACTTCACATAAAGTTTTCTAAATCATAATTATTTCATATTAATACTAGACTAGTACAAAACATGGCATTAGCTTTAAACGTAATTACACAATCATTTGAACACGCAAATAGAAAGTTTAAACAATCCGGTTACCTCAACCATTTTGTCACTAAAAGAGTTACCATGGTCAATAATGACTTTACACGTGTCTACTACCACCACAACACTTAATTAAAGGTTAATCTACAAGATTAAACTTCTAATCATCAATCCACATACTAATTACCCCATTTATAACACAAATTTGGGTACCCATTATGCCCAAAACCTTGATTTATCCCCAACAATCCTCCCAATACACTTCATTAATTTTATTTAACACCTAAACACTTAAACTTACCTACATTGCTCTTAATCTTTCCATTCTTACTTAGGGTTCATCCAACCCATAGCCAAAAACTCCAAGTCCATACAAAACCCATAAACCTAGGATTAAAAGCTTAATTTAACTTCTTAAGAACTTACCTAAGCCAATAGGTTCGATCATTGACCAAGAACAACTGAAATCTCAACCCAAAATACCCTAAATTTTCAGAAATTCAAAATGTAGGGAGAAAGAGAGGTGTAGGAAGCTTACCTAATAGTAAATCTTGCTCCAAATGCTTCCAAATTAGTCCAAAGGTTGAGCCTTAACACCCATCGGTCATTTGCTCCTCACGATCGATCTTTTTGCACTTCTCATTTTGATCCGATTTCGCGAGTCTGATAAATGTAAATTTTGCATGTGCATCGCAGCTCATTGGCTTGCTCACCATGACACACAACATAGAGAATTTCCTTCACGACTTGAACCTTCCTCTATGCCATGGCCCGCTCAAACTCCGATCCAATCCTCTTTTAAAGTTATCCAATAATCTATTAGCTATATTGGTCTCCTAAAAACATTATTAATAAAAAATTCACTTAATTTTTACCATTATACCCCTCTAAACAACTAAAATTCTTAGAATTGAAATCTAGAATGTTGTAGGTTAGGGTCCGGGCAGCCCTATGTGGGATGATTTGGACACGTTTCAGTCGCAGCTTCCTTTTTCAATCCTAATCACCGGGAATTTAAGGATGCGGATACTCGCAGACAGGAAGAAGATAATACCGGACTACCAGATTCTTCCACTTCCTCCTCTACTTGTCCCGTGAGACCCTTCTTCTGGAAAGGTCGTGATAAAATTCTTTCTGCATAGGTTCTTAATTCTCACTGGTTGTGGATATTTAAACCACACAGCCTCTGTGCCTTGTAATCACCATTCACGAGCACGTCTCTCACATGGTCATTTTCCTTTTTTTATTTTTATTTTTTGTTTCCTTTTCCTCTTGGTCTCTTTTAAACCTTTAATGCATTTAATGCTGAAACCAGGGCTGAAGGAGAGGGTTTTGTGATTTCCTAGCTTATGGTGCATCCGTTATGAGCTTTTTTTTTCCTGCTCCAAGGATGGTGTATATTATTATTATTATTATTATTATTAATTACTCCAAAATTTGGTAGTTTCTATGCTTAGTTATTTTAGTGCTTAGCTATTTTAGTCTGTCGTTCTCTGATGACAGTATGTATCATTTTCTAGTTGTCATAACACACACACACACACACACACACATATATAGGCACTTGTGATTTTGGATGTTATTATTCCAAATTGATTGTTCGGAATAATAATTAAAAATTTGAAGGGGATGATGGATGGAGGCGGGCCCGCTCACCGGCCTCGTGAGATCATGATCAACATTTCTTAGTCGCGACGGCACGATAACGATGTTAATTCACAATCATGTGATTAATTAAACTTCAGCATAATGAAGGTCATAATTATGGATCCAAAAATATCTAAGGGCTCGGGAGACGTAGCCATTTTGGCTAAGTTTTGCATCTCATGTTTGTTTCTTCAACTTCAACCAAACCCATTATTTTATACCAAGGTGCGGCTACTGCCATCAATTTTTCTGTCATCAAAAGACAGCGTTGCAAATGAAAATCAAATGTCAAATTGTGTCCTTATCCTACCAAATCCCAAGTTTATGGTCCTCTCCATACGACGTTTGGTATGGTTTTGCAGTTTAACAATGACTTGAGACGAAGGCGACAATCTGATTTTTCAAATGTTTTTGCGTTATATGAATTCTAAGCAGGAGCTGTTTGATTAAAGTTTTTAATTCTTTTTCCCCACAAGACACATTACTTCTTAGAACTATGGGCAAGACTAGAACTGGGTTCCATTTCTTCAAGATTCAAAAAATTAAGAATGCCCTAAAGAGTTATACTTCAGCCAAAATGAGTGAGAAAAAGAGAGATATAGATGTCTCTAGAAAGTGATGAGGCCTATCTTGATTTGCTCCCATTCTCTTCACTTCAATAACAAGAGTATGGTATTTCAAAATATTTTTCATACTTCTTTATCCTTTTTCCCCAATCACTTCGTCCAAATCATGTTCTAAAGGGAAAATATATTTTTAGGCCCTTACAATTTCACTTAATTTTAAATTAGGTGCTTACAATTTATTTTGTTTCAATTAAGCCCTTAAAGTTTGATCAATTAATTTTTTTAATTCCTAAAAATTAAAATCATTAAAACTTTCCTTAAAAAATCAAAATTAAGAACTTTTATATTTTTATTAAATGATTATATGACTTTAAATCCAATTACATAATTTTTATAACTTAACATTTATATAATTATATTGTCTTCTAAATATTTTTTATACATATAGAATTTTCATAAAAATTTATAAAAATATAAATAGTGTATTAAATCAAATTTTATTTTTGAATTTTAGCTAAAAGTATTAAATTAAATTTTCTGTAAATTCCAAGAGTATTTTGGCTTTGTAAAATTTAATAATTTATTATTAATTTTAATCTTTAGAAATTAACATATATAATAGATCAAACTATAAGGGTTTGATTAAAACAAAATAAATTGCAGGAATTTAATTCAAAATTGAGTGGAATTATATGAATTTCTATATATATTTTGTGTTTATTTAAATCAATGCATGGGACCATTTTAAAACCTCAAACTGCATGTACTGTACAATAGGAGAAATGCGTTGATTTAAATTGTTCCTCACTTATGGTTATTCCGTTGAGTGATGTCAAGTAGTATGTATGTTCCAATTTTATCGGATGTCCCCAAAGGGACGAGTAGTGTGTATGTGAAATTCCCTTTCCTTTCTTTCTTCCCCTCACTTCCTGCCTTTTATCTGTCCTCAAGCAAATGATGTCTGGCTGATATTGAAAAATTCAAATTCGTGTTAGATTATTTGTCCTCTGTCATCTCTCAAAGTAATGGCCTCAAGTTATGTCGTGATTTGAAAGAATATAAAGTGGAAGGAAAAAGGATGATTTGGATTTATGAATGTTTTTTATGAATTAGGTGAATGCAATAAGAAAAGACAAGAAGAAGGGGGGATAAGTATTGGAGAAGGGACAAATGAAATTGGGCATGAATTGAATTGAATGCACAAAAACTAAGCAGGTAGAAGTAATTACTATGAAAAGTGAGAGTGACATGAATTCGAAGAGTAGAGAAGCCGTACCCTGAATCCCAATTGCCGGAGGGAGCTGGCAAGTCAAGTGCACCAAAACAAAAGCTCATCCAAAATCAACGTAATCCCGCATTAGTCAGGCGCAGCCCAAACCCATCCACGTCATTCTAACTATGGCCCGCTCCAAAGTTAAGCGTATTAATTGGAATGGGGCTCCTACAGTTGAGGACACAAGCAGCTTGCTCCTGCCCAGAATGGTTCCTCAATAGTAAGTGTTGTGACCCGACACTGTTTGTAGCATATGGCCATGGCCCATGGGGATCAAACATGCACATGGTTTTCCAATGATCATTGGATCATCAACAATCCAAATTTCATCGTATATTCATTAAGGAAAACAACTTCACAGCTGGGGGTGGATTCTAATTTATGAGGTGGTCTTTTGTGGTCCAAAAATCCCCGGAAGAATAACTGTTGCGAATTTGGTCAACTTCATCACCCTATCAATTTGTTCTAAAGCCACCAACGATCAGTGCACCACGCTCTTTCCGTGGTGAGGTATCTAATAAGGTTAGATGGCGGTAATGTGGTGAAATGACTAAATGACAAAAAAAATCGTCGTTGCTGGCTGGATGGTTCACAAACCAGAAAAACAATCGAAAAGAAAGGGCAAAAGATTCCCTCGCTCAGATTTTTATGAGTCCCATCCCCAGTCTGGCCTGCCTATATGTAACAACTCCACAGTCCACAGTACTTTAAATTTCGTTCAGTGATGAAGAAAAAAACCTGTTTAACTTATTTTTCATCTTTTTTCTTTCCTGATTGCATTTAGAAGAATTCAACTATTAACACTGTTTAAAGACCAAGAAACAAACCTCAACGCTACTCGTGCCATGCATTCAAAAAGTCGACTGTCATATTTACCAGCAGCGCACGTATAATCAAAAAAGACAATGAAATACTCCTTCTAGCCAGCAAGGTCTACTTCTTATAAGTAGAGCCGGTAATTTAGGTCAAATTTAAATTCACCTAAAAAAAATTTAAGATTGAACTTAAAAAAAACATATTTTTTTATGTTCAAGCCTATTCAGGCCCGTCCGAATACTCGTATAAAAAATTTTATTTTTTTAAAATATATAAAATATAATGAATATTAATTAATTATTTAAGTTTTAGGTTATTTTATATTAAAATATCATATATTTGAGTCTCATACATCATTTAAGTACCAAAAATATATTTTATATTTTTTTATAAAATAAATAATTCATTTTAAAGCAAAAAAATTAATTAAAAATAAAATTCAGATATTTTGACTGCTCAAAGAAATTCAAGTTGGACTTAACTACTTGAGCTTTTTAAAGAGTCTGACTTAAACAGGCTCGACCCGCTTGAATTTTCATCTCTACTTATAAGTTGTACTTATAAAAAAAATAATATTTTCTAATCGATGAGTTAAATTAAAAATCTTGATAAGAATGGTGCCTTTCTTTGCCGTGGTGGTCACTGAATCTTATTAATTTTGATAAATACGCTGAATAAACCAAGAAAGCGGATATTTTAAAGAGCAACGACACGACCTACTACAGCTGCTCCATGGACTGAGCCTTTTTTGTTCCTTTTGGGTCATCCATGGTATTGGCTTTGACAGAGTGGGCGGTCAATTCCTTGTGATGTGTCCTATAATCCCAATCGACGTGTGATATTGCGCCGAGGGGTTATTTTTCTTGGTTCTGACTCTGACTTCCAAGTCCTGCCCCTGTATTCAGGGGTCTCTTCTTGCTTCAGATCTAAAACCCAATTCATGCTTTATCAATCCCAGACATGTAGGGGTCCAAATTAAAACCTCAAACTCAAGTCTCAACAATTCCTTCTCCGCCATCAGATCAAGCAGAGCAATTCAGAATGAGCTGAGCCTGAGATGGGAGTTCAAGAACATGGGAATGGGGAACTAGGGGTTGTCTGCAATCCCCTTGGACACGAAGAACAAGTACAGGAGAATGGACTCTGACCATACTGAGGATTTCCATGATGGTTTCGACCAATACCACCAAGAACTTGGGAGCAAAAGAGCCAGGAAATATGTCCTTGCCTATGCCGTCTTTGCATCTCTCAACAATGTCCTTCTCGGTTATGGTACGCCACATAAATTCCCTCCTTTTCCTTTTGCTTCCTCAAAATTTGTACTTTTTTCCTGTTCTTTACTGCAATCATCTTCACTTTTTGCCTTGATGTCGTTGGTTTTTGGTTCCTTTATCATTCAACATGGTATTCATATTGTTAATGAAGTTCAGACAATATATTTACTATCTTGTCTTCTATCTGTATACTATTCAAAACACTTCGAACTCATGTTTTCAAGAAATTCAAAACTGCTCGTTATAGCCAAGAGATTATCTGATTTACCTTGTATTTGGATTTCCCAATAACCATTAGAGCAGATAGTGATTTTGTCTTGTTCAACTGTAGAGTTACGAAATTTATTGAGAAGTCGTGTTGAGGGCTAGCTTTGTTGCTTATTTGGAATGGAGAGAGAGAAGCTGATATGGTTTATTCTGTCAATTTACAGACGTAGGTGTCTGTCACAATCTCTTGCTCAAATAAATCAATAAGAACAGGTACTGAAATATTATGCTATGGAAATACTTCTCATTGATGTTAAGCGGATTTGATGACAGGTTTTGAACCAGATACAATAGAAATTGCAGAAGGAACAGAGAAGAAATATCAGAGAGAAGAGAAGCGACAGAGGGAGACGATTTTCACAAAATAATTCACACCTTTCCGTGCCGCATTCTCCTCCTCAATATACCATAACTTCCTTCAATGTAAGCCCTAAGCCCAAAATTAGTATCTCAGGCCCAATAAATGCCTCCATATAGATACGGTCCATCAATTTAGCATGCCTGTTCGTGACAGTGTCACGAGTGGAGCTGTTATACTTATCAAAGAAAACCTGAAGATATCAGAGGTAAAGGAAGAATTTCTTATTGGTATTCTGAGTATAGTTTCTCTACTTGGTAGTCTAGGTGGCGGAAGAACATCGGATATTATAGGCAGAAACGGACAATGGGCTTAGCTGCAATTGTGTTTCAAACAGATGCACTCATAACGACTCTTGACCCCAACACTCACTTTGCTCATTCCCTTTCATTTCCCCTTAAACATCCTTTGGAGAAACCCAAAAAACAAAAAAACAAAAACAAAACACACACACGTGTAAGCAGCTAATTAGCTATGAGAGTACTTGAAGCTTTTATTCTTCTCCCTTATGGCCAGAATCATTCACAATACCACTGAGAAAATGACTTACCTTTGCAGGAACATTGTTTCGATCAACGTCCACTTAAGCGTCCTTGAAAAGGTATTCTTTATTGGTCGTTTGTTCCAGTTCATTTAGGACAAGATTCTGGTCTACTCCCACTACCTGTGTGACATTTTCGATTGTCTACCATTTTCTCTGTTGATGTCTTTGCTGCTCAATGCTTTGGTTTCTCCATTGATGCTCAACTCCCCAAATCCCTAAACTAATCAAAATTTAATTTTGGCTCAATTCGAGGAAAAGAAGATGGCAACTTTGGTTAAAGCATTCTACATCATCAAATTCTAGATCCGCGAGATGGAGCAAGACTCTATTTGTTCGAGGAGCTGGAATTTCTTTTAGTATATGGGATGTTGTGGGCGCTTCAAAATTCAACTAAATTTAATGGACAAGCGTCATTGCAAAAATGGTTGCAATTATAGGTGATAAGATTGTACGCATTCCCTTTGTAGTCTTTGGCAAGCTCTTCCATTATCCTCCTCACTGCTTCCTCTCCCTTCTTCGTCTTTCCGATCAGTATAATCTTCAAAAACGTGAAACCTTCATGCCGTCTCGGTTCTCTTTCAAATCATTGAATTGAATTTCATATTGTTATGAATTGTCGTCTGTCAAGATTTGCCATATTGTGAACTAAACTGTGCAAGTTCAAGAATTAGATGAAGAGATAAATCAGGGAGGAAGACAGACCTTGAACTCTAGAATGGTAGACTCCAAGGCCAAACCTCGATGTGGTCCGCCGGGGGGGTGAAGCGGAAAGGGAATGAGTAGTGCGGGGGTGCGAGGGAGAGAATGAGAAGAGAGAGAAGGCTGATTTAGAAGGGGAGGAAAAGTCAATGGCTAATTTGGCAACACATGGCGATAACTGTGAAAGAATGTGATGGACGTTTCCTCGTCTAACAATTTCAGCATGATTGCACCTATTAATGAATGTTACTGGTATTTTTCACCTTTTTTCACTTGTTTGAATGGGAAAGGGAAGAAAAGGGCGGAGCCGAAAATAAAGATTAGATTTGAAGAGTTAAATTTAAAGGTCTATTTAAAAAGGTTTAAATTTTAAAAATAAATTTTTTTAAAATAATTGAAATTAAGGGCTTGGCCCTGATAAGTCCTGTAAAAAAGGATTCAGGTTCGGGTAGCTCTTCAAATCCTGTTATATTATTTTTATTTTTATTTTTTTAGTAAAACACGTATTTGAAGCTAATGACTTGCTCACTTGATTTTACACATATTATATTATTATTAATTTTAATTTATTTTAAAATTAATTTAATATAATTTAATAAATATCAGTGTATAGTATAAAATTGCTGATATTTTTTATTTTTCTATAATTATTATGTTTGCATATTTATAAAAAATAAATTATGTTTTAACCAAGATTTAAATTTTATTATTAGACTTCTAAATGTGTGTTATTTAATTTTTAAAAAATTATGAATATTTTATTTTTTTAATTTCAGAATATTTTAATTAATTTATAATGTTTAATTTTATTTTTATTTTTTTATTTTTTTAAAAAAGAGGCTTGCGGGCCCGACCTTGAGCTCTTTACATAAGGGCCGGATTTGAGAAATAAAGTTCAAAATAGAGAACCAGACTTTAGGGCTCAAGGTCTTAAAGGTTGGGCCCGCCCGTATTCCCAGTTCTAGGGAAGGGGCTCCTCTAAGGGGAGGAAAAAATTTCTCTTTCTCCAACCAAATAGAAGCTAAATAAATTAGGTGCTTTTGGAAAAAAAAAATTCATATATAATTTTACCTTTTAATCCTTAGTTTAATTGTTATTTTTCGTTTCTACCAAAAACCAACTCGTACCATTATATTAATATCACATGCCCAACGTGCTACTCTCTCTTATTAACTAATTCAAGGTGATTAAAAAAATTGGTTGAATTGATTATTTGTTATTGTTGTTTAAAAATTATGTGCCACTTTTTAAAATATCCCTCTTTTAATAAGAGTATTAGTAAAAGAAGAGAATGAGCAAAAGTTCAAAATTAATGAGGATAATTTTAAAAAATATTGAGTAAGGGAGTAAAAGAAGATTGATGGGCACAATTATGTCTAGTAAATTGATATTTCATCTCCCTCAAAAGTCAAAACATATGCAATAATTCGAGTCCTCCAATGCAATTTCTAGGCTCTGAGTTTGCTGCCTACCAGAGTATTGGACAATTCTTCATTTCATTGATAAACTATCAATTACAGTGTTGAATATATATATATATATATAGAGAGAGAGAGAGAGAGAGAGAACAATTATAGCCACAAACAAATCGTTATTAGTCACAATCAAAATGAAAAACCACAACCCACTCGCTGTCACTCTGAGCAGAGAAGGATGACTAGTATTGACTAATGAATTGGCGCAAGAGACTGACTTGGCTGAGGGCTTTGCAAATTTCAGATTCCTGGTCTCTGCTCTCACCATTTCCTTTCAACCTCAAACTCTGTACACTCGCTCTCTCTCAATCGGCGATGGAAAATATTAAGCACAGTCATGTTGATGTGAAGGGAGTGAAGTTGCATGTGGCTGAGATTGGAAGTGGTCAGATCCTGAAAACCTACGAGGCTATTGTCGGTTTGCAACAGCAATGTTGTTGATTCGTTTCTTCCTACTTCTTTTTATGGATCATCTTTATTCGTGCAGGTCCCAAGGCAGTGGTATTCTTGCACGGATTCCCGGAAATATGGTATACATGGCGGTACCAGATGATTGCTGCGGCCAGCGCTGGCTATCGAGCGATCGCCTTTGACTTTAGAGGCTATGGACTTTCCGACCATCCGGCCGACCCAGAAAAAGCAACCTTGTATGACCTCGTTGATGAAGTCGCTGGCCTTCTGGATTCCTTGACCATCACCAAGGTAAGCAGTCCTAGAGCTTACTAAACTCCTGCTGATGCTCAAAACTGCTTCTCTCTTTCTCGATTTCATATATCAGAAATTTCATCGCCAACGACTGAATCCCTCCGTGTGAGTTGTGAGCTTCAATTCCAAATTAGCCAAAAAAAAAAAATCATATGTATGTGCTATTTCATTGGTTTGTATCAGGCTTTCCTTGTGGGCAAGGACTTTGGTGCCCTCCCAGCATATCTTGTAGGTGTTGTGCACCCAGAAAAAGTGATTGGTGTCGTAACTTTAGGCGTTCCTTTCATGCTCCCGGGTCCTTCTGCTGTCCAGAACCACCTTCTCCCCAAAGGCTTCTATATGACTAGGTGGCAGGTACAAATTCGTTCTTTCGCTGTCATCATCATTTTCATTTTCCTCCTAGGGTTGATGCTAACATGTTAACTGAATTCAGGAGCCTGGGAGGGCAGAAGCAGACTTTGCCCGCTTTGACGTCAAGTCTGTCATAAGAAACATCTACACTCTCTTCTCTAAAACCGACATCCCAATAGCCGATGATGATCAGGAAATCATGGACTTGTTCGACCCATCTGCTGCCTTACCACCTTGGTTCTCAGAGCAAGACCTCGCAACTTATGCCTCGCTTTATGAAAAGTCTGGTTTCAGATTTGCTTTGCAGGTTCCTTACAGGTAATTACGCTCTCACCATCCCTTGAACAGACAGCAGCCTCTGTTGTTCTATTTGCTGCATCCGATTGTTTATGATCGTGCAGGAGTCTCGCAGTGGATTGTGGCATAACTGATCCTAAAGTAACTGTCCCTGCACTGCTGATAGTGGGTGAGAAAGATTATGTTCTGAAGTTTCCGGGCATGGAGGACTATATACGAAGCGGGTCAGTTAAGCATTTTGTGCCAAATTTGGAGATCATATACGAGCCGGATGGAAGCCACTTTGTGCACGAACAAGTCCCAGAGAAGGTGAACCACCACATCATCCAGTTCCTCAACAAGCATAGCAGCTGATTATCTACCTCGACGCTAAAACTTCAATGCTTTCGCTTCATATGAGATGTGATTCTTTCTTCCTCTTCTGTCGGGATCACTTCTAAGCTGTTTGATTTGTCTAAAATTTCAATCCAGTCGTAAAACTTGTATGAGCGTGTAGCAGGGTTGTGCTTGCATTGTGATTATATATAATAAAGTTCAAATCTAGGGAATAAAGCTAGTTCGAGATTTTGTCCGCGGCGATGGAACGGACAACAAAGAAAACCTGAGCTGCAGTTCAGCATGAAATGGTTGATACTCTTCATACTGTGTACATATAATAAATATTCGATATCTTCCAAGTTAAAGTTTGACATTTGCTGTCTGACATGCAATCTGCTCTTGCGCCGCCCCTTCTCTGCTTTCGGGTAAGATGATTAACGCAAAGATGGTGAAAACCCGAAGAGGGTTAATATTATTTAAAAAAAAAAAAAAGACGTGGTGAAAGGATGGAATTATCTAGTTTGACATAGGGCAAACGCGTAATTTATGACAAAATAAAAATGTTGACAGTAAGGACAGAATCCCATATTTGCATACCTCACGATTTGCTTTGGCAATTAGTTTCCACAAAGTAACAATATTGAGTTTCTGCAAGCTTGTGCCTAAAGTGGCACTATAGGTCTCATAAGTAGCTATGTTAGATGAAGTTGCAGTGAAGCTCCAAATGTCATTTGTTAAACTAGATGACAAAACAGGATGTTAGGATTGCTATCATATGCAAGCCAAAAAAGATTGAAAGCGCCATAAGCCCATGAGGTTTGTATCTTAGCTCTCATATGCTCTGGGCTCATTAAAAGTCACCTACCCAAGGCTCTCATTTTTATTTTCACTAACGTTTCTCGGTAAGTACAGCAGTTACAGATAAGGCCTGGCTCGGTGGCTCCCATATCATGTACGTTCCAAGAATGTCAGAGGTCATAGGCTGGAAATTTAGCTTGGCAAGGATCAACCATATCTAGAAAGAGATATGCCATGCCTCCAAGCCCTTCAAACATTGAGTATGGCCTATCACCCCCATGCATCTCGCCTTGTGATATCAGCCTGTGAGCTCTATCAAGTAAAAAGCAAGCAAATGCCTTACCCCTGTATAAATACACTACATTTCCGGTTAGCTGGTAGAGTGACAGGAAAACATAAGCATTG
This sequence comes from Prosopis cineraria, assembly GCF_029017545.1. Lineage (NCBI taxonomy): Eukaryota > Viridiplantae > Streptophyta > Magnoliopsida > Fabales > Fabaceae > Prosopis > Prosopis cineraria. The sequence continues at coordinate 35,220,924 of NW_026555338.1, read as the reverse complement.
CCACTAATGCCATGGCAGAGCCCAACTCGTCTTAGCAGACCTCGATTCCAAACCACCTCAGCTGCATTCACAGCTGCATCCATAAATTGTGTGTCTCCAAAAACCTGAGAATATCCACAGCGCAGTTGGAAGAAGTACTCCAGATAATCAGATATTAAACAAAACTCACCAAGAAAGGAATCTTGTCCAGCTTTATTATGCAGGAGAGCTAGCGTTAGTCATTTATTCAGCGTGCAGTGGTTTTAACTTTTTGAGTACGTGAGCAATCTTAATCAATTATTAAGAAGAATTTGGCTTCCCTGAGGTCCCTTTAACTATAACCATGCAGAAATCAGTAATCATAATTAAAGTTATAATGATAATGATGATGATGATATTATGATTATAGTTTATATATGCCAATATGTCAATGTACTGTATTCCATATTACTATTCCCAGTTTGAACAGTACTCATGTCTGAATGAAATGACCAGGCAATATATTCAACACTCCAAAATATGCTTCCCAGAACAAAGTATTTAAAAACTTCAAACGGTAAATCAGACAATTTCACAAACTATCCGCACTATTGCCATCACATTGAAGGGAACCTTGAACGTGATCAAGAATAAGTCATTCAATGTATTGACAACAACCTATTAAATGTAGTAAAGTAGTGAGATTAGAAGGTTGAAACCAAAGAGCAGAAATATTTCAAGTCCCCATGAAAAAATTCCATCTGAATGACATATATAATCAATATAAACCCTTAGACAACAAACTTTACCTTGGCTGCTTTAGCAAGAGTAAGGGCAATTCCAGGAGCTCCATGGCACCAGTGCACAAGTACGTCACGTTTTCTATCTTCTTCACTGGCAGGGTAGTTTCCACTCGCGAAGCGATTATTTATCATGTATTTAAGAGTGCCCTTCACATCCTCAAGTTCATCTGGCTTCAACTCCATATCCATCAAGACATGCATAATCCCAGCCAAGCCATGCGCAGAACCCCAGTACTTTTCTCCATACCATTCGAACATAAGCGGGCATCTTCCTTGCCTACCCAATGCTCTTCCTCTTCTAATAATTTCATCCACAACCGTAGCCTGAAACATATTTCAGTTATTTTATACCACTCTTGCTTATTCTGTAAGCCTAACATAACATGATGGCGGAGGAGTATTCGTGGGCCAAGCTCACAATATAAGTGGAAGGAACTGTTCCTTGCCCGAGGTGCTTGTTTAAGAACAAACATGCCCAAAGAAAACCAACTCTTCCGTACAGCAACTCATCAGGAAGATTGTTTGGCAGCTTAATCTGCATAACACAAATATTTAGTCTGCCAATCCCACTCACCGAACTCCAAAGAAAGCGATGCTACTTCCACAATATTATCATCATTTTTTAAATTTCCCCAGTAAAGCAAACAGAATACCTTCTCAAACTGAGCCAAATAGTACCTCAGGGACTGCTCATCACCGACGTGCTTTGCCACAACGGCTCCAAGGGCACACACTCCAGCACGTCCACAGATAAAAGTGGCGTCCCTGGCATTCATTCAATCCTTAATCATCTCCGTAACTACCGAAATGCATATTATCCAATAAATGGAAGAGAATTAATAGAACCTAGAACCAAGAGAGGCAGAATCACAAGCCTTGACAATCTGCGATGAGAGATTGAGATCATTCTTGTTGTTCGTCACTTGATAAGATTTGAAGAGCAGAAAAGCCGTGCCAAGAACCCCGCAATAAAGGGTGAAGTCCCGGATGTGCTGCCCAGTCAGGCCCCAAGTCTCTACAGCTATCTGACACAAAACCACAAACACTTGGTGTGATATCTAAGAACTGAGAGCAAGGAAGAAAAAACTGTGAGGGTGAATGAGAAATAAGCACGGTTTCTTTGAGGTCCAAAGCAGCGCGCTTGAATCGCTCGGAAAGAGGCGCGTAAGGCATGGCGAGGAGCTTGGTGAGCGAATCTTGGGCACCGATGGAACCTGCGTCTTGTTGTTCTTGAGGGGTTGAAGGAGAAGATTCGGGTACGAAGTCGGCCAACACGTTTGGGAAGAACCGATCCGCCATTCGTTACTGTTCCCAGTTCCCGGACTTCTCAATGAAGAGTGAAGAGTGAAGAGTGAAGAGTGAAGACTGAAGACTGAGGACGGCAAAGGCCACGGGAGAGAAGAGCGACTTAGCGAGAGGACTGGGAATTTAGGAAAGAACGCGTACACTTACACGTCATGGATTCTTCATTTACGTGGCAGGCTACAAGTGTTTTTATGTTTCCTGAAGCAATAATGGGCCATAGGCCCAAATACAAGGGTCGAAGACGTTGTTAATAATCTAATAAAACCATGCAAAAATCTGGATTCTTTCCTTTTCCTATCTCTCCTTTTCTTCTTCTCATCCTATGATCCTTGTTGATCAAAAATTAAACACTTAGGATTTAATATTTTATAAAACTATTATAATAAAAATATATAGATAGATAGATCTAAACTGTTCGAATTTAACTGGAGTAATTCACAACTGTAAATTAACTATATACTATAATTAAAATAAATGAATGAATTTGATTAAATTTCAATTGTTAATCTAAGGGTGAGGATGAGATGAGGAGGGAAAAAAAAAAAGAGAAAGGATGATGAGAGCATCCAAATGCATGATCTCACCCCTAGAAAAAAAAAGGAAAAAAAAAAGGCATGCGTACGATATCCGAATTAGGGGAGACAATCTTTCTTCTTAAGTAAATTAATTCATGCTTTGGCCCGAAAAAGAAAAGTAGATTAATTCATGGAGAATAGGCAGTAGCCACCAGAAAAATCCCCCAGGCTTTCCAGCGTGATGATTTGACCATACGACGCATCAGTAAGCTCCATTTGTCCAACAACATAAATTCTCACCAACTTCTAAATTATTTCAAAAATTTGTTCACATTGAAAGATCTAATTCCTGTTTGATTATTGAAAAATAAAATAAAATTGAATGCATTAAAAAAATAAAGGCAAAAAATAAGATGATAAAAAAATGTGTGATCACATTCATAAAAAGATAAATAATTTTGTTCATAAAATTAAAAATTATAATTCATAAAATTTTTTGATGTTACAATAATTTTTATATTTATAGTATATATTAATAAGTTTTAGTGATTTAATTTATTTTTATTTTAATTTTTTAATCTATTTCATTTTTTTCTAATAATTAAATGGGGCCCAATGTTTATCTTTTAATTAACATATTACTAAAGCTTGGGTTAACTCTTCTAATATCAATAAGCATCGAGCGAATTTCCATGAATTTTTTTGAGTCAAAGTGTACAACGCTATTGGTATCAACGGCCGTGGCTCTTGGTGTCCCATTCCCTCACACACTGCTCTATTCTCTCTTATTCTGAGCGTAATGTAAATTTTGGAAGAAAAAAAATTGTCCTTAATATATATAAAGTAAAATAAGAATAATAAAATTTTTCAATTTTACCTCAATTTTATTTATTATGATTTGAATTTCTAAACAACAATTCATTATAGTTATTAGTTATAAAGAAGATAAAATTGAATAGTTACAAATTTTTTTAATTGAAAATATTGATTTCATCTTGATTAGATGCACAAGAATTATTTCTTAATAAGCATAAAATTGATTAAGTTTACCTTACATTGAGGATGGGAGAAAATGTGCGTACTATGTGTAACTAAAAAATTTTAGTTGGAATCATTGCCCGATTCAACTATTGAAGTATGCTGTACTTAATACGAAGACTAGAGATTCAACAAAGTCCTCAGAGCTTGAAGATTTAAAGATAAGGGATAACTTATTCAGACTTCAACCAAAACAGGATGAATCACCTCAAACAATAATAGGAGATCGAAAATAAAAAAAGAAACTGAAAATCATTTACTTTACGTGACCTCTTCAATCATATAGGACATTGTTGCATGTCTAATTGATTACTGCTCTTTGATCAAGAGAATGTAAAAGAGTGGCTTGGTTTTACTATAAGGATACCCTTCCTCACCTTTGCCCATAAATTTTAGGTCTCTGTTTTGAATGTTTGTTTTTACCTTAGAATCCGTTTTTTAGTCACTCTCATGAGTAAATATACAAGTAACTTAAAGTGTGCTTTCCGCTCTCTTGGGCCAAATCATACATAAATCATGCATTGGTTCAAAAATTCAACTCCTCCAACTCAACGTCTCTTCATTCATGATAAAAGGTTTTACAGTTCAAATGTATTTTCAGATTTTAATTTTTGGGGACAACATTTTAAGATGCGACTTCTTGGTGTTCTTCCATCGCTGATGATCTCTTCAAAGGACAGAGGCCGTAATGGAAGGTTGCCAGTTGGTTGCCATTTTCTTTCAATTGAAATGCTCCAATTTTTCACATTTTGCTAATATATGACCATATAGTAGAACCAGTATTTTGGACGAGTCAGACTTATTCAAATTGGGCTCAATTCGAATCGGGCTTAAAGAATTTTATTTTTTTTAAAGTCTATATAACCAAGCCCAATTCTAACACCTTTGGGTTTCAGGTTTATTTAGAACAGCCTGAATACCCAAAACTTTTGAAAAATATTTTTTTAATTAATTTTAATTTTTAAATAATTATATGCAGCATAAAATATTATTTTAAATTTAAAAAGAAAATAATAACTTGTTAACTTTGTAGTTAAGTAACTTTGTTATTATTTTTTGTATTATATACAATTTATTCATGAATGTTTCCTTTACTTGTAAATTAATGTGTTATTTTTTTAAATATTACTCTTTTCATGGTCATATAAAAATATTTATATATTTTAATTATAATCAAGTTAATTTCAATTCAGTCACAATAAAATCACTAACTTAAAATTATGGCCTTGATTAGTTCAAAAATTTTAATAACTATTGGGTAAACTATACTTTTTATTATTAAAAATATGAAAAAATAGCCATCATTATATTATAAAAAATAAAATTATTTAATTATGAGTAAAATATTATTTTTTAAATTTTTTTAAATTTTTATATTGTTTAAGCCCTACTTACTTTAATTTATTCTTAATTTTTAACTAAGTTTAACGTGGTACGATAATCAAATAATTATTTAAGAATATTATTTTATTTATTATGTTTTTTTAGGAGTAGAGTTGGGAATTCGTATATGGTCGAATTTTATTTTTAAAATTATTTTTATTTTAAAATTAATTATTTTATTTTATAAAAAATATAAAATATAATTTTTTGGACAAGAAAATCATGTATATGACTTAACTTTTTTTTTGAAAAAAATTGAATCTCAAAATATAAAAATAAATATTAAAATATATTTTAAATATTATTTTGAAATATTTTATTTAATTAAAAATAATAAAAATTGGAAAATAGAACTATTTTTATTTAAAAAAACTATAATAATACACTCAAATACATAGTATTTTAAAATAAAATGATATAAAATTTAAAAAATTAATTAATATTTATTATATTATATTTTTAAAGAAATATTTTTTATTTAAGTATTTAAAATGAATTAGGTTTGGCTTGAATTTTTTTGAGCCTATTCAAATTATCTAAATAAGATAAAATATTAAAAAAATATTATTTTTTGGGCTCAGATTTAAATTCGAATTGATCTGTCAGATTTAATTTAAATTACTGGCTTTATTTTGTAACGAAGGAAGAACCTGCTTTTCCGAACTGCAATTAATGATGATGAAGATAGAAACTTTTGAGGCGCTTGTTTCATATTGTGGGGACATTCAACAATGCCAAAATCTACGGAATCTGTTTGTTGCATATTCCAAGACCAAGAGGCATGCTCCCATGCTTTTTTTCCCCCTTCGTTGAAGCAATCTTTTCTTCTGTGTCGCTCCTTTTTAGGCGGGCAATGAAGACTCGAAAGGAGGGGCCTGGGGCCTTCAAACCTGGACAGGATTGAGAGGGAAGGTTTCGAGGCTTTGTGCTGATGGCAGACACTGAAAGCGGAAATTTCTACACTACGTCAAGCCCAAGATTCCATTATGTGGAACCTTGACTCCCAATGAAGAAGCTTGTTAATTTGTTTATTAGTTTTACCCCCTTTGAATCCTTATCATTCATAATGTTTTCAGATGGCACCCAGTGTTTGAAGATCTTGGTTTTCATTTGCCTTGATTTTTTTTTCTCGCATTCCCAAAGCCAATATTAACATGTACTATTCCTGATTTTTATGATGACAGAATTATAAGATGAATTGTTTTTAATGAATAGAAGGCAAAGATCTAAAGAACAAAGGAGCTACATTGAGCCATTTGAAAAGTAACCACATAGAATGTGTGAATCACACACGCCTAGGGGTCACACCCCCATAATTGCCCCCAACAAGATGCGCAACATAGGGGTAGGACCCACAATCAAACTAAGCAAACATGATGTTTGAATTTTGTTGAGATTTTCTCATTTGCTGTATGAAATGTGGGTTAATGAGGCTGAACTAAGATAAATTTCTTCTGTCTCATTAAGACAGATTTCATCATGTCTCATTTTTCCTTCTTGCTCTCAGGGTAATATAATTACAGTTTGACTTCGCCAATCAATAACTGTTTAATATCACTTTTAGTAAGGGTTTCTTATTCAGCTTCCCAGCAACATTATTGGAATCTTAGTATTTAGTGATTGTCTCTTGCAGCAAACAAATTGTAATCCTAATCATACTCATGACCACTAGGCTTTCATACCAAAAGATGCTCTGTTGATCAGTTGAATGCAGTTGTGTAAAATGTAGCTAATAATCAGGAATATAAATTCAATATATATATATATATATATAAGATTCGACCTTCTGTTATAATGCATGTTGTAGTAAATAATGTGATAATTGAGCCTTGTCATTTTCAATTGTGTACTCTTTACGTATTATATTTCCATTTTTCTTGCTTCCTCTTTGGCCTCTGTTCACATAGAAAAGGTAGAAAAGCTAACTATGATCTCCATGAGTAGCCAGTTTTTTCATGAGTCAATTGACCAACGAAAAACATTCTATTATTATTATTATTATTATTTATTTTCTAGGAAGGCTGAAGACATGGACGGATGGATGGTGGTGGGGCAACTAAAGGTACCCCGATATCTTAAAGGATAAACCCACCATGATTTTCCATGTGGATAGCGAGGTGCCATTGGCAAAGCTACCAGAAATTTTCATGCGCAAGTCACAGGTCTGTCATCATTCGCTTCTTGCGTCACTGTTCAGGCCAGCCTGATCGCGGCTTGCAAGGGTGGAGTCGTGGAGACAAGGAATCACAGCCTCTAACTTTTTATTTTATTTTTTTTAATAAAATATAGAGGTTATATATTTTTAGCTTTTTAAATTAACACATTACAGAAGCATTAAATATTAAATAAATTTTTTATTTTAATTCTATATACAATCTTTTATATATATACAGTGTAACTATTTCAATAGTTTAGAGATATAGTTTTTATAAAATTTATTTATTTTCAACAAGATAATGCTATATTTTCTTTTAAAGTATTGATGTTATTTTGATTTTGTTTTCACTTTACATTTGATCAACAAATTTTTTAAAGTATTGCAACAAAAATTTCAAGACATATTAAATGTTATGTGCTTGATACCTATCTTAAAATTACTTATCCAAAAGCTTAAGAGGTTATAGTTAGGATGTTCTTTAATTTTTTTTTTTTGTAATGAAACTTATGATGTAAATGGCTTTTGTTCTTATATAATTTGATCTCATCAATGTGAAGACTTTGTGACAATTGAGCAAGATCATTATTGCATTGATATATTTATTTATCATGATTATCAATTAAAAGAATTAAAAGTAAATTTATTAAGCAAGTAATAGATTTCAATGATACATTTAAATCATTCAGTGCTCGTAATAAAGATAATATTTTTATCAATTTAATAATAATTTATATTAAGAAGGAAACTGTTTAAATTTTTATCATAAATGTGATAATTAATGACTTTTATACCATGAAAAATGGATGCGTGAAACATAAAAAGTGAAGGTACATATTTATTTTTGTTATATTTTTATAAAATTGAATATAAGAATGTACAGTTGAAATATTTATGATATATTTTTTATTGTTAGAGAAAGTACCACTTTTAACTTGTATTTTTTTAAGGAAAATAGTCTATTTCAATAAGTATCTATTACACAGTTTTTAAATCACCTTTCATAATTTACATTAATGAGAGACAACTAATATCTGCTTATGTTGATTAATACAGGGCATTTTAGCCCACTTTTTCATTTTTAAACATAATTATTATAACTGACTTTTTAAAATTATGTGATATAATTTTTTTTCTCTTATATATAGAAACAAAAAGAGTATATTTTTTCATTACAGCCCTCCTAGTAAAATTTTTTTGGCTCCACCCTTGATGGCTTGGGACTTTTATCAAGCAGCTTTCATGTGAGCTTCTAAGTGCTTGATGATACACTAAACAGCTTTGAGATTGAATCCCCATGGCCTTTTGATAAGTCACATTTATTACACATTTTTTCTTATTATTATTAACCAAAAATTATATTATATTTACTCAAATTGCACACTTATTACATTGATTGTGAAAAATCACCACAATGTAGGATCATGTGCATTAGGGGCATTTTAGTAATAAAATTAAACTTTTGAGAAAATGTTTGATAAAATTAGTCAACATGAATTTTAGTCCAAAATAATAATGGTCCAATTAGATTTCTCAAACTCATTTTTGATTGAGAGTAATTAATTTTATAAGTTGACAATTTTAAAAAGTTAAAGTTTTCAGGTTGACTTATTTTCTTGCACTTGGGTTAGGTTATGTTTGTGCATATGTGGACTTATAATTTTTAAGCTATTTTGCACGCTCCAAAGATTTTTTTATGATGTCATAGTTGATTTTTATTATTTAATTGTATTTTCTCACATATTTAAGAATCATTTTTAACTGAAAAATATAAATATTATTCATATCCTTTAAACTTTAATTTTGTGCGTCACATCTATTTGGATAGAGTTACACACTTTGAATTTGACACATGAGAACCATTAGATTGAAATACTAGACGAGTCAAGAAGCAAAATACTTAAGTTTTGGGGTGTAAGTGTAAGTCTTACATGATTTTGCACACATTGTACCACACTTTAATTTCAGTTACTCTCTCTCTTAATTTTTCATTACCTTTATCTTTATTTAATTCAATTTTTAGACCGTTTTTACTCTAAATTTTCGTCTATTTTACCTTAATAAATAATAAAGTTATTCTAACTCATTTTTCACCCATTTACTTAATATTAGAGTTGGGTCCTTTCACTCTAAACTAAAATCAAACTATCCTAATTCATTTTCAGCACTCATTCCGCCTCCATTCAACATTTTTGCAACCTCTACCTTTCTCCATTCTCTCTCTATCCCTATCTCACCTTCTCTCCTCCATCACTCATGATCTAACCATCAAAATTCTAATCCAACTCTATCATTCTTCTTCTCTTATATCACACATCAAACCTTAATGTTTTGTTTTCTGGTTTGGTTTTTTCTCAAGGTATTCATGAGTATAGTTCAACCATGGTAAAAGGATTATGCTCAAATGAATTTCAAGATGATTAGAGACTAAATATATAAGGAGTATGAGGAGTACCAGGAGGGAAGGATGCTAAAAGAGTCTTGAAATGTCTCAAGGAAGGATGAAGGTCGTGGCCACTCTCCATTAAAACTAGGTTAATGTAATCTTGTTCTTAAAATTAAGAAAATTGTTATATCTTGTCTCTATTGATCAAAATTGATATTTAACTTGACAGTTTATTATTTTTTCACTTGATTATTTTTTGTAGAGTTGCTAAAATTTTTTTTCAATAAATTGTAATTCATATAAATATATTTTTTATGTGTGTTGAATGTATTTTACATTGACTATACATAAATGTGTTTGATTAGTGTTTGATAAAATGTCTTATGTGTAAAATTATGCATTATAATTACCATAGGTCAAGCTGCACTTAAAGGGAACTTAAGGAAAATTTTGATCACTTTACACCTAGCTAAGAAATTGATTGGGAACTTGTATAAAATTATGCAATGACTTAATTAATTGAATTGGTTAGGAAGGCACACTTATGCAAAATTGTATAAGGGTTTAATTCGATCAAGAGAATGAAAATTAACCTAAGCTTAATTGAAAAAAATAGACAAGGAATTTGACATCTCATAACTCCTAAAACTCCACTTTAGAAAGGTTTAAAACACTTCTATTTCTATTTCACAAGTTAATTAGGTTTTTAATTAAATTTGTCCACTTAGTGTAATTGGTAAAAATCAACCAATTCCTGATTAGTTTTGCTCACATGTAAGTAACTTTAGTTAGCCTCCTCATTAAAGAATGACCTAGATTATCATTAATACTATATTAGTATTAACTTAGCTTTTTTTGGAATATAAGCAACTCATCACTCCACCTTCATACATTCCTCACGTTAGAATCTTCGGATAGATGACTCAAGGACTCCCCTCTTAAATCCAGCAACAAGTTTGTCAACGTTCGTGCTATATATGGAACCCTCTATTAAATTCTGCCAATCACCCAATTCTTGTTCTAACTGTGCTGCTATTTTTGCTGGGGAATACCATGGCCTCTTTCCACCGTGTTGATTGTTGTGTTACCTGAAGGAACCACATAATAATCTATAATCTCAGCTGTAATTGCTTTCTGCACTTTTTTTGGTTTAGTTGGTTACAATCCACCAGCTCGAGTAATTGCAGGATAGACTGATTGCGTGGCCCTGTTTTTGCTTTGATTGAACTGAATTAATTAAGGTTGCAAATGTGGGTTAACTAGTACAAATAAAGCAAACCAGGGGCAGGGACCCAGAACGGAAGTTTCTTCCTCAGATTAACAAGGCAATAAGTCTAATGACATTGTTTTGCAATACATTTGCTTTTTATAATAACCCAAACTCACATCACGAGTCACAATGCATTTGCTTTGCAAGGGAAAGAGGTACATACTGGTTTCTACTAAACGCTCTCTCTCCGCTTTGGAGAGGGCTACATGAATCTGCTACCAAGAGTTGCACGCCATAAAAGCAGGTATTGCTTTTAAAAATGAGAAAAGGAAGAAACATTGGATGCCCTTGCGCACTCGAGCTCTTGTTTTTCTTACTAAAAAACCGAATGGAAGAAAAGATATTACAGTAAGAGTGGGAAACAAAGATGGGAAGCTCAAGCCCAAAAGACTGCCTTTGCATTATGGAACTTGGCTAGCTATGACTAGGAAAAAGGTGATTGACTGCTTGCTTATCAAACCCTTTGGTTGCAACTTGTCGGTGCTTCTTCTTGTAACATTGCTAAGGGTAGAAATTGAGACGAGATGTGTAAGTAGCTTTTGGAGTCCAACTGCCTGGAATAACTTCTCTGGCAGACAGAGATCTCCCAGTGGATGTGCTTAGTTTCACTGAAAAAGGTCCCCTCAAAGGTCCACCAATAATGCACCAATTTGCGCCCCACAGATGATTCATCTCTAGCCACTCTAGAGACCCTGCCTGTCATTCCCAAAATCACAAACCACCAAAATAGAAAGTTAGTCACTCGCATTACTTGATAAGTAAGATTTGCAGGTATGACAAGATTGAGGCTTTGGTTTCAAGTATTTATGCAATCTCCAGGACCCACATAACAGGTATTACATAAACGGGGGAGAAGAGGAGGGAATATGATTTTCAGTACAGATCCCTGGTCACTTGCTCTACAGGAAAAAGCAGCAAGACAATCACCTCATAAATCTCAATTTTTACTATGCGATTCTCTTTTACTGAAGGATTGAGTTATAGGGTAAGCTTGCGCATGATCTTAAGGAGACACGTCCTCACTATATGGATTTGTCCATCCCCAATATGAAATAACAAAATCTCCTGCCATTGTTACCTAAAACAAGGGTGCTCCCTGCTATCGCCATTAAAGTTGTAATTAATCATTAAGGTGAATGTCCATAACGCTTTAGTGCCTTCATCCCCCACAAAAGCCTTTTAGTGCACGTTTAAGCAGTACTTTTTGGTCAAATCCGCAACAGTTATCAAGAAGCAGTGTTCCTAACATGCAGTGTTCGTGGGTCGCGCTTCAATTAAATAAAGCAAGAAGCTATTAGTTGCAATGGCATCTGATTTTAGGCTCCAGAAATTCAGGGTTGTTCACTTTCCTGTCTTTTTCAACCTCGTAATCTTATAAGATGGTAAATGAAAAACTACACGGGGCCAAAAATTAGACAAAGAATTGTGAATAATAGAGGAAAGATGCTTACTTCTTGAATATGCATAGAGCCTATATCTCCCTCTCCATCCTCAAATTCCACCAAAAGTGAAAGCCAAAAAGGCGTAGAACCTTCGTTGACATGGAAGGCAATGTTTTTGCCTCGATATTTACATGGTGTTCTGCAAGCATACAATCCCAAAAGGACATTATTCATTCAGATTTTTTCTCAATCTTGTGAATTTGAAATTGAAAATGTTACAATGTGAATTTAACATCTAGAACTCAGCGGTGCACAAACAGGAGGAAACAGGGGAATGAAACTAGAGATCAACTTTTTCCTTTTAAAGCAAGCTGTGCCAATGAAGAAATTAAAAATAAATGAACTAGTCAAATAGTCCTATCCGTCCTTTTTTTAATAATGTATGTTTTGCAGTTTTGATTCCTCAGAGATAGGAAAGAAATTTCAATGGCATGCTCATCATATCTGAAGAATTACCCCGAGGCAAATTACCCTGAGGTCAGAGGGACCAGAAGAAGCAAAAGACAAAAGAGACACTGTGACATGTCAATATTTACGGTTCTACCTAGTGGAGAAAAGTCAACCAGTCTACACCGCTGGGCATAGTATATATACGTACCGCCTGTAAATGACGGGGATTTGACCTCGGTCCCTGAGTTGACCATGTTCGCCGGCTAAAGCCAAACGCCCAAAGGCGGCGCCGCTGAGGTCGAAGTGGGTTTGGTCGGAGGGGCACCCCGGACACTCGTCCGTTATTATCACCGTCACGGCTCGCCTCGAGCAGATGCTGTCGTCCAAGCACTTCACTTTATAACACGCTCCACACCCTTGGCCGTTCTTGAACAGCAGGGGCCCCACAGCCCCTACCCTTGCTCTCAATGGCCTCACGTCCACTAAGGTACCGTACCCACATGCTCCCCCTTCACACAAACTCATTCACTCAATGAAATCTTGTAAAGAAAATGTAATAGCAAAAATCAACGAAATTCGAATCTATAGCTAATGTAGCATACTCTAAAACTTAATATCTTGAAATTAACTATAATGCAGTTGCGGGCAAGGGAATTACCGGTACTACCATCGCCTTCGGGGTCTCCATACCAGGTGGCGGTGCCCTGGTACCAATGCGGGTCGGGGAGCGGGATGCGGTGGTGCTGAAGCTGTTCCAACGAGCATACCAGGGAAGCTTTCAGCGCCAAGTAAAAGCAGCAGCGTAAAAACTGTACGGCAGATCTACGGCAGGGGTGCATTGTATAATAAAGGGAAGGCGCCACAGCTGAAAGTTCTAAAACTGAGCTCCGTTGAGCGCTGGAGGCGGGAAAACAGTTGGGAACTGCCGACAGTTTGGTGGCGGCAGAAGCTGATGGGTAGAGTGTAGAGACTGTTATAAAATGATGGCGGCAAGGTAAGGAGGGCTTTTGGTGGTTTTATTAATCGAAAGGAGGGGGAGGGTGGGTCCCACTCCCGGTATATAATTAGGTCCTTGACTTCATTAGCCAGAGGCTGTGTGTTTATTCACAGGAGCTACCACTGACTGGGTCCCACTCGCGGTTGAGGTTCTGCATGTGACCGGATCATTTGACGTGGAAAGTGGTTCATTCATTACTCTCTTCTATAATCTCCATTCCTACCATTCCTTGCACTTGCTGCTGGGCGCGTTTGCTTAGCTAAATGACTAAATCTATTAAAAACATAGAAAAATAGTATCGTTACTCAATAAAAGATATTTTGGTTGAAAAAGAGGGAGAGATTGAAGGGGGCAAAACTAAGCATCATGATTCATATGTTTTTATAACAGATTCGAATTCTTCTTATTTTGGGGGTGAAAAAATGAATATTAGAACATCATAGTAAATTAAATATGGCCGACCGACCCAGCCATGTGTGGCGCTCTACCATCTCCCGAGATTCCGCGGCCTTTTTACTGTAGTACGTCATTGGCTAAATCGCTGTCCTCCCCCTCCCTCAATGTTGTGAAAGACGGACTGGATTGTGTTGACTTATTACAGTACGTATTTTTAAAATTGTTACAGTTATCATTCGCGCTCAATTTAATAAAATTAATTAATTAATAAAATTTTCAGATAATACCGGCAAGGAAAACACAACCATGAGTCATGTTTAAATGGTTGTGGGAGAATATTAATTTTAATTTTATTTATAAAGCATTTTATTATTTCACATCTTCATCTTTACTTTTTTGTTTTTAATTAAATGATATAAAAAATTATTAGAATAATTACTTTTATCTCTGTTAGAAGTAGTGGTAAAAACTTATTAAATATTAAAATAAAATTAATAAAATTTAAATTTTTTCTTACTTTCAATGAAATATACTTAAAATGACTTATAAATAGAATAAAAAAATATTTTATATAGGTTTTGTATTTTTTTTCTGTTGCTTCGAATTTATTTAGTTTATCCTGCCCATAACATTAATGTCTCTATTTTTTTAATATACCCAAAAGGAATATAAGATGACACTGATGTCGTTAAATATGTTAAACTGTGATTAATGTTGTTTATTTTTATGTTGAAATGGAATTATGTTTTAACAAACTGGAACATGAAATATAAAACAGAACTAGTGGACAATATTGCTAATCTATTGAATTATAATTTCATCTCAACAACTCATAGGTTAGTATATTTAACATTGTTATACATATCTTTATCATCCTTTTAAGCATATTCAAAAATAAAAAGTTTAATATTACAAACAAAATAAACTAGAGGGATTACTAAATAACTTTAAAAATATAGGAATCAATCTTTATGTGTTTCCTTATCAATAATTTAATTTTATTTTATTAATTAAAAGTGGCTTGTATAATAGATGGGGATGTGATATTTTTTTTTTTCTTAGTCAAGATTCTCATCATCCGGTGAATCATGGTCCTCCGCCCTCGTCCTCCATTAGTAGGCCATTGTTATGCCATGAGTGCACGAACCTTGATTGGTCCGACAGCAAGAACACGGCCATTGACGAATTTAATTTCTTCTATCGCACGAATTATTCCACTTCAATGTTGCTCGTTAAAAAATATAAAATATTTTTTAAAAAATTAAATGTTAAAAAATATAAGTTATTTTTAATTTTTGAACTGTAATCATTATTTTTTTTAAAGTACCTCTATTTATAAGAACTTTATATTTATTGTAAGGTGTTTAATAGAGATAAATATAAAAAAAAAAAATTAATTTGAAATTAGGTAACTACTTTATTGAAAGTGAAATTTAGTTAAACATGTCTTATATTTTTTAATAAAGTGAGTATATATTATTAATTTTTCGATTTTCATCACTAATATCAATAATTAGCTTTTACATTGGTGACTGTGCTATTCATATCAATTTGCACATACTTTTCATTTTAGTCTTGGTTTGATTGTAATGTATGAAGAGATACTCCTGCGCGCATGTAGGCTTGTACACAACATATAATTCCCGGTTTCCCCTCAATTTTTCGAATTACGTCCGCGTGATCAATATTCTATTAAGTCTGCACTGAGCTCGTTTTTCTTCCATTACACGATGATATAGTATATTAAAAATTTAAAATTCAATTGAATCCACCAAAAAACCGACTGGTGGCTGTTTACGTGTACTGATAATATATTATAAAAGACATTATTGATTAATTTTTATCCTGAAAGCTATAGTTTTTGGTCTGCCAGAGATCCCGCCACTGGGTGCTGTGATAGATCCGAGGTCATCCATTGTGGAATCTTTTTAGGCGAAAATCAGCACTAAAATTATAATTTCTATTTCTACTCTTGTTTTAGTGTTGATAACAAATTCCGTTAGTACACCCAGGCACACTCTCTCCAGCAGGGGACCTATTAAATTTGTTATGAGCAAACATGGGGGGAAAGAACATGAGACAAATTGCCGACAGGAAACCTGCCCGAGATACTTGAATGTCCTTGGACTGATAATCTAATGGCATTGTGCGTCCAGATTTTGAGAGCATGAAGTAGAGGAATTTATGGCATAATCACAGTGCAACTTTTTCATCATGTCCGGGACTCGAATTATTTAATACTACTCTAACTAGACTGAATGTTCACTCGATGCAAGTTCTCTTCACTTTATGCAGCAAACACTGCCGCTTTTTTAAAAGCCTAAATCATTCATCTGCGCAAAAGGCCTGAATTCCTGGTGCAGAGCTGAAGGCTTGATATCTATATGCGATAATTATCGTATTCAACTATCCTTCCTTGATTATCGGGGCTGGATGAATATGCATTTCATATGTAGGAGTGTGTTCGCGTTTAGAAAGCAAATCTACCAAACAATCGAAGTACCAAGTGTGCTAGAATGGAACAATTTGAAACAGATGGAACAAGTCTGATTAAACATAGTACATGAGCATAAAATTACAATGGATAAATTGATAAGATAAACTAAATAAAAAGGTAAACTAATGCTAAAAGTTAATGATTAATAAAGCTCCTTAGAGTTTCAAAGTATTTTTGCATGTCCTCCTTCTCTCTTCCTGTTATTCTATTTATAGTGTGCACAAGCCGTGTTGGTTGTTTGTAACTGCCAGCCCACGTTTTCAAAATATTTGTGGGTGAGGGTCACAATCTTGCAAGATTCAAGGCTAGTTTAGATCAAAATCTCATATAAGGCAACGGTCCAGCTAGTAGTTCTGAGTCTTAAGAAATTCAAGGACCTATGCTTGCTTAGTCAAACCATTTTATTATATTGTGCACCAAACCTATCATTATTGGATTCTTTATTAGGCTTGACGCTTCACTCAATTAGCTAATTCTTGCTATGATCGTAGTGACCTTTTGAATAGGTGCCGTTTCAATTTTAGCCTAAATAAGGTACTAAACATGAAATCAAACAGAAGGACACTACCATTAACTACATGAATGCTCTATCTCTTGTTTCTTCCATTACGAACAATACTTTATTCAAGAAAACAAATAAACACAACGGCCTCGCTTTCATCATGTTCACCCTTTTCCAATGATTACTTGTTATGATTTAAGAAAATACATAGTAGTTCAATAGGAATTTAAAAAATTAAATAAATATAGGGTGATTTCTGATGATCCTAAATTTCTATGAATTTTGTTTGAAGGGGGAGGAAAAGAAATTTTTAAAACTTAAAAAAATGATTATAACTTTTCAAAATTTTTGAAGTAAACCATCTAAGTAATTTGGACCCAGAGTCTAATATTCCTTGTTATTTCTCTTTAGGATTGCAACATTATTCTTGGAAATAGAAAATATGAACTAAAGGTTTATGGGCCAAAATAGTGAATCCAATGTTGGAAGTAGTATTAGCTATTTCAAAATTCACATCTCTTTTCTTACCAAAAATAAAAAATAAAAGAATCACATCCTTCAACAATGTGAGACTTATCCCCTTACTTAAGGAAGTATCAATTCTCATCATCTCCAACAAATTTCCCTTTTCTCTCCTGGAGTTTCCTTAATGTAAGTGGGTTGTCAATTTTCCCTTTCCCTTTCCCTCATCACTAGAGGGTTCACCTAGAGGTTGCATTATGATCATCGATCCTCTTTTCTTGGGTTGTACTGGGAATGAGTAGGGGTTCATGTTGGCTAAGTGGGTTGGTGTGTGCACAGGTTTGGTATGTGTTTTCTCTAATGCAAATCATGAGTAGAGGAGAGTGTTTGTTAGGGTAAACAATCTAACCATGCAAATCTGGTATGATTTCACATCAATTGTTGGGGCTGTTGATCTAAGGTGAGTTCCTCCAAGACTGGGGTTGCCATTGCTATTTTGGATGTCTAAGAGTATCAGATTAATGGCAGGCTTGGGATTACAAACAATAGAGTTGCAAGATTTAGAGACCCTAATTTATGTGATGAAATCAAGGAAAGGGGCAAAGTAGACAATGAATTTCGCTATTGGATTGGTGATGGCTCTTTAGGGAAGAATTGAAGGTTTGTTAATTGATATGCTAGAGTTTGAAGCATTATTGATCAATCATCCTTAGAGTCTAAAGTCTGGGCTTCTGAATATGGTAAATCTTTTCTGGGTTTCATCTCTTATGTTATGTCAATATTATGAGTGATTTACGATAGGTACCTCCTGGCTCACTGACATTGAAGAAAGTATTGTGGTCGATGATGCTTAAATTTAAATCTAGTGTAGGTATTTTCCTTACCTTCATTTATTTTGTAACCTTTGTGCACCTACTCTGGGAAAGTACTATTGATCTAGATGGAAATTTTGATTCATTCTATGGTGTGAGTTTTAATTTGGCTTTATAGAAGAGGGCATTCACTTTGCTTGGTATAGTTGTTGAATTCAATTTGGAAGAGGATTTTTTATTTCATAAGTTACTTTCCTCTGGCTAGGTATATCTATATATGGTAGTTTAATACTTGGGGATTGTTGATTTTATATACTAGTATGTGTTTGATTGTTTTCTTGAATGAGGTATTGCTAATAATCTAGTTTAGAGACATCTTACGAGTATTTGTGTTAGTCTTCTCAGTATTATTGGTAGCAAAATTAAGGAGAATATGAGGCAGGTTCCCTTGGAAATAATTAGTTCAATTTTGACCTTTTTGAAAGTTTTTTTAGGCTATGGAGGAATGTGTATGTTTTCTACTAAGGCAAGCTATGTTCAATGCTATGTTTTGTTATGGAGGGATTTGCTTTGCTAGTGGATTCTTTTAATCTTAGTAAAACTCTTGGCTCTAACTGCTATGAGTGAATTCCAAGATCTCAAACTGCAGCTATTTTTTGGTGTGCTTAGACTACTCTTAGAGAGAAGTGCTCGAAAGAGTAGGTGTTGCAACCCCTTTCTTCCCGAGCAAATATCCTAGCTAATTTTATGTCTAAAATCAAAAAATTTGTTTGTTTTTTATTCATTTAGACCTTTATTTTTGCATTAGTTTTATTATTTGTTCTTGTCTTGCTTTATGCTCTCTATTTTGTGAATGATGATGGCTCACTGTTTTTGACTTGGTTTTCTCATATATGATAGTTTTACCCTTTTAGCAAAAAAAAGAAAGCATCGATTCCCTATCAATGTTTGTTTAAATCCTTCCTTTCACAAAGACAAAGGTGAAAGGAGTAAAATTATTACAAAGGAAGTTGCTAAGAGGATTTATTCATTTCTTCCTCAAGATTATTTCTCTTAACCAATATAGTTTCATTCCTAGCTGCCATAACTTTGATAATATCATTGTAGCTCAAGAGATCGTGGATTCTATACACAATATAAGGAGGAAAATAGGTTTTATAGCCATCAAGATTAATTTAGAAAAGGCGTATAATCGTGTTAATTGAGAGTTCATGCGTAATTGCTTGAATGAATTAGAACTACCTAGCTCTTTTATAGAGTTCTTCTATGCTACTATTTCAACTAGCCACATGTGCAATTACTATGAAATGGGTTTAAGGTAGATAAATTTAGCCTTTCAAGGGGAGTAAGACAGGGAGATCTTATGTCACCATACTTGTTTGTTATTTTCACAGAACAGCTTGCCCATTTAATTTAGGAATAGATGAATTTGGGAGATTGGCAACCTATTCATCTCATTAAGACTGGTCCTTTAATGTCACTTATTTTTTGCATATGAAATTATTTTGTTCTTTGAAGCTACTATGCAGCAAGCACAGATTATCAAGAAAACTCTTGAGAATTTCTATGATGCTTCAAGCATGAAAGCTAACTCATCTAAAATGTGCATGTTTTTTTCAGCTAATACTATAATTACTAAAAATATGCATGTGTTTTTTCAACTAATACTATAATTACTAAGCATAATGAGATTAGCCAGTTTTTAGATTTCACATAATCGATTAACATGGGGAAATATTTGGGAGCCCCTCTTCTTCATAAAGTGACAATAAAATGACCTTCCAGGAAACCATGAATAAAGTAAAAGGTAGACTCATGAACTAGAAGTCTAACATGTTTTCTCTTGCTAGCTGTATGACTTTAGCTGTGTCGGTGATATCTGCTATCCCAAATCATGTTATGCAAACTGTACAACTACTAGTGAGCACTTGTGAAAAGCTTAATAAATGCAATAGAGACTTTATCTAGGGTAGCCCAGCATATTAAAAGAAGATACATTTAGTTGCATGGGATAAACTGTGTAAGAAAAAGATGAATGGTGGCCTAGGTGTGCAACATACTAAATATCAAAATCAAGCTTTGCTTATGAAGCTTGGTTGGGGTCTTGTGAAATGAAGAGATAATTTATAGGTGAAAGTCATTCGAAATAAGTATGACTATTAAGAAGACATTCTACCTTATATTGATCTCAAATGACCTAAGTCTAATATCTGGCTTGGTATTAAATCCACATGGAACAAAGTACAAGATGGGGTAGAATAGATGAACCATGGATCAGATGTGCGATGGAGATGGAACAAGAATGGTATGTTCCTTGTTAAATCTACTCATGACGTGGTTTCATGTACCAACTCTTTAGTAGATAAGTTTTGGGAAAAGCTTTGGAAAATGAGGCTCTGCAATGATGTAAAGCCTTCTTGTGGATAGATGCTAGGAATGTTCTATTAACAAATATCTCATGAAAGAAGAAGAAACTCTGTAATGAAAACACTTGTGCAACCTGCACAAATGGTTGTGAAGATATCCTTCATATATTGCATGATTGTGCGCAAACCCGTTCGCTGTGGCATAAACTAATCTAACCTACACTGTGGAATTATTTCTTTACCATACAGCTTGTTGAGTGGCTGAGATAGAACATTATGATCAAGGAAATGAGAGAGTTCAAGGATTAGAGCACTCTCTTCACCATTGTATGTTAGGATTTATTAAAATGATAGAACCTTTTTATTTTTTAAAATACAAGTACACCAATTCAAGCATCATAACTTGAGCTCAAGCAACTATTCGAAACTTGAAAAAAGCACATCATAAGGTCAAAATCGAGCGAGGAGATCATAACACACCTTGTGCTAAGATGGGAATGCCCACCTGATAAGTGGATAAAAGCTAATGTGATGGAGTATTTGCAATAGAGGGACAACTGGTTGCGTGTGGAGGTCTACTCCACAATTGTATGGGTCAATTCATTTCTAGTTTTATTTAACGTTTGGTTAAGGGAGACAGCCTATCAACAAAGATTACTACGTGTGTACACAGGCTTAATTAGCTTGGGACTTGGGTTACAGAAAAGTGATTCTTGAAACAGATTCTATGAAGATGTTGGAATCGATGAAAGTGGGCTCTACTGTTGAGCACGAAGATCATGTCACCATTGAAATGACACGAGATCTTTTACATCGGACGTATGAGGTGAAGATGCATCATGTATCTTGTGAACTCAATCAACCAGCATACTTCATTGCAAATGAGGGTCTCTCAACTCATCTTGGGTTTCACGTTATCAGTTAGGTTCCTCGTAGGCTCATTTCTTTCCTATAATCTGATTGTAGTATAGTGGTAGTAGATGTTAGGCATTAGCATGCCTTAGTTTTCCTTTGTTTATTATAAAAAAAATAGAGATATATATATATATATATATATGAGAGGAGCAAATGGACAAGTAAGATGAGGTTCCAAACCAGACCAGTAATCAAAAATCAACATTAATTAAGGGAATGCATCCGCTGTCACCTGAATTAAAGATCTTGATCTTCTATTGTGTTCTACAATGGTTATATGTGTATGATATAGTGAATAAAAATATAACCAGTGTTTCATTTTTATGTGAGACAAGATCAATGTTATGTATCTATCTCAATTCACAACTATTGTCTGTTTTATAACCTTTTTATTGATATTATCACAGTTTACTATTAAGTTATTGAAACAAATCTTCTCTCAATTAAAGAAATTACCTGTTTAGATGAATATATTAAATCATTTTGCAATTCAAAGAAATAGTTGTTAATTAAAATTTTAAAATTAGTTTTTGCCTTCAATTTATTAAATTAAAACAAGAAAATCTGATAGACCTAAATAGCATAATTAAATAATCAAGATATCCCTCAATTTTCAGTTTATCAAAAGATCACGTATAAATATGTGAAAGTAAGTTGGTTTTACTCAGGAGCCATGGGTGACTTTAAGGAAACATAATTATATTATATCTACATACTATCATCATTGTTTATCAATTCTCATCAAACTGGGTCAGGGCAAAGCCACTCTGTCTCTCCCCCTCAAAAAGTCATTGACTTACCCCACCTAAATTAATTGAAAGCACGAATTATTAAATATATTTTGAAAATTTGATGAATTGATTTGCCCCTGGCAATATATGTGTGTGTATGTATATATTTTTTTAGATAAAATATATTTTTAATATTCTAACTTTATGTAAAGTTTTAATTTGATTCATTAATTTTATAAAGTATTTTTTTATTTTTTAACTTTAATATCATTAATTTTAAATGATTAAAAAATTAAATTTAATATGTTAATGTTTAAAAATGTTTGTTAATGTTTAAAAGTTTATTTTAAAATTTTAGTGAGAATGTAAGGGCATGTTCCCTTGCATCTCAACCAGTCTCCATAAAAGAAAAGCTTTAATATGCGGTTGATTTTACACTGTGCTAAAAGAATTATTTGGTCAGATTATCACTCTAGTTTTCAAAGCATTATTGAACCCTTTTTAACTGTGGAGATTTCAAATTGTGGACATTAAATTGCTAAAGATTCTAGCAACTCAAGATGGTGTGAGTAACAGGGATTGGCTTTCGTGGATTAAACAAGTAACTGGAAATTTGAATCAATGTAATAACGGAATTGCAAATAATCAACCCATTATTTTCAGTACTCCCTAAGAGATAACTTTGGAGAAAGAAGGTGTTGATTTAGCAGATGAGTTAACGCTGTCAACAAAATAATTGAGTGTTTTAAAAAAATGACACGAGTCCAGAGCTAATTGAAAAATGGCTTTGGCTGTTTGTATACTCTCATTGGCTATTTAAATTCTAGTTGATGAGAATGCTTGACGGGCTCACATAATTTTCTTGCTTTTGACGTACTTTCCACACTATTCATGCCTCCTTTCTCGCAACGCCAGTGCATTTAAAAATTGCTTCTTTATCCCCGTTCCAGCTGTTCTTTCCATTCGATCGCTCCCTTTAATCATGTTCTCTGTTTTATTTAATTCCCATATCAACCTCACCAACTCATTTTTCATGCGAGCCCTTTGGGCTTCTTCGCCACAATTCATCTAATAATAAATGCTAAATGCAATCATCATTATGAGGTATCCATATTTTAATATATTCTATAAATTGCAACGAGCAATATCATTTATAAGTTATAAATCATAAATAGTACGATGCATTTTTTTTTCTTGTAAAGCATATTAAAATATGTATACACACAATATATATATATGCATAAAATAAAATAAATTATGATTTATTACTAATAATTTATAAATAATATTGCCCATTTATCAAGCTTTATAAATATTCAAAGAAATATATATATATATATATATATAATTAATACATCAAATAGAACGGGAAAATGAAGGAGGGAGCACATGTTTTAGCTTTTGCCGAGACTGAAGGGTCCTCGTCACCGCCAGCAACGAGGTTAGGGACGATGGGTCCCAGAGACCCAGACTATCAAGGTTCATTGGACCCCATCCATTTATAGCCAATCAAAATCTAGCACGTGGGCTCCATGCTTCTGCCGCAATCAACGTTGTCAAGAAGGGACGGCCCTGATTAATTGGGTCCGGGGCCACTTGTAGATATGTGCCACGTGTCGCGTGATGCGTTGGATCCCACGAGCCTCCTTCGATCTTTAAAAGGTTAGGCAACTCGCCCACGCCGCGCCATCGACTGCATTCTCTCCGCTTCTAGCACCTTCTCAACTTGTCATTTGCAGACAAAGCTTATTTCTGAATCAGGTTATGGCTGGATTCGAGCAGCAGGTGAAGGAGAGGGCCAAGGAGCTCAAGATCTTTTTCCAGAAGGGAGTGAAGATCGTCGGCGATTCATGCAAGAAAGGATGGAACAAAGTCAAGCATATGAAACGTTGATTGGAGTCCTTTGTGGTCTACCTTACTAGTCTCTAATTTTGTACCATTAGCTTTCCTCATCATACTTTTGCTTTCCATGTAAAAATTGTGAATCTGTCTTCCTCGAAGGTTTTGTGACATAGTTTTCATCCTTTCAGAGTGCTTCCGTTTTGGTCCTCTTTTTTCGGTTTAATCATAGATTTCATGTGTGGTGTTTAGTTTTGTTTAAAATGATTAGTTGAACAAGCTTACTGATTCTGTTGAATTTATTTATGTAATTGCTTTTTCCTGGGTTATCCATTCCTTTTACTGTTGAACTGATTCAGAAATATGTATAATCTAATCTGTGCTTTGATTTGCTTTTCCCCTTCTTGCTCTCCATTATATGAAGATAAAGCTGGGGCAACTTAAACTGAAAAATAGAGGATTTAATTTGGAGCAACATGATTAAGAATATTGAATTCAAACTGGAACTTTGGGCATGGTATGTTGAAGAGAAAAAAGGTTCTCCAACACCGGAGATCTGAATCCATATTTAGAGGCAAGGCTTCAATACAGTCATGTTTAATTTTTTATTCCCATCCTATCCTTACAATTGGATTGACATCACTGGGCTTAGCACACCACACTGGTGAACATATTATTAATAATGTTAATAATAATTAAATAAAAGTTATATTGAAGCATATTATTTACAAATATAAATTATGAATCATTTAGAGCCAATCGTAATGAAGATGAAGAGATGTATCTCATGTCTTTATTCAAAGTAGGTGGAAGGTATGATTATGTGATGTGGCGCAAGTAGTCAAGGAAGAATACTATATTCAGCTATTTTTGCCAATGGCAAAGCTTGTAAGTTGCTTTAACATTGGGAGATTGTGATTTCTAGCCTTTGATCCACTGAGCACTGGGCCTTGGTCCACCTAGATGGGTTCAGTGAGCCCTCATTTTCCCTATATTTTTTTAAGGTTGAATCTAGTGTAAAAAAAATTAGTATATTATAATATAATAAATTAATTGGATGAGTGGATTTAAGTTGAAATTTTAAATTTTATATTAAAAATTTTACACTTGAAATTCATAGGTTTTAAATTATTTGTTTTGATAATATAAAATATCTTAAATTATAATATTAAAATTATTTGTTTGGATATAAAGTGAAATTTAAAATTTTATATTTAAATTTAATTTTGATGACATCAACAATCAGTTCCTAGTCAAAGTTGATAGTTCGAATGGTTAATTTTCATCAAGATTGGATTGTCAATGTTAATTGGAACTGTAGCACCGATTATGATTGGAATTAGATGGTCAACTTTTACTGTAACAAAACTGACAAAAACGATTGGGGTCGAAAGGTTAACTTTAATCGGAAAGAGATCGGGATTGGATCACTGTTGTCGATTGGGATTGTGCTTGCAACCAGGATCGAATAACTGGATCCCAACGTGAGACGACTTTGATTAGGATCAGGATTGGATCGTTGATGGTTCGATCACGATCAACACTGGCAGTCTAATCCCTATCGCAAGAGGTCGTCCGATCCCAGTCAACACATGCCGCTGGGTCCTGATGAAATTCGATCGTTCGGTCCACAAAGATCAAACTGAGGGTGAAAATCAAGACTGAATAGCCAACTTTCACCTAAATCAGACCAACGATGATGACTAAGATAGGGCAACTGACTTCCACTTGAATTTGTCATTGTTCTCGGTTCTGTCCCAATGGATGTCTGTCATCCCTTCCCAATTGTTGTTGTAAGTTAGTCATTCGTCCTGGTTATCGTCGATGGTGCAATCTTAATGGAAGTCAGCTGTCTAATTTCGGTTGTCGTTAGGTGCAGTCTCAATAGAAGTCGGCCCAATAAAAGTTGGGGCCTTGTTCAGGTCATCATTGATGGACTATTCTTGATGAAAGTTTGCCATCTGATCCTAATTATACCAACAGTCTGGCCTTGGCTTTCTAATTGTCTCTTATATTATGGTCCTTACCAGCTCAAGCAATTTGATCAGCCATCTAGTCTCAGTTGGCATTGGCAACAGCAGTCCAATCTCAGCCAGCAATGGCAGCTTTGTTCCTTCAGCTTTGATGGTTCAGTCCAATTATCGTTGGCAAGCCAATCAAGCCTTTGTAAATTTGAATCAAATTACAAAAGAAATTGAGTTAGGATTTGAAATAATAGAGGTTTAGAAAAAATTTCAAATTAAAAAGAGATGGAGGTAGAACTTAGATTTAAATTTAGGTCAAATCTAAATCCATACATTTTTAATTATTCAAACAATGAATTTAACTCAAATTCAAATTAATATTCATCTGTATCCGAACGTAGCATAAGGATTAAATCCTTATTAGAAAAGGTAGTAATATATAATGCTCAACTGTATCTCGAATATAATTGTTCGAGATATTTATAAAAAATAAATAGTAATGAAAATAAAACTCGCAATGTATCATAATATTCAAAGGTTGCTTTGATTATAATTTTCCATTTCTACCAAATCACTAAGCGGTGATCGGCCTTAAGGCTCATTTAGTAGTGAGGAATTTGGACTGTGCACGAGAAAATGAGAAGGAAATGAATAAATTATTTCATTTGGTTCACAGCAAATTTGGTTTTCATAAGGAAGCTTTAGAAGGTCAAGGAGCTTGGGACTCCGTTCGTCACTCTTCCCTCCGCCAATGGAAATCCCTCATCCTCTTGAATGGAAGCCATATCGCCCTCCGTTGAATGATTATTAAGCAAAAAATGAAAATCAACAAGTAAAAAAAAATAAAAAGTTCTTGAGTTAAAAGCTCCATCTTCTCTCTAGTTTCCTAGAGAGAAGGTTCATCTTCTTCTTCTTCTTCTTCTGCCTTGTTTTCCCTTGTTGATCATCATGAATCCTAGCCATGCTCTTGATCCAAATTTCATCTTCTCCGCTTCCCAAATGGAAATTATGAATCCTCCTGCATCTAAAGAAGAAATAGATCTGCTCAATAGGAACATTTCAAACTAAATGATGAATTGATAGACAAAGGCTCAAATTGTCATCCTCTACTAAAAACGCAAAATCAACAATGTAATCCACAACAAGAACAGCCTATGGAAGTTCAACTAGATGAAAATCTAGAAAATCAGGCTCAACAATTCAAACCAACAACATCGATACAAGGAGCCAAAATACCCATCTCCTACAAAGAATCACTAATAGGCTACAATGGCGATTATGGAATCCACCCAGGAAGAGAAATTAAACACTGAAACGAATCTCTTACTAAAGAATTAAAGCAAGAATGGACACTATCTGAAAGTACTAAGAAATTGATGGACCAATATCCTGCACTACAGATTTTTGATGGAGAATGGAAGAAAATATGCATGCCTTGGATGGATGCTATTGTTATTAACACATTGGGTCTACAACTCAACCCAAGATTACTCAAGCCCAGGTTAGCAAAAATGTAACAACTTAAGGATTTTGAATTGATTGATCTAGTTAACTGTTACTATATTGTTGGAATAAAAGACAATTTTGCCTATAATGAAATTCTCAATGGAAGACCCCGAATAATATTTGATTATTGCATATTAGTTCAAAGATGGTCTCCCAGCTTCAACCCAAACTCAAATATATTAAGCAAAATTGCTTTATGGGTTAAATTAACGAATATACCCATTCAATGCTATGACAAAGAAATCCTTTGGAGGTTAGACAATTGCATAAGCAGAACTTTAAAGGTGGACTCGAATTCTTTATCAGAAGCAAAATCAACAGACAAGAATAGCAAAACTGAATAGGGAAAATTTGTGAGAATAAGGGTTAAGGTGGATCTGTAAATGAAACTTGTACCCAGAATCTTAATTAGAGATGAGCTTTACAAAGTGGAGTATGAGAGTCTAAAACTAATCTGTTTCGGATACAGATGTTATGGACATAATAAAATAATTGCCCTCAAAATCCTTAGAATCAAACCTCTAAGCAGCCTATAAGAAACAAGGGCACAAATTCGACCAAATTATGACCAAGGTATAGCCACTCCAAGAATCTTTGAGGAAGAGAAAGGAAATCAGAAAAAACATACGAGTGAGTCGGACACTACCAATAACTTGCTAGAGGAGGAGTTCGGAGAGTTCATAAGATTCCGGCGAGACGCGAGATGTTCACAAAATCCAAGAAACCTGACTGATAGCCGCCCAATGCGTCACGATCGAGGACCTAAGCTATAACACACCAAATTTTTTTTAAATAATTTAACTCAACCATAATTAGGTTACAGCCACCCAACACATTCTTATATCAATAATTTCAATATAAAATATTTTATAATTGGCTTCAACTCACACACTATAACATTTCAGATAAATTTTTACCTCCCACATGCCATTAGGCTAAATCACATTTGTCCATTCTTATACTCCCAACAAGTAAACTAAATCACATTTGTCCATCCTTATACTCCCAACAAGTAAAATAAGCAATTTAGTCAATTTTCAACACAAGCTAGTTATTTGGCCTTATAATCATGCCATTTTAACCAATCCAAAGTAAACCAAATATTAAAATTACAGTCATCCAAATTGTACCAAAAATAGAAATAGTTTGAAAGGCATGATTACATTTATATATTCATATAATTGACAATAAACAAAAAGCCTTAATATTGGCAATATAACACATTATAAATCATAAATTAAATACCCAAAAGAGACAGTGATCAATACCACTAAGCCTCTGGGACTCCTCCACGTGTCACTCGTGGCTCTTCTCCTGAAAATTGTTAACCACATAATAAGACTCAAAAGTCCCAGTAACCAAAGCCAATTTATGATAGTGTATACAAACAGTTAAGTGTGTGCTTACTAAGTGAAAATTAAAAATAATATAATTCCAACAAATATAAAAAATATTACAATACACACAAACAACCATCCTTATATCCCTCCATTAACCTAAAGCCGTAGCCCTCACTCGGTGCTAAATTATCCGGCCAAAGGTAGATTAGCCCGAACCCTTACAAGCCACCTATTGAGCTCCAATAGGGGCGTACCACGTGGCACATAAATACAACAATAATAGCAAGTCTCCCAACATCTCCCACAATAATTAAACAAATTCATAATAATATTGCACAATTATACAATATTACAAAATTCATAATTTTCTCAATAATCACCCAATTAACATGAAGTAACACTAATCACAAATTAAAAGCATGGTTACCTTGTGACTTTTTAAATAAATTATTCCTTAAAATTTCTCTCTCATCACAATCTTCACAGTAATACAATCTACAAATAACATATTATTTATAAATATTAGTTTCAATTTTGAAACTAATAAAATAATTTTAATAATAGAATTAAAAATATAACATAATTCCTAATCTCAATCTAGAATTAATACTATTAAGTAAAATTTTTTTAACTCCTCTTTTAATTATCAATAAACATTAATAATCTAAAAATAAACTTCTAAACTAATTTCTATTATCAAAATTTTCTTTTTATTTCATAAATTCGTACCTAAAATATTAAAAATTAAAAATTAAGTCTCTAGCTTAGAATCATAATCCTATAACCATAATAATTCATTTCTCATCCCAAATAATTATCTAAACCTCAATAAATCAACATATATTTTCAGATCTAGTTTAGAATTTGATCCATAAGCCACAAATTCAAAGATCATCAATAAATTTATACTCTAGAATATTTATTACACTACTGACAACCTCAAAAACCATATTTATTCAACATAAATTTATTCCTCTTCCAGATCTTAAATTTTCTACCACTACAAACTCAGAAACCAAAGAAGAAGGATGACTAAGAAAAATTTTTAGAATACTTACTTAGTCTTGAAAATCTTAAAATCACACCTTAAATATCCTATTAAAAATTCTTACCTTAAAACCCAGCACCGTGAACTTGGCTCAGACGCTCTCTCTGATCGCACGAAAGAGAAGAGAAATGAAGAAAAAATGAGAAGAGAAAGGTGGTTTTTAAAAATGAATGTGGGTCCCATAATTTTTTTAATTATTTTCCTCTTTCCTCTCTCTTCTTTTTTTTTATTTTTATTATTATTATATAAATATAATGATTACACGCGCACGCTGAAAGTTTTCTTGTTCTTCTCATTTTGTTTTTTTTTTTTTTTATACCTTTTCTAATCCTTTCTTTTATTAATTTAATCTTTATATTTTTTAAAATTAATTTAAATTAATTATTAAAATTTAAATTGAAATGTTACGTCAAGCAACTTACATCTGTGACGCGATTCGACGTATTAGCTGATCTGGAGCAAGAAACTAACGGCCATGGGAGAGAAGATGCTAGGACAAGCAACAGTCGACCTAAGCAGTCGGCACACACAAAATCTGTCTGACAAGTATAGAGGAAGAAAGAAATATCTAGAGTGAAAAGGGCAAGACCGAATGATCAAGAAGCTATGACCGATGAAGCTACAGCTGAAGAAAAATTAAAAGAAATTAGGGGAGGGGGGTTAAGCCGACACATGAAAACTTGAACAACTGTAAACAGTAAATATTGACTTGATTACGAACCTGCCGGCAAATTGAAGAGAATGATGGAATTCCAGAATCCCAGTTAAGAAAGCGCCAGTAAGCATGTGTCACGCTCCTGCGGTCACCATATCTATCTGCCCATCTATTTATATACACAACCAATGAACTGGGCCTCGCAGGCCGAAAGCAGCGATCAAAAAGGGAAAGGCACATTATTGTTCAGAGGAAAGCCCGAGGATGATATGGTGGTTGGTGATTCTCATGAGTGTTGTTTGTGTGATAATGGAATGTGCAGTGGCAGAAGCAAGGCAGGTTCAGTTTCACCAACCCAGAACCTCCCCTGCATCCATGCTTCCCAAAGTCTCTGTTCCATCCTCTAGCCCAAGTCCTGGCATCAACCGATTCATCCATTCTTAGTCTGCCTCACTCTCATCATTCCCTTCTTCCATTCATTCATCCATACTTGCGGTCTGAGCTTTATTCTCTCTTTCAAACTCGTACCAGTCCACCATTAATGTCCATTCATTCATTTTGTAAACCTTTCACATTTTGGATTGTTTTTCGTCTTTTATCCTTTCAGCATGTTTGTATCCAGGCCTGCCTATTTATTTGATCATCTCCTTATTTATAAAAACAAATGCCTACTTGTACAGATAGAACAAGCATAATTGCCTAGCCAATTAAACAGCGCTTACCTACGATTCTTTTTCTTTTTTTCTTTTTAATAAACCGCTTTCCTATAATTCTCCCAAATCAGATATTTGTCATGCATAAATTTTAACATTTTTTGTATAATACTAAGAGTTTGAAAAATGACTATTTTATGGTATTGAAATAAAAAGCTGATCTTCTGAATAAAATTCTCCTTTATGTTTTTAAATAATATATATATATAATATAATTTTAAATTTATAGAAACCGAAACCATAATATATTATTATTCGTCATTTATTTGGATTTGAGCGGCACGTGGGTTCTGTACTGTTATGGTCAGCGAAGGTTTATTAATTCACCTGTGCAGCTTGAGTATATGATCAAAATACAATAATACTTTCATGACTCTTACTGTGCGCAGGATGGTTGCTTTCGCATGGAACAGAAAAATGTTTTGGTAATGTTTGATCAAATTGCTGCTCAAGTTTGCTCAGTTGCCTATTGACAATGAAGATTAGACCTACAATAGGCTTGCGGGAATGACTAGCAGGTTTGAAACACGGAGAAGTCAATATGAATATTTATATAAAAGCTATTAAAAAAATCACATTGTTCACAAAGTTACTACTAATAACTGTGATTTTCAGTCTTGGATTCCATATATTGTATAAGGGATCAGGATCCTAATTATTATTTACAGCCATTGAGGGGCCAGGAGAGAGGACAAAGAATTACCACTTCAATGCATGAAAATCACCGTAAACAAATTATTGACTATTTACAGATAAGTCATAAAACTTATTTATCTCATTAAACAACAAAACAATTTTTAGCTATTGAGATAGGTTGCCTCAAGCAAAATACAGCTGTGAGACCTCACTTCGTAAGTGAACAATCCTGCGGCCTGCTCAGGGACAGGGACCCCGTCGGAAGAGAAAAACCCAGGAAATGGAAGAGATGTATCAACTAAACGACACCATGACATCCCTTCTGGAGGTGGGGATAAAACTACAGTTTCTGATTGATCAGCTGCATTGAAAGCCATAAATAAATCACCCGCTGATAAATTAGAGGTTTCAGAACTGACTGGGATGGAGCCTCTTTCAACCTTCAAAGTCATGGCCAAAAACTTGCAGGATGGGTCGTCCCATTTTGGTGGAGATAGATCACTTCCTCGCCATTCTACGTTTTCTTCCTTCCAGAAGCTTCGTCTCTGGAAAAGATCACTTCGTCTATTTCTAAGTGTAGTCAAAAACAAAATGAATTGCGAGGTTTGCTTACCAAAGCCTGAATTTAAACCACTCCAATCTAAAGGCTTTCTGTCTCCATATGCAGGAGAACCCCCACAAGACAGACCACATTCATCTCCCATGTTCAGAACAGGTACTCCCAATGACACAAACAAGATGAAAAGGAAATTACGGATTTGTTTAAGTCTTCTTTCAAGGACACTCCTATTATTAGTGGGCCCTTCTTCTCCACAATTCCAACTTAATTCTGAAGCTAGTTCCCCACTGCTGAAGCTGACCAAGTCCACAAGAGAGAGTCCAAGGTTCCTGGCGACATAATTAAAAGAAAATGCAGGGCCTCGCCCATCTAAAAACAAGTCCCCGCTCCCACAAATTCTAGTTGCGAGGTCGCTAACAAGACTTTCACCCCTCAAAAAATTCCTCACATCGTTACAGAAATTAGCATTCATTTCTGCCCATCTCATCCAATGAGGAAACCGAGTTCGCCTAACAACCATGTCATAAGAATCCGAGCTATCTGCGATGATCTTGGTCTTGGATAGTAATGGATCAAAAGTAATTGCTTCAACCAATGGAGGTCGAGACAAGTTTTCTCCATGAAACCCCCTCGACAGATGTGAAGCATTTACGAAAGTGAAGCCATCGATGTGAAACTCAGTAACCCAATACCGAAGGCTATCCAAAATCAATTGTTGCACTACAGGATAGTTACAGTTCAGGGAACTCTGAATCTTCGAATCACCAACTCCATTTGCATAATAGTAGGATAAGTCATCAATTCCTTGCAGTGCTCCCACCTCAGTGGTATGGGTCACAACAACTTCCATAAGAACTTCAATCCCATTAGCATGCAAATATTTCACCATCTCTTTCATAGAGTTAATTGTAGATATGGGACCACCAGACGGTCCAAAAATATGGATTGGAGAAAAGAAGTGACAAGGAAAATATGGTCCTTTTTGTTCATCAAATGTGACGATTGGCTCCAAAAGAATTGCATTGATGCCAAGGTCCTTAAAATGCTGCACCTTCTCAGCCAAACCAGAAAAGGTCCCAGCTAAACCAGCAGGTAGTTGGCTAGATTTATGCTGAGTAAAGTGCCCGATATTCAATCTATAGACCACTAGTTTTTCAATTGGTAAATTTGGATAAAAATCATCACCCCAATCAAAATCTGGTTCCTTGCACAGCCTTCCAAGAAACTTTGCAGTTAAACTAGATTTATAACCATTAGGAAAAGAATTCCCAATAATTTTTGCATATGGATCTAGAAGAACATGCTTATTACAATTATCATCCTTGTTTTGCTGAACAAGAGCCCCTTTGCAACGATAACCATAGCTCACAAATGTCCAAGCACTTTCAAATGAAATATGCCATATGTCACCGGATCGATTGACATAAGGATCTAGATCAAGCTCCAAGGCAGGTTTCTCAAGATTGGTACCATCATACAAGCATAAAACCATACCTTCAGCTTGCCTTGAGAAAATAGCAAAATTCATAGAACCATCAGGAGAAAAAGTGAGACCCAGAGGAGTTGGATGCCCGGGAAGAGAACCAACTGGCACACAGAAATTTGTTTTTCTGTGACTTCTAATATCAGATGCACTTGACTCAGCATTCAATGATGATCTCAAGATAAATGAGAAATAAAAGGGAACTTTTTTTGCATCAAATTCCAGCTCAATTGTAAAGTTGCCTGACAATGACCGTTGGAATGGGCTTAGATTCATCCCTATTCTTGTATCTGTAGCTGAATTTTTAAAATCTGGAAGCACAAAACATGATGAATTGACCCTGGACACACCCCAACACAGCACCAGCCCTTCACCACGTACTTGTAAGGAAGAGACCTCAATAGACACAGAATACTTGACATTTTTCTTGATAACATAAACTTTCACCCGACCACCAATTTCTGTCCTGAACAAAAAATTCAATGCCCTGCCTAAATCTTCAACTTCAGTAAACGTAGCGACTTGCTTTTTACTTTTCTCGATGGATACTTGGGATAAAGCATACAATCTTGCAGTGGAATTCTGGTAAAAGGGGCTAATGATACTTTGCATTGCTGTACGAACTTTCTTTCTTTTTGTACCTGGAATTTCAAATCCAGACAATCTACTTCCATATTTACACTCACTTAGCTGAGATACTTCGATGGCCTTTGGTTTTTGAAGGCATGCTTGAATTGAAAATGACAGAGGAATATTTGCCATTTTTGGTGCTAGAGAGCAATGAACCCAGACAAGCACGCAGGAAATAACTTCAAAAGCCTGGAGGGGGGTCCTCAATTGGTTTAGGAAGCATTTTGCTCTTGATAATAGGAATTATAGCATTGCGTGGGCAAGACATGATAGCCAATCTTTCCCACAAGAATCAAGAGGAACTCAACTACACAATCACATATACAGCCAGTGTTACAATCTGATCGAAAAATGAAAATCGTACAACCGTCATTGATCAAAATTTTTCAATGAAAATATAACAGAAAGTACCTAAGAAGAGAAAGTTGAGTTGCAAAAAGTATACCATTCAACAATGACAGAAGAAAATCAAATTGTATGCCGCACATAATTAATGAAGAAAGATCTGATGGGATGATATTGATTATAATCAGTTTCCAACAAATAATCTTCCTGGATTTAGACACTGACTCCTAAAACCAAAAACTTGGGAACAACCCAACCCAACACAGCAATGAACATGAATAAATAATAACAATATCCGAGAGAGAGAGAGAGAGAGAGTCGAACTGTAGAGATCTTCGATGATCAAGTTCAAGGCCTCATGAAATTAATGGATAGAGCTTATAGCATCGATATTAGTAGTAGTGCTAAGCAACCATGTGAACAGAACTTACATTCTGTTGGCATATATATGTCCACAGGAGCGGGTCACTTAGTTAAATGCTTGCTTGGTCCAAAATGCAACGAGCACTCAGTGATGAGTCAAAATCGGGCATAAGCCAGTCTTTTTAAATCCTGCCTGCAATAACGGGGGAACTAGATCGAAAAAATTTAGTGAGTTCGGGTTCCCCGGACATAAGAAAGATGTGCAAAGCAATTATCTTTAGAGCCACACATAGAACAGATGGAATTCTCGAGCAGAACAATTGAAGGCTGTCCCGCGATTCATTCTCGCACAACAGTTCATGGCTTGGTTTACGAGCGTCACTCCTTCGTAATCTTGGGAGAGTGCAAGAGCACTATATTCTATAGCACCACTTCGCTTTCTTTTATCTTAAAATCCTTTTCATGCGGATATGGTGTCGCTGGCTCGCAAACGTGAACTGATTGCTGAAAATTAGCTTCAACCCCACCCTTTTTTCCTTTTTTCTTTTTAATAATTCTTAACAAGAGAGGGTATTTAAAAAAAAAAGAAAATCATAACGACGGGCTGCGTGAAAAGTAGACCGAACTAGGTCAACTACCTTTTTTAGCTTCAAAAAAAAAGAACAAAAACAGGGAATATAAGGAATTAAGGACCAAGCACTTGCAAATTGAGATGAGGAATAAGTGTGTCATTTGAAGTGAAGAAAACTAG
Source organism: Prosopis cineraria (assembly GCF_029017545.1). Lineage (NCBI taxonomy): Eukaryota > Viridiplantae > Streptophyta > Magnoliopsida > Fabales > Fabaceae > Prosopis > Prosopis cineraria. Next base: position 35,184,769 of record NW_026555338.1, on the reverse strand, counting down.
TCATAGTGTAATATATTTGGTAAAATTTTTTATAGGATTTGGCTCAAATTGCATTGATAACAGGTGACTAAGAGATCAGTGAAGTGGGGAAGTAGAAGTTGGTGGCCATGGAAACGGAGGGATTCAGCGCAGAGTGGGAGAGATCAAAGCTAACCGCGATGGAGGCCATAAAAATGGAGGTACATAGAGAGGAGTGCGTTTAATAGGTTTTCTTTTTTTTTTTTTCCTTGATCCAACAATATTTAAAAAAAAAAAAAAAAGCAAGCCTACCTCATGGGGTGACGAGGCTAGTTGAAAAGGACCCATTACACCTTAACAACGCAAATCCCTTATTAAAAAACAAAAAACAAAACAAAACAAAACAAGACAAAACAGAAGGCACGGAGTTATTTAAGTCGCCAGCGATTGGGGAGTACAAGTAGGCAGGGTGTGGACTATGGAGTCGACTGTGGGGTACATGAAAACCGCCAGTCGCCAGGCATGGGGAGGGCGTACCTGACAAGGACGGAAGACTACATATTTGATTGCTTTAAGATAAATACTTTTTCGACTCTCTTTATAATTTACTTCTAACAACTTTTTCAATATCAATATAAAAAATATATATAAAAAATTTTAAATATATCTTTATATAAAAATAAAAAAAATAATATTATGTTTTTTTTTCTTGTAAAAAGTATTTTGAAAATACTTTTTAAATATTACCTAAAAAATTATACCATAATTTATAAATAGGATAAAATAAACTTTTTAGAAGATGCTTTATAAATAAGATCGGAGAGAGCATGTTGTTTCAAATTACAACCTTGATATACTAACTCCAAGCATCAAACGCAACTAAAAGACAAATTTTTAGTGAATTTTAGCAGAGCAACCCAAACTCCAATCTTTGTATGAAACCCCATCATCTCAAAGGAACAATTAAATTGATCCAAGTACATCATTCACCACAAATTTACGCCATTAAATAAAATGCCAAGAGCAAATTGTAGCTTGATTGAACCAGAAAGATGAGAGAAGCAACAACGAGAATGGTGAGTGTCACAAATCTCATATCGAGAAGCCTCATAAGTGATATAAGGTTTACAAGTTTAAGAGGCTCTCCCTCCTGCTAGATCACTCTTTTAAAATAAGCCCTCCCTTTAAACTAGTACTCATCATATTGATGCTCTTATTAAGAGTCATCATTTACGAAAAAGGCCTCCTATGGAGGGGTTGATCGACTAAAGGCCAAGTGAAGCATTATAGGGTGTGAGTTGTAGGGATGCCCCTCTTAAGAGGCAGGCTATGTCATGAGTTCTATATCGAGAGGCCATATTGGTGGATTGTGATTTGTAAGTCAATTGAGCACCCTCTCCTTACAAGGTGTCTTTTAAGGGTTGAGTTCTACTCGGAGGGCTTGTGGTCATGACATTGCTCCACAACACTTCATTTGACCTTTGGTCAGTCAATCCCTCTAAGGGGGCCTTTTCTGTAAACAGCAACTCTCAACAAGAGTATCAATGTCACGACCACAAACCCTTTAAGTAAAATTCACCCCCAAAAGACACCTTGTAAGAGGAGGATGCCCAATTAACTTATAAACTATACTTTACTAATGTGGTCTCTCGATGCAGGGCTCATAACATAAATGTTATATCCACAAGTCTTTCAAGTAAAACTCACCCCCAAAAGATGCCTCGTAGAGGAGGGTGTGCAATTGACTTATAAACCACATTTCACTAATGTGGCCTCTCATTTTAGGACTCATAACATGGCCCACCCCTCAAGAGCCAGCGTCCGAATGTGACGAGCACACATCCAAAAGAAAAACCCATCCTAAAAGACTAGTCGAATATAAGGGAAAGTCCATTAAACTTATAAACTCTATACCACTTGTAAGGCTCCTTGATGTGAGACTTGTGACAGTGAGCAATTGAGAGAAAGAGATGGTGAAGGAGAAGAAAGAACTGACTTTTAGGAAGAAGTGACAAATAGAGTTGCATGTCGATAAGATCAAGAACGTGAAAGAAGCTTGTGGTGCAGCGTTGATGAGAACGATGATGGCGAGAACAAGAAGCACCCAATAGCATAGGCAACGATGGCGAACACGAATCAAAAAGACTTGAACAACAAACGAGAAGAGAAGACAACCAAAGACCAAGAGAGGTGGTGAGCAAACAACATGGAGAGGCAATGAACAGTCTAGAACAATGTTTTAAAATCACACCAGCAACCAAACGAGAAGTCAATGGAACATGATTCTTAAGGTAAAACTAGTAATGTAATAATCAACTGTTTATGTAAGATTAAGTTATTTTTAAGTAGTTTAGAGATTTTATAAAAAGATATTTATTTTATAGAGATTTCATAAAAAAACAAATATTTTATATTTGGTTACAATAATAAAAAATGATTGTTAATTAGTTATTTTTAAATTTTATCATATCTTCCTTAATATTTTTTATAAAAACAATTTATCATTATATTATTTTAAAATTGTATGATATCTTTGGGTATCCAACATCTTTAAAACTCTCTCTTTCATTTATTTTCATAAGTTACTCAAAGTAATTTCTTAAAATAATCAAAAATTTATTTTTTTTTGGATTCTAATTACTTGTAAAAATTTAAATAAACATAATAAAAACTCACAAAATAAATTTTTTTCAAAAAATAAGTGACTTTTTCATAAAATTAGCTAAAACAAATGGGTCCTAGATAATGTGGGTAATTATATAAACATAAAAATTATATATGACATTACTACAAAACTAAAACCAAAAATTTCAATGAGTTAACAAGTCACATGTAACAATGAATATATATTAGCAAAATTCCAACTTAAAAATTAAAATACAAGAGTATACAGTCAAGTATCACCTATCGAAAAGAGACACAAAAATATCAAGCAACCTAATACAAAGAACTATGTATATTGTACAGATAGTATCAGCTTTTGACTTGTTCAAGCACAGTTGGAAGAAAGGGAGAACAAAGGATCTCGGCATATAGCATGAATGTGAAGCTTAATTCATATTTCTCCAATATCTATAGATATTAAATCTTCCTCATTGTTCACATGAATAGACATCTCAAACAATAAGCAAAACCCCAACTTAAAATGATAAACCTCAACGAAACATAAACAGCCAAAATTTCAAACTTGAACAGAGAAGATTTTGCAAACACCAGATTATTTAGTATATGAACTCGCCCTATACAAAAAAGAAACGAAAAAGCAATCCACCAGAAAAGCTAATAAGCATAAATTACCTCACACACCAGCAATTGAAGTCGACAGTGATGTGAAGAAATCTAGAAGTCGCAGAGCGATGGAATGGCACAGCTATGCTGGATAGTTAAAGAAGGGGAATCAACGCGAATGGGGGTTTGGAAGTGTGGGATGGAGGCATTGAAGGTCCTACAATTTGTCCTAGTCGAGAGACTGGACGGCACAAAGAGGTTGAGCGAGTGACGGTGATAGAGTGCAGGCGGCAGAAATTAATTTTTTTTTTTTATAAATATAACTTTTGATCCTTATACTTTACTCACATCTTACTTTTGATCTTTATATTTTTTTTCAGTATTTTAAATCGCTATATTTTTATTTTTTATTATTTTTAGTCCTTCTATAATTAAAATATAGGGACCTTGAAAGGATTTAAAACAATGAAAAATAAAAGTGTTAAGACTTAAAATATTAAAAAAAAATATAGAGATTAAAAGCAAAATACGAGTAAAATACATGAATCAAAAATTATATTTATCTTTTTTTTTTTTTAGGGTGATAGTTCACCCATCCGGTTTGCAAAACCACCCCCAGTTTGCTCTCTGATTTTGGTTTCCGGCCCAATTACCAGTTCAAGTGGTCTAACCCGGGTCAAATGGCGAAACAGCCCAATGTCTCAAACCGAGTCAAAAGGCTCACCAGCCCACCGGTCAGTCCTTTTCGAGCTTAAAAACAATAGTTCAGAACTTCACCCAAGTTTTGGTTTTTGGTTTGTCAGGAGTGTTTATGGAAATTATTCAGGTTGGCCAACCTAAATTCCTGCTCCAACCACAATTGAAATGCCAATAACAGAGTAAATAAAGTAACGAGGAACCAAACAAAGATAAGCAAAACCAAATCAAATTGACCAAATTAAGAAGATTTGATTAAGTTCAATAATTTATATTCACATTACATTCTTTCTGATAATTAATAACTTTAAACAAGTACTCCTCCGGCCTTTTTTATATCTCATTGCTACCAATCTAATTACTATCAAAGTAAACAAAAAAATATAAAAAATAAAAGTGTGTAAAATTTTAAATATACTCTTATATAATAAATTTAAAAAGTAATGTCATATTATTTTTTTTTATAAAAAGTAATTTCAAAAATACCTTTTAAATATTACCTAAAAAATCATACTCTGACTTATAAATAGAATCAAATGAATATTTTAAAATGTACCTTATAAATGAGATGGGAGGGAGTATGGCGATAAAACAATTTAATTAATATATCACCAAATAATTTATAATAAAGACCCTCCATTTCTTTCCGGAACAACGCTGAAATGAGTATTGCACATAGGCCTCTTTTGGCGACACCAACACCTGTATCGGAAATTGGAAATGGAAGTATAATCAGATATAAATGTCAAAATGAATCCATCAAAACAAATTGACGCCTTCTGTAGTGAAGAATAAAGATACCGTGTGGCTCACGGTGTGCAGCTGGCAATGGCAGGCCCGCCCTTACTGTCGTCATCTGTAATAAGTTAAGCCGTGCAGCAACTTGCGATTCCCTCACCTCCAATGCCATAGCTAGACAACGACCCCATACATACCCTCCTTATTCCTATCATTTTCCCTTGTAACACAAAACCAGAGGCTAGAGCTTTAAAAATATTATCATCTTCAGTCATGTCACAGTTTGCCTGAATGCTATTACATCCACCGCCAATTGTGAGATCTTATTCAATAACACGAGTATTCTTCCTAGTTTAAATGGGCCCTCACTCCTAAATTAAAACACACTATCCTAACCCTAATTATTATTCTTTGCAGTAAAGCAGAACCTTATCACAATTGATAAGGCTTAGCACTCGAGCAACCTTCAAGAAGCTTCCATCTTTTTCTTTCTGATGCTGATAACAGTGAGGCTAGGAACATGCATATAACGGATGTTTCATTTTAAAAAGAAAACTACAAACTACTTCCTAGAGCTCAAGGTGATTTGATAATTAAATATATATGCATTAACATATATACAGCTTTTTTTACGTATGTACATAGTCTCACTAAATGCACTTGCTTGTATTTCCTTTACAGGGATGTATTGGCATAAAGAAAAACGAAATAGCAATTGGATATCAGAACAAGAGGAAACAAAAAACCGCGCAGCAGAAGAAGAAAATACAGACTCTGCTGAGTGACTTGTCCACTTGCATCAAATGCCTTCTCACCCTCGGATTGCTGATCCCCACGAGACCATATGAATTAGAAGGGTACGTGTTTGTCAACTGATTACCAAAGACTCTAGCATATATCATCTGACCAAAAACTCCATGTGTATTGAACTGTTGACTGTGATAAGGATAAAGGGGCTGATGAAAATGAGAAGCTGGTTGGGAAGCAGTTGTGGTATTATATGATCTTCGTGAGTCATGAGCTGCAGCTACACTGTTATGTGATATTGGTGAGTGACGAAAAGCAGTTGCAGCATTACATGATCTTGGAAAATCATGAACTGAGACAGGACGGTGAGGTCTTGGAGGTATGCCAGTCCCTACATGGTGAGACTTGCATTTGGAAGGTGTTGCCGTTTGGATACGGCCATATACTGGAATGAGGGAGGATTGAGAGATTTCTGATTTGCAAACTGGGCAGGATGTCCTCTTCTGCTCTATGTTCTGAGAAGAAACGCTATGAATATGGAGCCATTCGTAAATGCAAGGCCAGCAGTAGAGATGACCGCAAAGAGTTAACACTGGATCATGCAAGGAATCCAGGCAGATATTGCATTCAAAGTCGCCAGAAGCATCCCTATCACCATCTGCAATGGCTTCAGTGGCAGAATTCCACTTTTCCAAATAAGATTTATCTCCAGAGGCACCAGCTGGCTGTCCAGAATCCTCAAAGTGATGATCTAAGGCCATTCTTTTTGTTTCACTGTGTGTTAGCTCGAATGCCAGAATCTGACAAGTATGAACATTCAATGTGAGAATCATGATTAACTATACAAACGTCAGATAACAGAGATCTGAACAAACTAAGGAAACTGTTGAATCAATCATATATAGTAGCTAATTCTTCCCAATTTCAGATTAGGACAAGAGGACATCTACAATTAGCCATGCTTTGAGAAAAGACTTTCTAAAGCCCTCCTAAGAACTCAAATAAACACTGAGATGGTCATGGTGCAAATTTTGTCTAGCCATCTTTATTCCTTAATCTTTTAAACCTCCTAAGGAAAGCTAGAACAGTACCAGCTTTTTTGTGACAGAAGAGGAATATATTTTCTTCGTTTCTTTGAGAACTTAAGAGAGCATGGCCATTTCTTGTGGTAGGTGTTCACCAAACTAATTTTGAAGCTGTTTTAATCACAAGTTTATATTTCATCTCCATCAGTCCATCAAAATCAAACTACCACCCAATACAGGTCCCAATGGCAATTCTGAGAAAATTGATTTAATTTTCGTCAAAATAGGTCGTCTCAATTGACTTGTCTACCATTCTCATTTGTTCAGAACAAACACTTCTCTGTAGGGTGCATAATATGTTTAGTGTTTATTGGAAGGAGAACATTAAAAATTAGGTAGCAAGTCAGAGCTGTCCTCATTTGGTTGCATTTCAATACTTGGCTAACAGAACTACACGACCACATATGTTAGGGAAGCAATCCAAGAAATAACATATATTATTGAGACAGTGGAAGAAAACAATTCCCAAATATCGAAAGCCATTCATTGAACCAATCATTTAAAACGATTAACCAATTAATCTGATTATTTAATCAACTGCAAAAGTGGATCCCTATATAATCAAAGCAAAGTTCACAAGGCCCTGATATGACTGTTAACTTCCTCGTCCACCTAAATCTGTTTTTTCTTTTCTTTTGTTTTTTTTTTTTTTGGCCAATCGTCCATCTAAATCTTAAAGGAAGGAACTGGCACACTGATACTCGAATAATGCTAGGCATAAATAATATCAAAGCATCTTTTATCTTTAAATCAACCCGCCATCAAAAGACCAGCAAAGTCTTCTTTGTATGGAAATAGATTAGTTTAGAAGAATTGAAGTTTATCAGACAGAAAAGAGCGCCAAGATCCCTTATACTCTGAATACGAAAAATGTTTTTCAAATTATCGTGTGCTGAACGAATGTGACAGAGAAGAAGGGGTTAACATTGGTATGAGAATACATGGTTTGAACATAAACCAGTCAGCAACAAAAAATCCTTTTTTTTTGCTTTTCTCAAGTAGAAGCGAGATTCGGATAAATTGAGTCCAATTAAAAGAACATTGAATCCGTTGATTACGGTACAGGAAGGCATGCCGAAGAAAACAAAGGGAGGGGGAAGGGGACATGGCTTGTATGTCCTCAAAACACACACACACTCGTCCATGATCCTATATATATTAAAGATACTTCTCAAACGAATTTTCCGGGAAAAAAAAGGCACAGTTTAACTCTTTCCGATGATAGGAATAGAAAAAACAAAGCTTTTATAGAAACTTCATGCACCCAGATGCATCGACAGACTCATTCCACAAGGTTCAGGAAAAAAAAAAGCTGAATCTAATGAGCGCAGGAGAGTGAAGAGAGAAGAAAGCGAAATGATTTGATACTTACAAAGAGAAATAATGAAAGACCTGTGGCTATGGCAGCAATTAGAAAGAAGGGGCGAGGCAGAAAGACCAGGAAGCGCGAAATACAGTGGACTAAACGAAAAGAGAGCAGTGAGAAATACAGAGGGCGAGGCAAAACAGAGACGAGGGAGGGAGCTTTATATACGATGATAATGAAGACTGACTCTGCGGTTTCAAACCCTCTCTCCACGCACCCGGATATACATATCGTGACGTGGCACCCACAGATTGCAAGTTGCACTCTGATTAATTTACTTATATAAACTTGAAATCAAATTTTTAGAGTAAATTGAATTAGTTTTAATTGGTTTATAGTAATATGAAGCCTGATGAGGAAATAACCTGACGAATTACGGCTTCATAAAATTTTAATATTAATGTTTATTGTTTATCGAGTTATATATTTTAAGAAAAAGTTGAAAGAGAGATATCAAAACCAAAACCTACTCAATGGATGATCTATATATAGTATAATTTTTTATTTTTAATATCAAGCAATTTTTATTAAATAAATAAAAAACGTCACGTAAAGGAAGCGAAAAATAGTTATTTCCTAACAAAAATGTATTTTTTTTTTTTTACTAAAATGTATGTTATATTCGTCCAAGTTTACTGGGTTAATGAGAAGAGAGCAATCCAATTAAAAATGAAAATAGTGAAAAAAGTTGTAGATGACTGATAACCTTATACCCCTGTTCATAAAAACAGTATTGAATATTAAGAGTAAATAAAATAAAAATTGCAACAAGTTATCTTTTTGAATTTTGATGTTATCCTAGTTCTCCTTTTACATCATTCCTTAAAACTGGGCGCAATGAACCAGATTGGATTATTCAGGAGTTACTATGCCCCCCGTTCGCACCTTAAGTTTTTGGCAAAGTTCTTTGTAATTCAATTGCTTTTCCTTAAGATTTTTTTTTAGGGAGAATAAAAAGTAAAGACAGTGAAAATATTAATTTCAGATTATTTTTTTAAAAGAATTTTAGTATTTAAACGTGGAAGAAAGAGTATTAAATTCAAAAATTTTAATTGTGAAAAGATCTTAATTTAATATTAATCTTTTTTATGAGATTTTTATTTGTCATTTTTTTATTTTTATAAAGTGCTGCTTATTTAAAAAAAATTACTGCAATACTGGCTAAACTTTTGTGCTAGTTGTTAAACATTGCCTGTAAATTTTAGTGCTGATGCAAGTTCCAGGCCTTCGGTTCACCGTGTTGAATTTTCTAATCAGCAAAATTGTTCTCATTCTCATGTATGCCTGTGGCATGTGGCTTGAGAATTGTGCCCCCCCCCCCCCCTCCCTCTCTGTTTTAGATAATTAAATCCCGGGACTTCAACTTATAAAAAAAAAAAAATAAAACAATTGTTCATGATTAAGCAAAACTTAAACGTGACAAGGTTATTAACTGTAAATTTCATCAAATCAAAAGCTGTTTATTTGATCTTTTTAATCAGATTTTGACAAACTAAAATAGTATTACTGTGCATTATCAAACTTTAAATAAAAATGCAGTAAATTAAACACCAATCAAGTTATCAACTTTTTTTTTTATTGCATTAAAAAACATCTTGTTCAAAGTAGATTAATTAATATTAAATAAAGGCATCTCTCAGGCTCTTACAACAAAAATTTAAATTTTAATTTACTATATTATAAAAAATTAGCTTCTTATATCAGACTTAATCCCTATTGATAATCAAGTTATCGTTTTAATTAAGTGGTTTAATGTTTTGTAACTGCTTTCACAGAAGGCGTGATCAAAGAATGGTGGATGAGCAGGCATTGAATAATTCGTAATACAGTTCGCTTTAAAGAAGTACAAAAGAATTTCGTATTCTTGCAGACAACTAGCCGTATAGGTGTGGAAGAGTATATTGACGCACTTCTCCATCAATGGGCCATGGGTCCATAGCTTTAACTTTCCCTTCTTTTTCATTCTTCGTTTTTTCCCCCAAATACTACGTAGTTGTTCATATTTTTTTAATTATTAATTCAATTTCTAAAATTTAATTAAAACCTATCCAATATTTATAGTTTCCTGACTCAAAAAAATTCATTTTTTACAATATATTGATTTCATATAACTTAATTTATATAATTCTTTAATTAATTTGATAAATTGTAAAATTTAAATTATACTTAATCAAAGTTTTTAAATTATATCGATGATTGATAGAAAATTTATAAACAAAAAGTCATATTATTTTTAATACTGGATTTATATTAAATTAATCTTATAGGCTCAATATCAATAGACTGTAGTTTTAAGTAGGGATATTTATGGAACGGGATGGGATCAATACACCTTTATTTTATGTCCCGTATCAAAAAATAATTGAAACCAAATTTTTATTCCATGTTTTATCCTGCCATGAAAGTCGTCTCATCCTGTCAGAAATCGAGATGAGACCGAGACAAAATCAAAACATTCTGCCATCCCAATAAATCAAGCAACATAAAAAAAAAGCTTGAATAATAACATTCATTAATTATAATTTTAAATCACGTAACTTATTGAGTGTAAAACTAAAACAATGTAAGTATATAAATCACAACAATTATTGCGCATCAATCACAACTATAAGTGTGTAACTTAAAGTTAAATATATATGAGACATAACATACTATGATAACAGTTATAAATGATATCTAAATATTGCCTTATAAGGTATACCTTTTATCATTAAAATTATCAATATAAAAGATTTTTATTTTAAAATAAGAATAGCATGTATTCAAATGGAAATTAATATAAATATAAATTATATTAATATATTCAATTATTCAATTCATATTTTTAAAATAAAAAATAATATATATATATATATAATATTCAGGATGAGATAAGATAAGGTATCCTGAAAGCAATTCTATATCTCATTCCTTCCTGCAAAATAGAGATGAATAACATGTTTAGGAGAGCTAATTTGAATAATAAACTTGATGCTTTAGCTTCTCAAATGAGCATGTTTTTTAGTTATATTAGTTCATTTAATGTGTAAGCATCTACACTTCCGAGCAACATAGTTGTTAACCCAAAAACACCTATTAATGCTATAACTCTAAGAAGTGATAATGAAGTAGGTGAAAACATCAATAACGAAAGAAAAGAAGGGGAAGTTGTGGGGGTTAAGGATGGAATCGGATCAATTAAAATAGGCATAAGTTAAACCTTTCTAATTTAAGTTCCCCTTAGTTCAAGATGTGGCAAATACTATAACATCCCAATTTAAATTTTAATAGTTAATTTAGGTTAATAGAAATTTTAAAAAAATAATATTCAGAGGTAAGAAAATTAGTAAGAGATGATTATTAAATCTAACTCAGGATATAATTCTAAAAAAATAAAAAAAAATAATTAAAAAAATAAAAAAATATTATTAAATTATGATTATAATAAAAAAAGGGAAAAGGTATTAAAAAAAGGGGGGAAGAAGAAGAAGAACAAAATTGCTTTCGGCCGCCCCACAACAATCATTATGTATATAATAATAATAAAAAAAAGAAGGAGAGAGAGAAAAGAAGAAATAATAAAAAAATATGTGGGACCCACTGAATTTTTTATAAAAACTCACATGTTCCTTCGTTTCTTCATTCATTCCTTCGTGCGTGCTGAGACAGAGAGACACGAGTCGCCGGTGCGAAATCTTTAAATTTTTAAGGTAAGAGTTTTTAATAGGATATTTAGGGTGTGATTTTAAGCTTTTCAAGACTAAGTAAGTGTTCTAAAAATTTTTCTTAGTCATCCTTCTTCTTTGATTTCTGAGTTTGTAGTGGTAGAAAATTTAAGATCCGGAAGAGGGATGAATTTATGTTAAATAAATATGGTTTTTTAGGTTGTCAGTAGTATAATAATATTCTAGAATATAAATTTATTGATGATCTTTGAATCTGTGACTTATGGATCAAATTCTAAACTAGATCTGAAAATATATTGATTTATTGAGGTTTAGATGATTATTTGGGATGATAAATGAATTATTATGGTTATAGGATTATAATTCTAAGTTAGAGACTCAATTTTTAATTTTGGGTATTTTAGATACGAATTTATGAAATAAAAAAAAATTTTAATAATAAAAATTAGTTTAGAAGTTGATTTTAGATTATTAATGTTTATTGATAATTAAAAGAGGAGTTAAAAATTTTACTTAATAGTATTAATTATAGATTGTATTAAGATTGAGATTAAGAATTATGTTATATTTTTAATTCTATTATTAGAATTATTTTATTAGTTTCAAAAATTAAAACTAATATTTATAAATAATATGTTATTTATAGATTGTATTACTGGTGAAGATTGTGGTGAGAGAGAAATTTTAAGGAATAATTATTGAAAAAGCCACAAGGTAACCATACTTTTAATTTATAATTAGTGTTACTTCATGTTAATTGGGTGATTATTGAGAAAATTATGAATTTTGTAATATTGTATAATTGTGCAATATTATTTGAATTTGTTTAATTATTGTGGGAGGTGTTGGGAGACTTGTTATTATTATTATATTTATGTGCCACGTGGTACGCCCCTATTGGAGCTCAATAGGTGGCTTGTAAGGGCTCGGGTTAATCTACCTTTGGCCGAGTAATTTAGCACCGAATGAGGGCTACGGCTTGAGGTTAATGGAGGGATATAAGGATGGTGTTTGTGTGTATTGTAATATTTCTTATATTTGTTGGAATTATATTATTTTTAATTCTCACTTAGTAAGCACACACTTAACTGTTTGTATACACTATCATAAATTGACTTTGGTTACTGGAACTTTTGAGTCTCATTATGTGGTTAACAATTTTCAGGAGAATAACCACGGGTGACACGTAGGAGTCCCAAAGGCTTAGTAGTATAGATCCACTGTCTCTTTTGGGTATTTATTTATAATTTATAATGTGTTATATTGCTAATATTAGGGCTTTTGTTTATTGTCAATTATATGAATATATAAATGTAATCATACCTTTCAAACTATTTCTATTTTTGGTACAATTTTGATGACTGTAATTTTAATATTTGGTTTACTTTGGATTAGTTAAAATGGCATGATTATAAGGCCAAATAACTGGCTTGTGTTGAAAATTGACTAAATTGTTTATTTTACTTGTTGGGAGTATAAGGATGGACAAATGTGATTTAGTTTACTTGTTGGGAGTATAAGGATGGACAAATGTGATTCAGCCTAATGGCATGTGGGAGGTAAAAATTTATCTGAAATGTTATAGTGTGTGAGTTGAAGCCAATTATAAAATATTTTATATTGAAATTATTGATATAGAATGTGTTGGATGGCTGCAACCCAACTATGGTTGAGTTAAATTATTTAAAAAAAATTTAATATGTTACAAATACAATAGTCTCTAGGGAAAACTTGATATAATTGGAACACTTTGTCAACTATATTTTGATATAAAAGAAATGTCTTAAAAAAAATAAGATAATTATTTTCATCTTTTCAATACAGGTGTGTTTTCCTTTTTTATGCATAAATTACATTTCACCCTATCTATATCATCGCTCGAGACTTGGATTATATTTATCAAAGAGGGTAGGAATAAAATGACACTAGTATGTAGTCGTAGAATCAAGATCTTACATCAGAAGGGATAGTAGTAGAGCTAGGGTCCTTGATATAAAAAATTTTTTTGCTATCTCTTTCAAGTCCATTACTCTTCTTTCATTATTTCTTTTATTTCTTTCTTAATTCAACCTTGCAAATATAGTGAGCCAATGAAAGGTATTTGATGAGTTAACTCTTGAGCATTGAATTTTTATTTTTTTATTATTTTTTGATTAATACCTTATTAGTATTCAGAACGAGGATGATGCAAGTTTAGTTTACTCAAATTAAGCTTTGGTTCCTATTTTTTAAAAGATAATATTAATATCTAAGTATAGTAAAATTAAGGGCTAATATTTATTAAATTTTGAATTAAAAAGTTAAATTTTATATATGAGTTAAAAAAGCAAGATTGAAATAAATTTAAATTTTAAAATATTAAAATAAAGGATGCAATGTATAAAAGTGAGAAAGTATGATTATGAAATATGAAAATTCATGCTACATACATCCCCCCAAGATGACATTACGCCGTTTCTTACGAATTCAAATTCATAAGTTTGATTTTTTTTAAAATTTGACTATTTTCTAAAACTTAAGTCTTCTGGAGACAAGTCCACAAACCTTTTTTTTTCAACAATAAGATTTTTATATAATATTACAAATTAATTAAAATATTATAAAATCCAGAGTAAATAAAACCAATCCACTTCTTTAATTATATCACAGTCATAAGTCAAGTTTTTCCATGCTAATACTCAATGCATGCATGTATAAATCTTACATAAATAGGATGAGAGAATAAAAAACAATTTTAAATTATCAAAACAGTCTTATATATTGAAAACAATAGCCTCTCATTGCAAAAATACCAGCACAGCCAATATACTCACGGAGTCGCGGTAATTTAAATTTAAATTAGATGTCAAGGAATCAAATACTGCACACGTAAGCTGACTTAACAGATCAAGGCACCAAACCAAAATTTATTTTACATTATCACACTATCACAGAGACAATTTAATTTTGAAATAACAAATTCAATGGGATGGCCACAAACCTCGTTTTAATTCATAAACTAATTTGAAAATAAATTACAAAACATTTATGTTTTCCTCTTTGTTGGAAGGTCAAGAAATGAATTGTCAATTTTTTTTAAATCAATACAAGCTTGGCAAGCCATTCAAGCCTGTTTTTTTCACAGAAGCAGGCCTATAAAACTTATTATACTAAAAATCCTTAATTTTTTAAGTTTAAATTTTTATAAAAATGAATTTAGATGGGTGGCACATTAAATCAGGCTTATATTTCCACTTCTACATATCGATTACAAACATAGTTGTATTGTTTCTTGTTAAGCCAAACACAGGTTTATTGTTTATTATAAAAACAATATCTTACATTATTGCTTCTTTGGTGTTTACGTTAAAACGGCATGATTCTCAATGCCAGTGTGCTTCTGATTCCTCGAGTTAAATTAAAGTGGCCGCCTTCTCAAATGCAAGTTTTAAGCTTACCCCTCACTCAACACTTATCACCCTGACAATAATTTAAATTATTAAATAATATAAACTCCAATCTAATCCCTTTATCCGAATAAGAAAAAGGATAATCTAATCCTAATTGATGTTAGGTCAGCAATGTTCGTAATTAGTCAGGTGAAAATGAAATTCCAGTGTTCAATTATAATTTAAGAGGAAAATATATATACATGTCTCTATATAATTTTTCTCAATTTTAAACAAAGTATCTCAATTTATTTCATTTTAATTAAGTTCTTATAGTTTGATTCATTAAATTTTTTAATTCCTGGATCCTTGAATTTATTCTTTCAAAAGTAAAATTGAGAACTTTATATTTTTATTCAAAGATTAAACAGCTCTAGAATTAGTGATAAAATTTTTATAAATGAAAATTTATTTAATTAGATTATACTTTAAATAATTTTTATGTATAGAATTTTACTAAAAAATAATAAAGATGAAAACAGTGCATTAAATCAACTTTTTTATAAGTCCAAAATTATTTTTGTTTTGGGAAAGTTAATAATTCTTTATTAATTTTGACCTTAAGGGATTAAGATGTTTAATGAATCAAATTATAAAGACTCGATCAAAACAAATTAAATTACAGTGATCTAATTTAATATTGAGAAAAACTAGTAAGACTTGCAGATTAATTTTTGTATATTAAATAAACAAATCAAACATATTAATGCATTATGATTTTAAAACAAGATGGAGTATGAAATTTATTTGTTTATTACTTGTTGTGTATGAAACTAGGAAAAATTGATCGAAATGGAGAAAATTTATTTTCTGATGGTGGTCTGCTCTATGATTATTAACGGTGACTCGCCCACATTAAAATGCTGTCCTAGATTTGACGTGTTCTCTCCGTTGAACCAGTCAATTATTCTCCGCATCTCTCAGCTCTCTCGTATTTTGCGGTCACCGGAGTCGGCGCATAGATAGTCATCCCTCGTTTAGATCAATTTAAATTCATGAACATGATATCTTAAAAAAAATAGAACACGTCGTGTGCGTAGGCACAATACACGTGTATTTTCAGGGATAACATTTACTTATTTGCATGTTAAAGTAACAAGTATCACAAACCATATAACAAAACATAATCATTAATAATAATTAAATTAAATTAAATTAAATTAACATCCGTGAATCCTTTGGAATAGGCAGAACGAAATCCACGTGTCCTAATTTAAGATCATTATATAATTGATATTTATATTGGGTGAATGCGGATCTTCTGAGCAGTGAACCTGAAATGTGGACCGTTGGATGGTTAGCCGGCCATTAATTAGTCACCAGGAATAATGAGCCCACCATCAACGGAGAGGGGCTTCTCCTTTTTCTTTATTCTTCATTTTCTTCATTCTGTCTTCATCATTAAGATAAGTATTGGGAAAAAGTTGACGCTGACTTCCCGGCGGCCATGGATGATTAAACGCTCCGAGAAGAGTCACCGGACTGCTAGCGGCTGGGTGCATGTGGATATGTTTTGCAAATCTAGAAGGTTACCTGATAAAATTACCATTTTAAACATTTCAAGTGTACCCCATTCGTCTCAAATTATGAGATATTTTTAAATATAATTTTATATATCAATAAATCTTATTAAATATATTTAATAATTTTATTTTTTAAAATAAAAATATAAATTTTTAAAAAATCCTTCATTTAATGCTCAATTGATAAAAGCATATATGAAGAGGTTAATGTTAAAAATGTATCATTAATGAAACCTTATTTTTATTAAAGTATTTTATATTTTGAGATACTGAATTTTTTTTGAAGGTGTCTTTATAATTTTAAATGAAAAGAATATATATAATATACAACTATAATTATATGTTTAGCATGCGCGCACATATATATTCTATTTTTTATGTATTTTAAATATGTATTGCACTATTCATTTGCCCATGTAAATTTCAAATCATTTTATTCACACTGTAGTTAGTATATTACACGAGAGTGAAACAAATGAGTGATGTTTTCATCATACACTTTATTATGCTTCACCAGCATGGATAAATAGTCCAGCTGAAAGAAACTTGATAGTAACTTTTAATGTTTTTTTTATAATAGTGATAATTGTTTATGCCTTTTGACATCCTCCACCTGGTTTTATTGACAAGCAACTTTCACTCCCGGAATTAAAATATATATTCAAATCTTATATATTGTATCTGAAGATACAATAAGTTGACAATTTTGTCTAGATTAAACATACATACTTTAGTAATTTACTTTTTCCCACTAATATTGAATGGGAGTTAAAAAAAGAATTTTGTGACAAAAAATTAATGACATATCTATGACATATCTTATATATAAAATAAAAAATATATTTCTTTATCTTATAAATACAATCAAAAGAGTTACATTTATGACTTCTACCGATTGTTAACTTGGAGACTGTATTTTTTTTTTTTGAATATTGTGGAATTTATTTGAAGGGGGGATGCACGTGTCATCCAAACAAAATATTTTATTTTGCACTGTACAGTCAATTATGAAGGAGAAAAGTTGTTGTTAATAATTAGTTGTCTTAATGACAATATTATTTTTTTTTTTACATTTAAAAGATATTTTGGATTTAAATCCAACATTGACATGATTGTATGCATGGGTGTGTTATGGAAAAGAGCTAAGTTAAAAGTAAAATAAAAAAATGATACTCTCTTTATTTAAAATGTAAGCATTTGTAATCAAATTTTATTTCAATAAAGTAATTATTTATTTTTAAATTAATCTTATTTTTTATATTTATTTTTATTAAATATTTTATGATAAATATAAAGTCATTGTTAATAAAAGTACTTTAAAAAAAACATAATTACATCTTAAAAAATTAAAAATATTTTATATTTTTTAATATTTAACTCCTTAAAAAATCCTATGGAATTGTCACATCAGCGATCAGTCACTGTATATCAAATGGCCCAGGACAAGTCAATTTTTTTTTTCCCCTTTACATGGACAACCAACCAGAGAAGTATCGCTTGAAGGAAAACTGGACTTTAAGAGCCCAGTTGGCAGACTCAAAGGTCCATGTGGCAGCCCATTTGTATAATTCATCTCTGTCGGCCCCAAAAAAAAAAACAGTGTAAGTCATCTCAGGAACATGTTTCATCGGGTGTTTGCAGGATGGTTTGATTATGATATCCCTGAACAAGGCAGCTGCATGACTTGCCAAAGCATGTCAATAGAGGGAAGTGTGGTATGTTGTAGGATCTAGGTCCCTCACCCTGCTTTGTGCAGAGGATTGCATTGGAATTTGTTAGAAGGAGATCTGATATGATCCCTTCTTGGTTTGTTGTCGTGTTTTTTTTTTTTATATTTTCAATGTAATGGAATGTAATATACAATTTCTTGTAAAAAAAAAAACTAGAGAAACACTAGGTTAAACTATTTAAATTATAAGTATTTTTAACATTAATTCTCTATTAAAAATTAAAATGTGTAGAGAGATATAAAATTCTAAAAATAAAATTTTGAGGCATAATTAAATTGTGAATTTTTTTAAAAAAATCTACAAAAAATGAGAGATTGTGATTACTAACCTTTGATCGTGAACAGTGTGGCTTTACTTGCGAAAATATTTGTCTTGCGCTGGTTGTCGGAAATTTTCATTTTACGTTGCGGAGAAATCACTCCGTGGAATACACAGCCCACATTGAGAAACCCAAAACTGAGTTAACACCTTGCTTCTTCATATTCATGCCCAACCCCTTTATGCCACGAAACAAATTGGGATACTCATTAGAAGCAAGTTATTCACAATTAGTATTTCAACGATACTCATTTAATAATCAGTCATGTCTAGAGCATAATTGCCTTCAATCTAATAAGAGGTTGCATGTAAGAAATAAAAAAAAATGTTCTTCATTTAGACAGTGTTTTAGATTGGTAGATTTAGATTTGAATTCTAAATTTAAAATTTCATATATAAATTCACATATTTAAAATATTTTATTAAATAGTTTAAAAAATTTTAAATAAAAAAATAGTTGAAATTTAAAATGAAAATAAAAAATATAAAAAATTGTGAGTTTATATATATTTTTTTAATTGATAAGAGACAAGAATAGAACATGAAAAAATATATGAGAATACAAAAGCATTGATAGCAAAACAAAAGGAAAATAAGATGTTTGAAGAAATTAAAATTTCAATTGATCAGGATGTTAACAAAAAAATTAAAATATAAATCTGGATTTGAATTCAAAAATTCTACGTAGTCAGATAAAGAATTTCATTCAAATCAAAAATTTAATCGAAATACCCATCAGTCAAAAAACACCATTATTTTATTTCGTAAAATTCTTCCATTGTTTTAGTCAACATGCAAAACATCCTCAATAAAAAATAAAAATACCATACAATGATTTTACCAGGGGGAATTTGATAGGATATAGAACAAGGAGAGTTGAAAGATGATCTGATGATATGTCTGACAAAGCCGGTAAAAATATTTATTAATAGGAGGTGGAAAAACACAGGCAACAAAATTGAAAGCTGGCAAGCAGTAATATCCTTAGGCTGGGCCTTCCGACTTTAAAGGGTCAAACTTGAACTTATCCACACACAAAATTACCCTCTAATACTAAAAAAAAAATGTAGATTCAATTGATAAAAATTTAATCAATGTTTATAAGTTCATGGTTTTAAATCCTGATTGTGAAGATTTTGTTAGTAAGTGGTCTGTGAGTATTTTTATAAATTTTCTTTGAATTTGGATTCATATGCTAACCTGATGACTTCTCAGGTTTCAAGTCGCTCAGATATTAATGGAAGCAAATTAATTGGAATTGGCGGGGTTAGGACAACAAATAATGAACCAACATATAATCCAAACGCCCTCACGTCAAGTTGAAGTCTTTCCACCGTTTCTATTATTATTTGACAATCTCCTGCACGAGATATGACAAGCTTGTCGAGCAAAAATCCCAATTCACCGGGCAGGGCACGTGGAGATTGCTGAGAGGGAGAAGTCAAAGACAGGCATTAAATTGGGGATAGAAAGTGGATGACAAGGAAATTGCATATAGTAGTTTACGGGATAAGGACAGGCTTTTTGCTTGGCCGAGAGGGCAGAGTGGCTTGGTTGGGTTCTTTCAAATTCTGATGCGCTGTTGCTTTCCTGGCCAAAAGTGATCAGCTGATAAAGGAGGTCTTTGCATGTTTATCTTCCCCCTGAAGGACTTCCCTCCCATGACTCATGATTCCATATCCCTACAAAGAATATACTGTAGCATCCATCCCAAGCGATACTTTATGCACTATTTGCATAATCAATACTCAGTAGCTTTCATTGTAGGCAGCAAAGAACCTGAGTCAGGTTAGTGGGACGATTCATCAAACCTGGGTCAACCAACAATCAACCTATTTCTTTTTTAAAAAAAATCTGTGCTTAGCATAGTTTTTTTTTTACGATTCATCAAGCTAAACATTATTTTTCTTCATATGATAAAATTAATTAATAGTCATAAGTTCGTGAATTTCAAAAAGCTATCCTATCCCACTGTACTTTCTATGATTCGTTTTTCTGTGGATTGGCCATGAGAATCAATTATCTATCCAGAAATAAAGTTTTGGTGAAAAATATTCAAGCACCTCCATTTTGCATAATTGATTATATTACCCCAAACCCAAATCACATTTTTGCTTAAGTTATTCTCACCGGCTTGTCAATTTCAGTTATACCCCTTTGAGCATTTATTGCTTGTCAGAATTTTTAACCTACGAAGTGTGTCCCTGGCTTCGTCTGGACGTTAATGTTCAAAGAGTGTGAACTGTGACAAATCAACAAAGTGACTGCCTCAGCTCGAGACAAAAAGGAAAGTTTCTACACAAAAAAAAAAAAAGAAATAAAAATATTTATTATTTATTATTAAAGAGAACAAAACATTAAACGTGAGAAAAATTAAAAAAAAACTGTAACATTGATAAAAAAATCTTGTTAAATATTAACATTTATAAATTTATAATAAAATTTAATTTAAATTTATATTACTTATCAATATATGTGTGCTGAACAATTTTTAAAACAGTAAATGTATCATTATTATATTTTATTAAATAAATCAAAATAAATTTAATAATATCATACGCAATTTTATTTCCCCTAAAACTCATGTCTTTTATTGTCATTTACACATCTAAAGTTAATTTAAATTAAAATCATTAAAATTCTTTAATTTTATCAAAATTAATTTTAAAAACTATCATTCAAACACCTTCACATCATAATATAATCACTTTAATTAAAATCTATTATATAATTAATTTTTATATTCCTATTAAAATCTAAACACACTTTTAATTTGTTTTTCCATTAAAAACCGCGTTGATACCCAAATGGGCTCGCCCATTTCTTACTTCTCCCTTTCCTCCCTGCTCTCCTAGGATCCGTTCATGATTATAGGCAAAGACAATATCACATGAGTTCTTTCCACCATGAATTTGAGTAATTGACCACTGATTGTAAAGCTCTCATATTCACCAAAAAATAAAAGTCGATTGGACTGTGATAAAAACAGAGATCAAAATACAATGATACGCATACGAAGCAGGGGAAAAACCAGAAACTTTTCATTTTTGAATTTTCTTTTTTATATTCCGGAGTGTTACCATTTATCTCTTTCTCACTCTAGAAATCATAAGGGAAAAATTGCGAAACATGGGAAAAAAAGTTGAGCTCTCTGCCCATAAAATCAGATTAAGTCTGCAGACAGCTCGAGGCCAAAACCACGGAGAGATGATAAAAACGCGAGACAATAAAATAACCAGAAGCTCTGGGTTCATCTGTGCGCAGTGACCAACGTTTCAATAAATCGCAAACCGTCAAATTTCGGCACGAATTTGTTACCCGACGATGATGACCTCACCGACGAGGATTCCTTGTGGCCGTTCACAGCCAAACCATCCTGCAAAACAAAAAGTCTTTGAAATCAGTTTTCCGACAGGAAATCAACAAACAGACAGACGCAAGAAATTGTTAAAAAAAAGGACTAATCCAGCACAAAAATCTCAGATCCCAATTTTTTAGTCTAGTCTCAATCAAGCGGGGAAACTCGCAAGAAATTGGAATCCCCGCCACAAATTGCGAAGCTGAACGGTACCTGATGAGTAATCGTCGCGGGGCACGAAACTGAGACGACAGTGGCAGCAACGGTGGCCGCAAGGAGGCCAGACAGCTTCATTGTGTATAGATACTTGATCTGATTTTCTCACCGGAAAAGACGGAAAGCAATAAGGAGAGAGAAAGACAATGTAGATTGCTACAATTGTTTGACGGCACACACATATATAGGTGGGGCTCCTCAGGGTTTGTGGCTTCGTGCTTCTTTTCTGCATGATGACCAACGACGCGGCAACAATCCCTTGTGGACGGCCAAGAAAGCTTATCCCCTCTTTCTTCTTTTTAAATTACGAGTTTGCCCCTCTCCTTCAAAAAATATTCTCTCATTTTAGCATTTAAATATAAAAAGCGTGCCACGCAAGTTTTTTTGAACGCATAATTGTCAAGCGATGTGATTCACACGAATGAATTCCATTTTAAGGATAGAAAGAAACGCAATGCTGCTATTGTAAATAGAAGGGACCCAGCTTCTCTTCAATCACGCACTACCCATTTGCCCTCATGTCTTCTTTTATTTGAACTTGACTTCTCTCCATTTTATCTTCTCTTCACTTTTCATATCAATCGTTGGATTCATTTTTAAATGGTTGGGATTTGATGTTTCATGAAATTATTATTAAATTAATAATAATTTCATGAAATATCAAATTTCAATCATTTAAAAATGAATTCAATAATTGAGATGAAAAGTAAAAGGAAAGTGAAAAGAAGAAAAAAATGAAGAGAAGCCAAATTTAAATAGAAGAGGACACGAGGGCAGATTGGGTAGTGCGTGACATTTTTTAATGTGGAGTTGGGCGTGAATCTGATGGGGCCAATGATGTCGGGGAGCCAGGATGATAGAGTGACACGTGTGTGGTGGCGATCTAACCGACCACCTAAAGCCATTTTCTTTGCAGCTGTTTATTCTTTAATTCAGGTCCGAGACGTTCGGCAGACGCTTGCTGTTGGAGCGACGGTTGCAATTTGGAAACAACTCTTGCCTTTTACCGTATTATCCTCCGCTCCGTTCATTGCGTGGCCAGAGAAAAATTGCCATCGAATAATTTTTTAAAATATTTCTGAGATTTTTTTATCACACAGATATAATATTTTTATAAAAAATCGTGCAACATCCTTCTTTTGTCCAAGCCTTTTTTTTTTTAATTGAAAGGCTATGAATAAACCGTATTAATTAATAAGATGGGTTATATTAGTGTATAAAATATTACAACAATCAGACGGCGGGATATTAAAGATACGAATAATAAATTGTCAGTATAAGCTTGATGAGATAACCAATGGTACATTTATTTGCCTCCTTAAAAGTGTAGTCAAATGTGATTGTCTAGTCTCGCGTATAGTGGAGTCTCTGATTTTATTAATGATAATAGTGAGTGGGTAGGTAGTAGATAATTCATTGTGGATTAACAAGAGAGCTTCTGTAGAGTCAGTTTAGACATTAACTTTCTTAAATTTTTTAAACCAACAAATGTTTAAACCTTTCAGGATGCACATAAATCATAGTAGCCATACTTGGATAATAACCTGGGTATCTAGAGTAACCATTGATCCAATTTTCTTGATTGTTTTAAATAAGACCCCCGCATTTAGTTGCACCGTGAATGTTGACAGAGCTATCGGTATCCAATCTAACCCGACTTTCTTCAGGAGCAAACCATCTAGTTGTTGCTCTATCTCCTTTTTGAGTTAGAAAGTTAATTTTATTTTGAAGATATTAATCTCTAAGAATATATAGGATGCTGGTAAAAGCAATGTCTCTATCTCGAGTGTCTTTTCTGAATGTAAATTTTTGCACCTTTCTTTTAAATGTCCCAGCACATGTGGACATAAAATTTCTACCAAAAGGTTCTTTTGTTTAAGCTTTAAAGTAAGGAATACTACCTTACCTTTAGCACCTTACATCAATGGAATGGTGGATGATATGATACCATACCAAAATAGGTAGCCTCTTCATTTAAAAATATAAATATTTTTAATCATATCTCATCGTTCAATAAAATAATTATTTACTTTTAAGTTAATCATATTTTTTTATATTTATTACTATTAAATATCCTATAATAAATATAAAATTATTATCAATTGAGGCATTTTAAAAAAAATTATACGTTAAAAGATTAAATATGCCTTACATTTTAAATATACAACTCTTTAAAAATTGTTTTAGCATAAATAAATGTCCATGTTATCTTATGCCATGACACGAGGCTTGCGTTTCCTTGTTCCTTGCGGAGATATTCTTTCTTCCAGAGGTGTGATGTGTGTATGTTGTGTAATGTGTTGATTAGATATGAGAGATATACTTGTGCAAAACTGGATCATCATTTTAAACTATTCTTACAAAGAAATTAATAAATATATCAATTGAATCATCATGCATTTCACGGTACTTTTGAATCAGAATTTCTATGATACACTTTTAGGGCGTAAATTTGTTTATTTTTTTTTATATAACTTGATCATGTTTTTCTTGCACAAATCCTTCCGTGCGTTTTGATTGAAAACAAAAGGTTATAACCTTTAATGAAAAGGACCAGGTACTTTTTCTTAGGCAGAGGAATTTCACTTCTCTCACAATTTCAGATGGCTTGAGCTCGATTGTGACAGAATTGATGTTAAAGAAGAAACTGATTCGCAGGTGGCTTTTTCATTAGTATACTAATTAAATTTACCCATGTCACTCACCTTTGCTTGCTTTGATGGAAATGTTTTAGCAATGGCTGATGATGGGATTGGTTAAATTGCTGCTTTTTTTTTTTTAAACTATTCCTCTGTTTTTGTATGATTTTTAATTTTAATGGAATGACCAAAATCCTATTTTGCCATCCCAATAGCGGCAGGAAAACTGTAACTCAACTGATATTTGGATCGCATATGTGAATTGAATCTTCTTTTTTATCAAAACAAACTAATAACCACAGTAAGTGGTAGTCCACACAGTGAGACTTACCTCATTCTGCTACCAATATTATAGTTTGGTTATACAAGTGCAGTTTGGTAATCCAATTTAAATTGACATTCTAATCCAAATTGGATTTGATGACTATCATAGTTTTATGTCGCAACTTTTGTTAATATCATAAATGCAACTAACTTTATAGCCAGCGGTGTGCATAGTACAGATAATGTGCCTCAACCAACCCTGCAAAAATGGAAGCTGCATCAATGAGTCGATCATATATGAATGACAAAGTTCGTTCTCTTTGGACTAAACACGAAATAGTTAACAAAAATCAGCACTTGAATAAAAAGATCCTTACGTTGAGCAATCCATGCTATCAGAAATAGGGAAACTGAGATGGGTACCGCAAAGGACAGGGAGATCATCAATTTTGTAGGGAATCAAAGGTGGTGCAATCCCCTTCACCATGAGCTGAATGCACCAGCAAATCTTGCGAGGACCTGTTCTGTGATGTGCTAATATGTTAAGCTTCTCTACGTGGCTGCAACATCTTTTCGGGGGATTCTCAAAAGCTGGATCCCCCACCAGGAATTCCAAGCAATAATTGAAGTATTCAAATATACGCTCACACGTTGAATATACATCACCTGGCTCTGCTACTACTTTCTTGATGCCTCATCTATGTCTAATCCACTTACCACTACCAACATTATTTGAAATAACCGCGATGCGAGCCATTCTTCTGAGTGTAGAAAGAGGTTAATGCTCATGTCGGTTTTTATAGGTCGCAGTTCTTAGAGCTGTTGATAAAAAGCTTGAACAACTAAACTGCATGCCATTTTTATGTTCCTTAAATCCCTCAAAACTGTTGGAACCTACACTTTCCCACAGAAATTGGGTTTGCACAGCATAACTGGACGAAAAGACTACTCCTTGCATCATATGCTTGCTTTGCTTCTAGATTTAAACAACCAAACCCCAGCTAGTTGACATAACATACTTATCATTATTTTTTCCCCAAACAAACAGGATTAAGTCACCTATAATCAATGAATTGTCTTTATTAAGATTCCAAAGAATTTCAATCCAGATTTAAACCCCATGATTCCGCATTCATTCTCTCACTTCTGCTTGCATCATTGAACGTGGAAAGAAGGTGATTGATTGATTGCTGTCTTGGAATATGTGTGTGTCTATATATATGCTTGATCGTTGGCCCCCCAGAAGAGGAATGGACGCGAATGGCTGATTGCACGGTTAGCTGACTGGACTAATGGTGCACCACAAATGTTAGACAGCATGTTTTTCTAGTTGATGCGTGCCTAGACGCTCCTACCAATTGAAATTTAGGGCACGCACAGCCAAAAGAATTATGCAAGGAAAAAATTGCAGCTATAAATGAAGCTGCTCATCTGCCCTTTTGTTAAATTGCATTTCCCGTTGAAATCCCAGAATTGATAGTGCAATACGGAAAGTCCACTGCTAGGTGAAAATCCGAAGGGGAAATGACGAAATCCACTACATCAACATTTAGCAGAGCGTAATCGACAATGAAATCAGACTCATCAAGCTCATATGTCAGTGATCAAAGACTTCAATATATCTCCCGGAAGACCAAATCATATCTTGGAATCTGATTGAAGTTCCTCTCCTGGCATCTATAGGCTATCGCGATGGCAAGACATCGGCTGATTAAGATTTTGGACAAAGCAAGGCATGAAGACAAAACCGGTTTAAAAACTAATTAACTCAAGTGGCTTATATGAGGCTGTAGTTGAGATTTTATCAATTTTAGGTGCTCATATCACGAACAGAAGAGGCTTGTAAAAAGTTCCTTGATTCAGGATTTACCACAAAGGCTTGTATAGCCATATTATTCGTTCTAGGGTCAATGAATCTACAAACTTGTCAGACGCACAAACAGATATGAACATAGAAATACTTCATCAGCTCAAGATAATTACTCCTTTATTCACTGCCTTAAATTCCATGACTACTGCAAAATCCAAAAAGCGCATATCATGTTACCCCAGTTTGACGCAAATCGAGTTCAAATTAGCCACGTCAAGGCTAAATACGGTTAGTTGAGACAGTATTCTACGAGTGTTCTTTTTCCTCGACCACAAGGTACTGAGACATACTTACGCATCATTGGAAGAACATGTACATGAAGCTAAAACAACGAGCCATTTTTTTGGGTTGGGGGGCTACAAACTGATTTCCCATCTGAAGGTATGGAATAAGCTGAACTAGGTTATTAATCCCTGGCTGATAAACATTAAAACTCCGTAATAATTCGCCTCGTGAATTGGAAAAGATAACTGTAATTTGCCTGGACTTCGTTTTGCATATTCTAACAACTTCGGCTCACGCAGAAATATTCAGCATTGCCTGGAACCACCAATGGATTGCAGGAGAGGTAAGGGAAGAGGATTAAATTTTTCGGTTGGTGAACAAAGCACAAGTGAAAAAGAGACACATGGCCAAAAACACGCGTTTATGCACGCTGTTTTTTCCCAGTATATTAGGATATAAAGAAAATGACAATTGGCTGCCAAAAGCAAAAGGGAAAGAAAACGCTGACTAATGGGGGATGACTGAAGCAGAAAATGACATACAAACTACTATTTCTCACGTTTGTAGATGACCTATATCAAGAAAAATGGATTAGAATAAATAATAGCCTACAAACACTATAAGGTCGACACAGCAGGAAAAGTAGAAAAAAACTTCCATGGACGGCGACATAGATGAGTATATTTCACCTAACATCGCCACAAAGAAGTGAAGAAATAAGTACTTAGTTGTCAAGTCGACGACCATTATTCTGCTTCAGCCTAATAACTCGTTCCTATTATCCTTTTCTACTTCACTTGCATATTCCTTAAAATCCCATCGATTAAACTGAATCATCCTCTGAAGCCACAATTCATTGTACAGTCCATGGCCAAAACTACGAGGGTCTGCCACCTTCTGTTAAGGGTCCTGGCCTTTGGTGCGACCCTTTCATCCATCATTGTCATGGCTACTAGCCACGAAACAGTTAGCTTCTTCACGGTATCCTTGGAAGCAAAGTACACCCATTCCTCTGCCTTCAAGTAAGTGTCTATCACTGTCAATTGATTCTTTCATTGTTCTGCAGAATCGTTTCCTTGATTCATAAGCTGACTATTTGGTTTATGTATACCAAAACTTTTTCTAGGTACTTTGTAATTGCCAACTCTGTAGTGGCCGTCTACGGATTCTTGGTCCCTTTTTGCCCTCCGGAAGTTCTCTCTCTCAATTCGTCATTTTCTTTGATATGGTAACCACCTCGACCGTACAGTACTAATATCACCATTTTTTGTGGATTTTCACTAGCTTGTATATTACACAATCAGCTGATAGATCATGTCTTGAGAAATTTTTCAAGAGGCTGCTAGATGATATAATTGTGAGAGGAAGCTATGTATGAGAGCTATACAATGACGGGTTAATGTTTTGTGCAGGTGTTCACGTTATTACTCACCTCAAGCGTATCTGCCGCATTGGCTATGGCTTATGTAGGCAAGAAAGGAAATAGCTATGCTGGTTGGCTGCCACTATGTGGTCAAGTACCCAAATTTTGCCATCAAGTGACAGGAGCTTTGGCCTCTGGTTTTTATTGCACTCGTTATATATATTATTCTTCTTTTTCATTCCATTTACAGCATCTTACCTCTTCTTCAAGTAGATAAAACTTGAAAATAGCGCTTTTAAGCTTCAGGGAAAGAGTCCTCCGCTGTTGGATCTCAAGTGAAAATCTCTTTCTCATCAGTTTTGCTCTTTTCGCTAATTTGTCTGCCTTTCTTGTAATGTCGTCGTCGTCCCCCCGGGGAGGGGAGTCAGTTTGGTTCCTTCCCATATGATATTTGGTAACGGCTGTGGAAGTATTTAATAACTAATATAATGCATGTATCAGATGATATTTTGGCAGGATACAACCTAAGATATCTTGTTTCTCATACAGTATTACGGTCAAGCTCAAATGTTATTACTCAAAATAATAGGGTAAATGAAAATGAATCTGCTTACTTTGTTCATTGATGAAGTTGGTATATGTGCAAAGTACACGAGTAAAGAATAAATCAAAAATATAATTATTGGTTCATATAATTTTATTGAATTTTACTTTTAGTTTTTATAATTTTTTCAATGAAAATATTGAAATTATAAGATTTAAGTAATAAAAATAACCTAATTTTGTTGAAACTATAAGGATTAAAAATATTAAAAAAATACAAGAATTAAATATAAAACTTGATAAAACTATAAAGATTGGTGATTTTGTTTTTTTTTAAGAAAAATTGAATATCTACAACCAACTACCGAATGACTAATTTAAGTTACACTAGTTAATATACTCATTCTATTTTAAATTATAAGATATTTTTAAGAAAAGATTCAACGTCCCAAAATATAAAACTTTGATAAAAATAAAACTTTATTAATTATACTTTTTTAATATTACTCTTCTATATATTTTTTTTCAATATTCTTTTATCAATAGCGTATTAAATTAAGGGCATTTTTGAAAGTTTACTCTCTCTGTTTTTATTTATAAGAAAAACTATCACTTTTAACTTTTTATATGAGTAAAATCACATTTTTAATACCCATTTATTGCAAACTTCTCAAATTACCCCTTTATATTTTATTATTCATACTCCATAATAAATAATTAATTAAGGCTTGATTAATACAATAATAAAGGATATTGTAGTACAATTCTTTTATGTTAAGACATAATTAATATAATTAATTAATTTTTTTAAATTGTGCGAGCAGTTTTTTTTTTCTTGTGGAGAAATGGAGGGAGTAGTCCCTTTAGTCCTATTAATAGGGCAAAAGGAGAATAATTTTTTTAGTTTTTTTATAAATCACATCATTAAATTTTATCCTTATATTTTTTTATCCTTCATTGAATGTTGGAGATAAAAAAATATGTTACTAAAGTGTGTATATTTAATAGGAGTAAAGTTAAGAACTTATTAAATGTTAAGACAGAGTTAATGAATTTTAAGATTTTCCTTGATACTGGTAAAATATGTCAGAGTGACTTACAAATATGATTAAAGGAGTGTATTTTTTTCTTCAAAAAGCAAGGTTTTAAAATATATTAATGAGTTTTATTGGTATGTAAAATTTTATTTACAAATATCTTATAATTTGAGACATGAAGCATCTAATAAATATTGTGACTCAATGAAGTATTGACAAGATTCAAGATCCGCAAAATTAGGTAGAAGCAATTAATTTGCTTGGTTTCTATCTACTAATGAGCCATTTACCATTCCTATGGAAAGAGGTCGATTTCTCAACCTCTTAGTTATTCCAAGTGAACACAGCATGCAACAATGGAGAAAAAACAATATAAAATGCATGTACCAAAAAGCATGACAGTTATTTAATACCTCTGAGCAACATGATCTGTTGATTTTGCCACAAAATAATGCTCCTTTATTAATGATCCAAACGCCACCATTGAATTAATGATATATAATTAAGCATAGTCTTGGCCAAAAAAAAAAAATTAGCAGAGTACCCCCTCTAGTATTATTTATAAAGCATTTTCAACATATTTAATCAGAATTAAAAAAATCTTAAAACTCATTAACTTTATTTAAAAATTTAATAATTTTTTAAATTTATCTCTATTAAATATATATATTTAATAACATATTTTCTCTCTTCAATATTTAATAAAAGTCAAAGAAAAAAATTTGTGATAAAAAATAATAAAATGACTTATAAATAAAATTTAAAAAAATTTCTTTCTACCTTATAAATAAGATAAGATGAAATAGTTTTGGAGCAAAATGCAATACTAAAGCACTTAGATGGTATGACATACATGGGATTATCATTCTTTACTCTGATTAACAAGAATGACAAAGCCTTGCTTCTGTATATATCATCACCCTAACCTACCTGGTCATTGATGTATGCCCTATAAGATAACTGGAGACAAGTTATATTTATCAATAAAATTTAATAATAACACTTATAAATTTATTTTTTAAAATAAATATATAAACTTTTAAAATATCTTTTTTTAATATAGTTCTATATTTTTTGTCGTTTAAATTCTCTCTAATTTAAGTGTAATATTAAAAAAATAGTATTAATAAGATTTTATTTTATTAAATTATTTTATATTTTTATATAATAAATTTTTTTAGTGTTGTTTATAATTTGAGACAGACGAATAATAAAGCAAAAAAGACTCCTCGTAATAAATTCGATGGGATTATCAGGTTGTCCATGGAGAGTGAATAGCCAACCATTGCTGATAGAATTTTCAGGTTAATAGCAGAATTTCAATCGATACTCCGTAGAAAACAAGAATCATATCCTTGTCAATTCAAACGAACAATTTTCGTAGCTTCCAAAAAGTTTATCTTTTCATTTGAAGTTAGCTCCAAAAAGTGTTCCATTGGTCCTTGAGATTGACCTATCATTGCATGCATGGGCGCATCTTCTGTGATCCAAAACCAACACTAACGGTAACTTTGCATGCTTCATGGTCCTTTCCTGACAGGATGCTCCCAAATAAAAGTCGCGTCTGTTGACATTTGTGTTCTTTATAGATCCCCTGTATCCAACCGATAATGGGTTTAATACATATAAATCAACAACTGCGGTTCAAGTAACAGTGTCTTGTTGGTGTTTTGATCATCGTTGTGGGTTCCATATTCGGGCCTGCACCGTGGTCTTCCTGGCAGTATTGACTATGGAGGACATTGATTGGGATTGGCTGCTTTACAACTGTCATGACTTTCAAGGGTCCAAATGTATATCCTGCAACTCGTTCTTAAAGGTGCGCGTAACTAAGAAGGAAAGACGTCAAACTGATGGACAAGTCAAGAATTTGAGGTTGTTAATTGATCTCACAATTTTATTTTTATGTCGACAGTCGACCCCATGGATATGATTAAGCTGGGGGGTGCGACCAATAATACTCTATGCATCCAAGTTCGCCTCCACACGTTACACCCGGCCCATCATCGTGTGATATGGATATATCCTCAATTCTTTTTTATTATATTTTTGTTTACTTGGACCAATATTAATACATCATCGATTCAGACCGCGTCCACTGTGACCGGGAGGCCAAGATAAGTACATTATTTAATAGGAATCGGAACCGGACTGCTGCAGACACATCAATTTTACATAAATCATCATATATAGATATATATATATATATATATATAGCGGGCGCTGCCAGCACATACGAACTATTTTTCCGTGTTATTATCACCTTTCTTTTCCATCCTTAAATAATAAATGGGCGTTCATTCTGGCCGAGAAAAATGAATTCCTATTACTTTGATCTCGTATTTAATTAACAAAATAAAACACAGACAAAGAAAGAAGAACTTGTCTACATCAGCTTGGTGAACAAAAAAAAAGGGGGAAAAACTTCGCTTTCGGATTCAGTTGAGGTGGAGGCCTCGTTGTGACAAAGTTCATTCCAGAAGAAAAGTTTACGTCAGTCTCTGCTTGATCTCATAACTGGTAGCTTCGACTTCTGTACAGTACTCGCAAGCAAAGATGGAGCCTTTGCTGAAAGGCGAAAGCAGTGGTCAGAGGATGCGACCGCCTGGGATTTTCCATCATCGCTCACATGCTATAGCCTACGGCACGCCCTCCGTGAAAGCGGCAGCACTTGTGGATCTGGTTAGTTCGTTTCCATTTATGTTTCGTTCTGTCCGGTACTAGACAT
Organism: Prosopis cineraria; assembly: GCF_029017545.1. Classification (NCBI taxonomy): domain Eukaryota; kingdom Viridiplantae; phylum Streptophyta; class Magnoliopsida; order Fabales; family Fabaceae; genus Prosopis; species Prosopis cineraria. Next base: position 35,152,044 of record NW_026555338.1, on the reverse strand, counting down.
TTTATTTTTTTGGACTTTGCATTGGTTGCGGTAACTTCAATAACAAGCCAATGCGTTCTCTTAACTTCAACATAGCTGTTGAGTTGCTATTGAAGTGACATAAATCTCTGTATTTAAGTGGCAATTATCAATATGTATATTCCCTTTCTGATCAGTTTATGCTCGTTGTATTGGTTGGAGTTGCATTCTGCAGGCTGAAGACGGCGTCGGCATCCCGGAGCAAATCCTCGATTCGTCTAGATTTCAGAGTTCTGCTAGATTTTATTTTATATTTATTAAATTAAACTTTATATGGTCTCTTGGTTACTTGCCCTGCTAGTCCTGAATTTCCTCGAGGTAGTATTAATTTTACTCTCCCTTTTGGATGCATTGGAAATTAAAAGGCAAAAAGATTACCACTAATTGAGTATTAGGCTTTTAAGAGACTTCCCATATTGCTTTACACTGTACAGAAACCCTTGTGGTGTGAAAAATATACCGCTTATTCTTGCGAAGATAGGGAGTATTTCTTTCTGGGGCAGCTGCCATATCTGGTGGTGCAGAATGTGTTATTTACGAGGTGAGAGTATATGGCTCTTTAGAAAGGATTTCTTGTAATTGCTTGATTTCTTGATGAACTTTTTTGAGGCTGCCTTCCTAAGGACTAGTGAATACCTTTGGTAACATTTATGCCATTAGTATCGTTCTGCTTCATTGCCTTGTTTACTTTATGCATATTGTGGACTTGCTAGTGTGGCTAACTGTTAAGTAAGCTTCTTGGAGGGTTAAAGAAAGTGTGAGTTTCACAATTGCCTTCCACTGTATCCATTCACTGTTGCTCTGCATCTTTCTTGTTCTTTATTTTGACGGTTATGCATAACTGGGTCAAATTCTTATACAATTATGTCAAAATTGAAAATTACCTATGAATTTTTTTTTCCTGTGGAACTACAAGCGATTGGCTTTTACCAAACAAGTGTCTTGCTCGACCTGTGTGGTTATTGAAGTGTCTTTATATTCTTTTCTTAGTTATCTGTGGTGTATGTGTTGCTTGACCTTTTTCTTCCTTACACAGGGTATAACTCTTCTTGTGTTATCGTGCATATTTTTTTCCCGATATCGTATGAAGGCTCCTGCATATATTGGAAAAAAACTGTTAATCCATTGAAGGTATGCTGCTCCAAGATCTTATGAATATGTTTTATATTTTTTATATATTTCTGGAGAAGTTGCTGCATTTACTTAAATTGTTCTCTCCAGTGAAGAATGGTATACCTTTTAGTGAATGGATTCAATGCCTCCGCATGTGCTATTTAACCCTTTCGTGGTGACACAGTGTTAGAAATAATGACACCACGGACATATATACTGTAAGAAGTTTTGAAGTTCTCTGCAGCGTCAATATCAAGAAGAATTGTAGAAAAATAAAAAGATAAAACGGAGACATGTAGGAGATACAGGGAAACATTAGATATGCGAAGTTGGTGCAAATCCTCATTGGATTTTGAGCGTTCATGCATATGCTGTCCCAAAAATATGTAACGATATCTTCATATAGTTAAACTACACTGTCTTAGTTACTGAGGAAAGAAAATCTGCTGAATGGTAGCAAATCTGAGGCAGCATTGGCTGTTCTGTTCCAGAATTTAGTGGACATGCTGTATCCTTAGATATTACCCTGATACTAGAATCACATTATACTGTGGAACAAAAATGATAATAATTTTATATCTAAATCTTTTTGTAGCAGATCCTATTTTAAGTCTACTCTATAATTGTCTTCCAAGTTAGTTATTTGCCCAACCTAAGGACACAACATATTACAAATTTGGAAACCTAATAAAGTTTTTCTATATTATATGTAGTTAAATGCGGCTCTAACTTAGAGCTACAATTTGTTCTTACATTAGTTCAAAAAGGAAAAAAAAAACATTGGACTGTGTGAAAACGATTGGAGGGAAGAGGATAAGATATCCTTGGAAAGCAATATGGTAAGTAAATTAAAACTTTCATAATACACTTAATGACATATTTTTATAGTTATGACAACATGACATTAGTAGTAGTAGTGGGAGAGGCAATTATGAAACAAAGAGTAATGACCAACAACCAACAATAATGAACAGCTCATATGCTTAATGCAATGCATGTTGTTACTGTGCTTATGTTATTTTGCATATTGCTCTTACTTCAAATCTGGACCTTATTTGTGTGCATGTCCGTGGACTTGTCTAAAATGGAGGGGGGGCAGATCACGTCGTTTTAAGATTATCTTTTCTCTAAGCTCTATTATTTAATATACTTTCTTATCTACTAATATAAATGATTTGTTGGTATATACAGTTGTGTGTCTGTTAGTTCTGGCTGCTGATATGGTGGTGGTTTATGCTGTGTATTGTCTCAGTGACTTTTTATTCTCTACCTGTCAGATTTGCACCTTATGTCAGGGTTCTTCTTTTCATTTTACATATTAGGTATTTTTACATGACCCCTTCCCCCCCCCCCAAAAGACAGTTTCAGAATACTCCTTTCAAACCTCTGTATGAAAATTTTACAATCATTGCTTTGTCTGAAATCAAAAAATTCATTGCAAGAAATTATTATTTGTTCAAAACATAACTGGAAAATAATAAAAAGACCAAGATTTCAGTAGAAGGTAGAATACATGACTTCTTTGTTTATCTCCATCTTCTGCGCTAATTAACATCCATCTCCTGCTGGTGGTTGTTGATTGTGAAAGTGACCTTTGTTGACAATATTTAATTTTCCTTGGCCTACCAAACATCTCAGACATAGAGAAATTAAACAATGGCAGTATTGGTTGAAAAAGGAGTCAGCACCTCATAGATAATTATGGGCTCGTTTGTTTAAACTGTTTTTGTTTATTATTCTGAGAACTGGTGTTTGTAAAACACTAAAACACGTTCAGGAACAAAAAAGAAAAAATAATGAAAACAAATATTTTTGCATTTTCCTTTGTTCTCCAGAGCAATAATCCTACAACAACTAAAAGATGTTTTTGTTTTTATTCTCCAGAACAAATTTGGTTTTTTTTTTTTGTTCTCCAAAACATTTTTTGAAAACACACTACTAAACAATTTTTTTTTATTTTTTGTTTTGTTTTGGAGAATAGAAAACTGTTCTCAGAACAGATTGCCAAATGAGTCCTAAATTTTCTTACTAAATAATTTCATCTGTATCTTCTTTGATATCTTGTTTTCTGGCAAACTCTATTTTACCCTCATTGATACTGATGTTTGGAAAATAGGTGACAAAATTTCAAAAGATTTGGAATTTCCTAGATCAGATTTTCAGAGGTCTCTATTGCTGACACATCATTTGAAATGGAGGAAAAATGATAATATTTCACAACATAAAGAAGTATTAAAACTTGAAATCTCCTCCTTTTCTTTGGTCCCTATGGCTTTGTTTACTACCTTTTACTTAATTGAAAGATCAAAAGGGAAAGGTGTTGGATTAGGAGGTGCAACAAAAAATTAAAATTTAAATCCCAATCGCGATCGTGGACCGATCAAATTCGTTTAAGTCAAAGTGGATACAAGAAATCCCTTTTCTAGCGCGTCGTACTTCTCAAGTTTCTTAAGTGTCTGGATTTCAAGAGCTAACAATGCATATCGGCTCCCTCTACCGTAATATTAGAGTCTAGTAGAGGGAGCCGATCTGCTGGTATTACTGTAATATCATAGCCCAATAGAGGATCTTAGGAGCTGACAATGCAGATCAGCTTTCTCATATTAATTGAGAGATATTATTGGATTGAGATATCATTGGACTCCTTGATGAGTAATATTTCTCAATGTAAGGGACAAATTCCAACTTGATCACTCATATTTCTCTTCATGAATATCACTAACTCAATTATAGCCTTTATGATCACCGGTTAAAGGTGACTTTGACTAGGTAAAAGTTTAATGGTCATCATGTAGGAATTCATAATGATCTTAGATCAAAGAGCTTAGTAATATGGTTACATATGAGATAATCTTATGATTTGTACCATGCAGTTTTCTCATAACGGGTCAGTCTAGCACCTTGTATCCTTTCAAATGTCATGACTTTGATTTATATCTCTATAACTAATTAAAGTCATATTATTGTTGTATTATCTATCATTCCTCATATATGACTGATTAGGGATATTTAGGACAATTACTATAGTTTATTTAAGGATACAATTATCATAGTGACATACAATTAATATGGTAACAAAAAAAAAATTCATTAAATAACAATGTTCATAGTATAATGATTGGTTCTAGGGCACAATTTTCAACAAAAGAGAAGGTTAGAATAGTTGGCACTGTAAGATCAGACGTCATGTTATATCCTTGCAGTTTTATTTAGTACTTTATCACTTCACTATCATGTTTCACATGCATTGTGAACTCTTCCATATTTGGACAAATGAAAATGCCCTTGCGGTCCTTTGTTTGAAATAATCTAACACATTAAATTTTAGGGAATTACGAGCAACCCTTACCATCTTGGCTGGAATGCTTGGCACATACCTGAATGTCCTGGTTTGTTTACTATCTTACCTCCGTTCCTAGCTCTTTTCCTTTTCCCATATGCAATAGTAGGTAGTTTTGAAAGTGTTTTAGTCATGTTGCATAAAAGATGTATCGAGTCACACTTGTTTACAACTTTTTTAGATTATTTCTTTTGGAAAAATTCATGTTTCTACCCAACTACTTCATTCTGTCTAATTCTCATGAATTGCAGGCCTTGGGGCTTCTGTTCTTCTTTTCTCAAGTTGGGTGGCCTATGTGATGTTTGAAGATACTCAACAGGGGAAAATAGTATTCACTTCCTATGGCACCACATTGTATCAGATGTTTGTTTTATTTACCACATCCAATAATCCAGATGTTTGGATTCCTGCATACAAGTAAGATGTTGAAATTTTTTAAATTTCCATTTTGTCATAATCTGCCGAAAAATGTTAGGTCTAAGTGATGCAGTATTTTTAACTGCTTTAAATATATTTTGATGTTTCGTTTTTTTTATGTTGGATTTGATTGTGGAGTCTTTGTTTCTATATATCATAATCATGTCTGTATTATTCTCTAAGGCTTTTGCAAATTTTCATGGGGGCTTACTTTCATGAGAATTCATAGATCAATTATTATATGTTTAAGATATTTTCTTTTGAGGCATTTGCAAATTTTACAAGGCTTACTTTCATGAGAATTGTAGATTAGCTATTATATTGGCATGTAAGTTGACCGCAACATTTTTATTGAATAAAAAAATGTTATCATTGTCGGTTAGAGATGAAATAATTATAGTGTAGGATATCTCTTATCCTGTTAAGTTTATCCCAAGTAAATACTGCTCTGAATTTCATTGAATTGTGGGGCTTTTTTAGGGCTTCACGTTGGTACTGCCTGTTTTTTGTTCTCTTTTTGCTGTTGTGGGGGTCTACTTTGTCACGAATTTGTCCTTGCCGTTGTTTATGACAGTTTCAAGAGTGAGGTACCCAGTACTAAAAACTTGTAAATATTGCATCATGTTGTTGCTATTTTCTCATATAGTTACTCATTGGAATTTTACTCGGAATGTAGAAGAGTTTTTACTGTATATTATTTTAAACTCTCTAAAGAAAATTAAAATGACAGCTGATGGCTCTTGAATTTACTATTTTTGCAGCTTGCAAACAAGTTTTGAGAGATGGATCAAATGAGAAGAAATATGTTGGGGAAAGCATTTGATCTGTTAGATGATAATGTAAGCTTATTTTATTTGGTTTGTTGGTCATGATCTGAATGATAGAGCACAATGCGTCATATAATCCATGTAGCCGATCCCATCTAGTTGGATAAGGCTGTGGTATTGTTGTTGTTGGTCATGGTCCAGTATGAACAAAACTATATATATATAAATTGTACAAATTGCAAGCAGGTGCACCTGCACGTGCATGTCTGTGTGTTTATTCATTCATTCCATTATTACTGTTATCATTCCATACTACTGTTATCATTTGTGATGTGCCTGGCCAGTCTATATATAAGTTTCTGGCCCTTCTGTCTTTCTGTGTTTTTCTTCCTTTGATGTCCTTGTGCATCCTAAGGATCTTTGTTTTTGCTCTTCCTTCAAAGTTATGGAGAAGATTATGGAATGCATTTTTTCCCCTGAAACTCAGAATAACATAATCTCCGAGGGTGCAGTTTATTTATTTGGGAAAGGAAAGAACTAAGTAAGCGTCTTATAAAAATTAGCAGTAAAAGACTGATAAATCTTTACAAGAAGTCATGAACTAACTGGGACTAAGATTGAATCTGAACTCACGGGAGTTCAAAAGTGCTCTAGGCTTAGGATTGTAAATACATTGTCCATATAATGATCTGGCTGCTTGGTGCTGTACTATCATGTGTACTGTCAAGAATATGCAGACAATGTGACAGCAGCTTCATTAGAGGGACAAGAATTGCGAGGAGGAGGATAAGTTAGCCTCCTTTAGAATAAAACGGAAGGGGAAGGGGAAAGAGAAGGCAATGAAAAGAAATTGAACTTGAGAAAATAACAATGCCATCCTATGCCTATTCAATTTGGTCAAAAGAGACGTTCTTAAAACAACCATGAATAGAACACTAAGGGGAAGCAAGAGATGTGATCATTTTCTCATAGATCATTTAATCATTTCTAATTTGACCTTATATTTTTTCCTTTCAAAATGTGACACTGACTATCACTTGGTTTCTATGCTTAGGAAAGGTTCCTTTTGTGATTATATGCAACTCATTAGTGTTGATTCTAAAGCTTCGTGAGATTCATTTTTGTGCTCGCAGCATGTTGGGTATCTAACAAAGACCAATGTATTGAACTCTTTCAGGAGCTGAACAAGTACAGGTATTACTTTGTTTACTTTGTGTTCAATATTCTTTCAGATTTATCATATTATTCATTTGTTGCTTGCTCATGACAGTTTCAGTTAAAAATGTTCCCAAATTCCCATATATTTCTTAACATGAAAGAGATGTTTTTTTTTTTTTTTGCTATTATTCATGATTCACTTTTATGCGGGTTCCTCTCTTTTTCAAAAGAAGGGGGAAAAAAAAATCTTAATGGAAGCGCATATGAAGAGGGTTATCCAGATCTTCATAATTTAACTTGAGATATATAGAGAGTCAGAAGTCAAGTTTCAGAACGTATAAAACTGCTCATCTGACTTTACTGACCGTAGGCAAGAGAGAACATCAAGGTTACAGTACAAGGGCACTTACAAACACTGTCTTACCTTAAATGATTCCTGGCTTCCAATGCAAGTTACTTAGATGTGACAAACAGCTGCCAAGTTTCCAGTTCATTGCATATTTTCGTTAATAGCTTTAGAAATCCTTAAGCTAGATTGCTTTGTGAAAAACTTGAAACAATTGCTGAGCTATCACTCAGCCTGTCCTTTGAGCAAGTCAATTCTTTTGGAGGTTAGTTAAAAAACTCTAGTTTTATTTTAGCCGATAAAGGAATTCTATTGTTAATCAGGTCACTCATCATCCTTATGCCCCTCCCTTCCCCCCTTTGTCCTCTGGTGCTAAACACACAAACACACAAACGCATACTTTCAGTCACAATAATATAGGAAGATGGTGAACCTTTTCCTTTAAGGAGAAAGAGGCAGGGTGTGTCCAATTATTGGGCATATAAATGCAATTTTGCACCACGACTTCATACAGAGGTAGTCTGGGAACCACCTGTTTGGCATATTTTCTGCATTTCACTATTGTAACTGGTAGTGCTCATTACTGCGATTTCTTTTCTGGCAAAGTGGTGTTACCTAATTTCTTGGATCGACAATATAAGCTGATCTTACTATTTTGGTCCTAACTTTGTATCTTTCTATAATCTTCCTTCCACTTGTGAATGTCAAAGCATGAACTTATCTGTCTTTATTAGGACTTTGCCAAATATTTCCCGGGAAGAATTTGAGTTGATATTGATGAGCTGGACGATAGTCATGATGTAAAGGTGCGTTTTGTCTGCAAGCTTTTCTTTTAGTTTTTAGATGCAACTTTTTATGCATGTGATTGTGTAGATTAAATATGGTGTTCCCTGTTGCTTGAACCTGCATATCTCAAACGATAATGTATAATTGCATCTGTGCTTATAGGTTTCCAAAACTGTCTTTGCACATGATCTTAATGTGTACACTGTCCAGTAATATAGAGTTGACGTTTCACTGTCATTTTAAACAGATTTCACATAACATTTTTGAATTTTCTTTTTTTTTTTTTTTCTCTCCAAAATATAACATTTTGATTTATATTTTTGATCCTGAAATTTTCAACGCTATTCAACTTTTTTAATTTCAGATCAACAAGGATGAATTTGCTGATATTTGCAATGCCATTGCTTTAAAGTTCCAGCAGGGGATAGTGTAAGTTCAGATAATGCTAGAACATTTGGAAGCTTATGTGCAGAATCTAATTTTTTTCTGTTCTTATTGCAGCCATCTTACTTGAGTACTTTTCATTCTACCACGTTCTATCTCCAAGAAGTTGAAAGCCTTTGTGCGGTGCCCCAAGTTTGGATTGCTAATATCTTCATTCTTATATTGAATCTGATTGCTGTTGTAATTGAGACAACGGTATGGTATATTTTATACCTTATAGCATGTTAATAATGAATACATTGCTTAGTTGGCCCAAGCAAACAGGATCTTGCTGGTTGCCCCCCCAAAAAAAAAAAAAAACCATTTTGCTGGATCCCTTTATTCTTGTCACCAACTGTTTTAAATTTAGTATTGACTCTTGTTTGATGTGAGATAGGGGGGGTTCAAAATCTATTATGTCAAAGAACCATTTAACT
>NW_026555338.1:34954654-35143139 GCF_029017545.1 Prosopis cineraria | reverse complement strand
TTCTTGTTCTTAAAAAAGTTAATCATATGCATGCAGAATCAAATGACACAATGATATGGTACATGCTCTTGATATACACGATATATTCAGTAATAATAATTAATTAATTAACTTCTTTTACACCCATGCAGCTAGGGGCTTGCAGAGTAAATGATATTAACTCTTGGCATTTAGCACACGATACCCTCTAAATTGGGGAAAGGGATTACTGTGTTTTAGGAGACCAACTAGAGATTTGCTAAGGAGTGTTTTGAATACTATTTTCCAAAATTTTTGTTGAGTATTATTACGCTGGAGCTGGAATCCTGTATCAATGGTCAAATTCGTCCCTATTATGAGACACGTGCATGTTACGACTTTTTTTTTTCCTTTTGGGCTTAATTTTTCCATTGACTTTTTAATTTGGCGCATATTAAAGACTTAAAAATATATTTTCTCCTTTTTCTGTCTTTCAAAATTCTAAATTTTTTTGGTAGTGAATATATAGTTCATGGGCAATTCATTTTTCAACCACTCCGCAGCAGCTTGTTGTTGAGGGAAATGAGAAGAAAAAAACTTGTGATGAGAAAAAAGTATAATTAATATGATAATAAAACTATAAACTAGCCAAGCATGCAAAAACAAAAAACAAAAAACAGTGAAGAGGTCATGAGCAGGTTTCTTTCACGGAATGGAATAAACCATTGCAAAAGAAACTAGTCAAGAACTATAAAAAATCGGTCAAAAATTGAATATATAAAAAAAAAAGGTCAAAATTAGTCAAAACGTGAAAATTTGGTGATTGTATTGGTTCAACCAATATTTCTAAAATTTAAACAATATTTATAAGTGGTGGCTTATGCAAGTCCATATCTTAAGATCCCATTTGATTACCAAAAAAAATGAAATAAAATAGATTAAAACAATCAAAACAAAAATGAATTAAAGACCTATTTGTTTCTGTTTTTTAAAACTTTTCTCAGATTTTGAAAATAAAAAAATTTAAATTTTATTGGATAAATTTTTTAATTTAGTTGTTTTTAAAACTGTTTTCATTGTTGTTTTTAAAAACAAAAAAATAAAAATAATTTTTAATTTTTTCATTTTATTTTTCTTATTTTTAAGATACACTAAATTTGATTATTAAAAATTATAGTTACCTTGACCCATTTTTATTATTAATCATCACCATTAATGTCTATAACTATTACTATCAATTTATTTTTTAATTTTATAATTGTTTTATAATTAATATAACCAAATGAATTTTTATTTTATTTTGTTTTAAAACAAAATAAAAATATAAAAATTATCACTCCTTTAAAAAATTTTATAAATCATGATTTCTAATCCCCTAAATAAATTAGTCCTCTTTTTATAAATATAGTTCATCTATTCTTTTTAATTATTTTTTTAACCTTTACTTTTCAATTTATTTAATTCAATCATTGTTAATAATCAAACGGAACCTAAAAGTACTTCAAATAGAAGACTAAGGAGTAAGGAGCAAATGAACAAGTAATACATACATGTATATACGTACATACAACCACACACACACACACATATATATATATATTATATAACTATGGATTATAAAGAATAATATATACACGATATAAATATCTTAGATATCACAATTATTTTATTTTTAACATTATATAAAATTTATTAAATTTGAAAATTATAATTTTACTTTTTATCTCTACCCACTTTAATTTTTCTTCTTTTATTGTTATTTATTTGAAATCAATTTTTAATATTTTTGTTATTGGCAACCAATTCAACCATGCTTGACTATTATCTAACCAGTCATTCGAATAATTGGTCTCTTTTTTTTTTTCTTTTAACTTGACAATCAATTAGATGTAATGAAATAATACTTACAGCTCATTTTCTGAAAAAAGAATGACTGCAAAATGAGTAAAATGTACTCTACTTCTACTTCTACCAAGGAGAATTGAGTTTAGAAAAAAAAATAGTTCATACAATGTGATGAATAATATTTAAATTTTCATAAAAGAGGTATCTAAATTTAATATTTACCAATTCTTCAATCAAAATTCAAATCATGACTGAGTCCCTGTCTCCTTCTTCTCCTACACTTTAAATTTTTCCTTGGATTAAGGAAATATAAGATGGCGTGGGATTAAGGAGACTAGGAGATGAAGATCGGTCTATGGGCGCCGCACACGATAGCATACATAGGAACGACGGAGGAGGCAAACGGAGCGAAGGCGACAATAAACATGTGGGACCTATGGATTTATATATATATATATATATATATATCCAGTAAGCGACACCAACACAATTTGTTATATGTGTGTTACTGTGTTATTTTATTTTTGTTTTTGTTTTGCCGGAATTGTGATGGAAACAAAATATATTATATTTAGTTGTTTTTTGGCATTAATTTTTTTATTAACAAAAAAATACTACTATTTATAACATATACATACATGTTAATTTTTTTTAATTAAATAGTCTTAAATTAATTATCATGCAAATTATCTATTTGCATAAGTATGTATTTAATGTCTTTGTTACTCAAATTTGAACACAGTATCAGTAAATAATGATTTAAATTTGTCAAACATTCAATTTTCAATGCATGTATTGTTTTTTTTTTAAACTTTATTATTATCTATCCTAAATTTTTGTTTAAAACATCAATATGTAAAGACAGATGAAAACTTATCTACAATATAAACATTTTTAACTTATAAATTTATTTCAAAAAAATTAAAATAAATATTTAAAAAATTATATATACAAACATATTTAGTTTATAAAAAATTTGGCCCCCTCATTCATGAGTCTGGTTCCACCCTTGGTGGGATGCATGATAAATTTTTACAGTTCATCCTTTTTTGCTTGCTGAGACCCTTCGGCTTCATTTCATTTCGTTCACGTCTAGGTCCGTTGGATGCGTGATCGAGTCTAGGTCTGAAGGTCTATGCAATTCGTGTGCTTGAGTTTAGGTGGTTGCTCCTTCAAGTAGATAACTCCTCCTTTTGTTTGGCCATGTAATTCTTGTTATGTATTTGTTGTTTCCTCGTATAATCAGTTTTTGTTATCAAGATCATTCCCTTCTTTTCAAAACGGATAAAATAAAAAAGTTGAGATTGATTATTGCTGGAGGTCTCGTGGCATTTTGTCTGTTTTTGTGATTTTCGAAGTTTGAAAGGAATTTCAGTAGTGTTGGACTCTTGCTTAGGGGGATATTAGTTTTGGGTGATGAATGTAAGCTTGGTCAAGTGAATATTCTTCCATTAATTTCTAGTCCAAGAGATGAAACAATTTTTTGTTAGATGCAATTCGAGTACCTAAGAGGAAGGGGCTTGATGCTTTCATCTGATCATGTTCTTCAATTTAACAAGATTGAAAATGCTGAAGGAAGAAGGAGAGTTAAAGTAGCAAAACATCTCAGTCGATCTTCATTTTAACAGTCAATGTTTTTCATATTTAACCATAAGGCAATATTGCACCTTTTTTTAAAAGTTTTGGAACAAAATTGTTTTCAAAAAATTTTAAAATATCGGGAGCCCCTCGTGAAAAAAACTTCAAAACATTTTCCCCTTTACCCATTAAAAAAGGCACTTGTTTATTGAGCAATCGTTGCGGTAAGGTCGAGAGGCACAGATCACCATCACCATCACCATAATAATAGTTGGCACATTGGCCTGGTATGGTGGGTCCTATATACAAAGTCTTCCTCTTTCTTTGTTCTGCAACTGAATTCAAATATAACTATTTCACCTGGCAATAGGGGACATTGTAAGACCAACAATGTTGTTTTCGACTCTTTTTCCCGTGACAATGGCAGTGCAATCTTTGGTTTTGACCGCCCATCATTATTTTTTGTCGTTGCGGGTCTTTAGTGCAACCCCTTCTTCACTCATTACACTCAAGTTCCTTATCCTACGCTTCATTACTCCACTTTCGGTGAAGGGAAAAAAGATGATACTAACCTTTTTTCCTGTTTCGAAACACTTTTAAACTAATGTAATCTTGGAAGAACAGAGTGAAACATGAGGAATCAAATACCCGGTTTGCCAAATTTATTTAATACAAAAATGACCAAAGTTTCAAACTTTAAGCATGTAGTTTATTCAAGATTTATTTTAGGCTTCCAAACTTCTGAGGCATACATTTTTCTCAGATCCTAACCAAGCATGATAGACGAGTCTATAAGCAACAAATGATAATGCAATGTACAGTTTTAGTTCACCAGACGCAAGTGCTTATTAACCTTTTCATCCAAAAAAAAAAAGTTTTATTAACCAAAGAAGTAAAGAAAAATAGATCCTGTCATTCTTGAGTAATCTACCAAGTATCCAATTCAACATAGAATAGAGAAACAGAGAGCTCCATGTTGAACCATTTCAAAATTGATTATATTGAATATAGATTTACCTTCAATAAATATTGAAAACATTCAACAACTAAATAATCTGAATTCTCTGTAGCATTACCATTATCTTAAACTCACCTCATGACTAGAGTCACTAACGAGAGAAAACATCTCAGGCAATTGATGACTAGCTTATATCTTCAAAAGCAAGTTCATTGACCTGCATGTAGCAGAAACCCTTCTCAAGGATATTCCAACACTTACTACAAAAAGTGAGGCATTATCATCAAGCCAAAATATACCTGTGGGCTAAACATAAAAGATAAGCCGCCATAGTCTTTTGCACATGGTTTTGCTTTTTCAAGAGCTTAGATAGTGTACCAAGTATTCAACTTCCCTTTGCGCACTGATTAATTTCAACTCCTTAATCTTCTCCTCAAGTCTCCTAGGTTCAAAAGCTTAAACTACATAAACTTGCTGCACAAGACTAAAAGTCAAACATGACACATAGGATAAGGATGAGCCACAATAGCTAAGTGGAGCTAACAAACACTGCAGAAAAACTTATATGCAGAAGATATAAATAGAATCATAGGCTATTATAATATAAACAGCAACGCAAAAGATAAGATGTCGTATAGTTAACGAATTGCCAAAGCACACACTAACATTGACCACCCTTCCTTCTTATTTACAATTTTACCCACCTAAACCCAAAACTTAGAATTCCAACCATATGATGCCTATATTGAGACCCATATCAAACCCATCGAACACCAAATCCATCACCCAATTCTATCAAGAGTACCGCCTTCACTACTATTCCTTCTGACCAGAGCAAAATACCCCAAAACAGCACATACAGCAGCCACAGCATTCCCTTCCTTCAACAAAATCTTAATCACAAAACTAAAAATTTCCCGCGTAATCTTCCTCCCTTCCACCACCAAAGCCCTGCTAGGCTTCCCAAAGAAAGCCAGCAAAACGATGATGGTGATCCACGTCACCAGAACCGCCGGAACCACCACAGCCAGAGCCGCGAACATCGAAAGCACCCCAAACACAAACCCGAGAAGCACCGAAACATACAGGGCAGGCCACGGAGATGCGGTAGATGATTGAGCTCGCAAATTGTACCAAGACAGCATGGATTTGAGGAAATTCCAAGAAGAAATCAAAAGAATGCCATAGACAAGCACGAAAATACATACCCAGGTTCTCCTTTTGCTCATAATTCTTAGCAGTAACAAGTAAGAAGAAGATTGTGCCTGCCTCAGTGAAGTGGGTTCGGTTTCTGCTTCCTCTGCAACATTCGCCATCGAAGTAGTCTGGCCAATTCCCCTTCAAGTCTAAAAACTTTCCCAACGGACAAATTTTTTTTTTTTTTTTTTTTGGGGGGGGGGGGGGATGTGCTTTGGTTGTCTGGGATTACGACTTACAAGTGCGGAGGGCCAATGCGATGTCCGACCTTCTCCTGTAAAATATTATTTATAGATATGAGATGACCGAATACCATCAATCACGCTATCTTGTACGCGTAGGGGGCACTTGCCAATCAGTTATGCCACGCTGTCAGTTAAGGGAGTAGAGTCAGAGCGTGATTCCACGTGCCTCAAGAGTCCATAGTGTCGAAAAAGTTATTTTTATTTGGAGTTGGTAATTCGAACAAGTGGAGTTTATTTAAATTGAGTTTAAAATATCTTACTCATTTTAAAAAATTTATATAATCAAATTCGATTCTAACACTTTTAAGTTTCGGGCTTATTTGAAACCAGTCTGAATGCCTAAAATTTTTTAAAAAAATATTTTTTATTTTTTGAATCAATTTTAATTTTTAAATAATTATATTAAGCATAAAATATTATTTTAATTTTAAAAAATAAATAAAAAATAATTTATTAACTTTATACTTAAATATCTCTATTATTATTTTGTTGTATTATGTATGATTTATTTATAAATATTTTCTTTACTTATAAATTAATATCTTAATTATTTAAATATTGCTCTTATTATAGTCATATATAAATTTTTTATATATTTTAATTAAATTATATTATTTCAATTATGATTCAATTAATCTCAATTTAATCACAATTAAATTACTAACTTAAAATTATTTTTTTGATTAGTTTAAAATTTTTAATAACTTTTGGATAAATTATACCCTTCATTTTATGAATATAAAAAATATCTGTCATTATATTATAAAAAGTAAAATTATTTAATTATGAGTAAAATATTATTTTTTAAAGATTATTTTTCTTTAACTTTTTATATTATTTAACTCTTACATATAAGAGATTTTTACTCTAATTTATTCTCAATTTTTAACTAAATCTAATATGAAAAATAATCAAGTAATTATTTAAAAATATTATTCTATTTATTATGCTTATCTAGTAGTAGAGTCAGAAATTCGTACATACCTAAATTTTTATTAAAATTATTTTTAATTTTATTTTTACTTTAAAATTAATTATCTTAATTTGTAAAAAAAATATAAAATTAATTTTTTTACACATGTTATTTATAGGGCTCAAAAATTTTCTTAAAAATTGCATCTTAAAATAAAAAAACAATATTAAATATAGTTTAATATTATTTTTGAGATATTTTATTGATTAAAAACAATAAAAATATGAAGATGTAACTATTTTTTAAATAACCATATTAATACACTCAAATATATAGTATTTTGGTATAAAATAATATAAACCTGAAAATTAATTTATATTTATCATATTTTATATTTTTTAAAGAAATTTATTCAAGTATTTGGGCCAAACCCAAACTGAATTTTTCGGGCTTATTCAGGCCATTCGAATAGGCTTGAATAATAAAAAATATTATTTGTTTAGGCTTGGTTCGAAATTTTTTGGGTTAGTTCAGACTAACCCATCGAGCTTGGCTCAAATTATTAACTTTATTTTTGTGCTTACAATTTGTTTAGTTTTAAATTAAGGGTCAATTTTATGCATGGACTAAACGTAAAAGATCATGGTCAACCCTAAACTCAATAAAAGATCACTTATATTCCTAAACTTTAAAGATTCTTTATTTTATTACCCTGTCATTTCCTTATTAGTGGGCCCACATGTGACTTTGTTAACATTTTTTATTATAAAATATTATTTATAGGCCCCGCATTATTTTTTATCTCTCTCCTCTCCTCTCTCTCCTCTCTCTTGGCTTGATTCAACACCGAAAAATCATGATGACGAGCTTTGGAAATGGCAAGCTTTGATGGTTTAACTGGGCACAATATCGTGCATATTAAACACCCTCAAAACCTTCACTCCTAGCTGGTCTAACCTTTCCTTGAACCTTACGTTCCCTACTCTTAAATCCAAAAATGAAAACACTAAAATTAGCACTGCTATGCTATCCTTCTCTATGTTTAACCTCTCTTTGAATGGCGTTGTTTGCATCTCTAAGTTGATGCCTTTGAATGTGAAAATGTAGAAGTTGCTTGCATCTTTAAACGTGAACATGATGGATGATGGACCCTATGGTATTAATGGCAACGAAGCTTGAAGATAACAATCATGATTATGGTGGCATGAAAAGAGCCTAAGATAAGGAGCAAAGAGCCCGACACTTTCAATCTAATGTGTCCAAAAACCCTTTACAACATATTGAAGATCCAATAACAAGAGCTCAAACTAAAGCCATAAAAGCAAGCCTTATTTAATTTTGTACAAGAAGTTCAAGAGCTTGGAGAGCATTGGGATACTACTCTCAAGCCCAAAGGAGAGCATCTAGACATGTATAATATGCTTAAGATTCAAATCCATGAAAAGTCAAGCCTAAGAGGTGTAAACCCTAGCCTAATGCAAGGAAGACTATAAGTAGAGTCTCTTGCAAGCAAGGAAGCATGAGACCCTGGTGAAGAGAGTGGCATGATTTTAAGTCATTTATGATCTCTTAATTGTCTCCTTAATTGTTTTTTATTTTAGTGGTCTTTTAACTTGATTCCCTTCTTAAGGATCATGACTAGTCATAGTTTTTTATTTTGAGTCCAGTCAAAAATTAAGATTAATTATATTTTTTTAAAATTTTATAATCTCATAATTTTAAGACCACGTCTCTAAATTATGTGGCTAAATATTTTTTTTATTTTATATTATTTTCCTTTTAGTATTAGGAAATTAGAATTTTAATTTTAGGAAATAGTTTTCTTTATGAGCCTATATATATTAGGCGTGCTCTTTCTTGTAAATAAAAAATAAAATTTAAATAAAATTATTCATTTTAAAATTTATAAATCTGATGAGCTTTAGTGTTTTGTAATGGCATCCTACGTGAGAATAGACATGATCAAGAATGCAATCAACTCCTATTATGTCTTCAAAGGTTAATGTTTATAGAGACAAGTACTTTAGAAGATCTTTTTTTTTATCACTATCCTATTGTTTATTTCATCTTTTTCTTTGTTTTCTCATAAATTTGTCCCTTTCTTTTTTTTTTTGTGTTTTTGTTGTGTTTAAGGATTCTATTCCTAAATTAGCATGATTTCGCTCCCGCATCCCCTATCAATGGATATCTTCATGTTCAAGTTTCAACCTCTCTTTGAATGGTGTTTCTCCCTCTCTCTCCTTCCTTACTCTTTCTTTCTTACCCTTCCATCTTCATCTCCCCTCCCTCTATATCTTTATTAGTGGCACGTATTTGTGAGTAGTTTCTATGAGTTAAAGTGTGTGCTTTAAGAAGCTTACCACCATGTTTAGTCCATGCACGACTTTGTGTCTTGGTTTAGTAACACTAATGCCCAATTCATCACTACCTGACTGCTTTGTCTTCTTTCACGATTGATTATGTGTGCTTAGTTCTCACATAGCTTCTTCAACCCTCTACTCTCTCTCTCTCTGTATTAAGTTTAAAAGCCTACCTTTGAAGGGTGAGAGAGAGTGTATGGGTTTGTCATGTTAGTGACAGAGGTTGCTGATTGCTAAGAGAGGAGGGGGAGAGATAGAGGAGGGAGAGAGAGAAATTGAAGGTAGTCAATCGATCGGTCGGTGATGTGATAAAGGAAAGGGAAGATTCGAGGTGGGTACCAGTGAAAATGTCACCACGGTGATGATCATCCATGATAAAGGGGGTACTGGGTTCTAGTTTCAAGTCCTGTCCTTTTTTACCTCCATATATGCTTCTTCATCAATGGGGCTGCTATCATGGGATGAGTTGTAACGATAGGGATAAGAGAGAAGGGGGAGAGGTAGAAGGAGAAAGAGATAAGAAGAAGATGAAGAAGAAAGAAGACGGATTGGATCAAGTTGTAGAGAGAGGGAGGGGAGAGAGGGAGGGGAAATATTTAAAAAATGAAAGGTGAGACCCACTTTAAAATATTTTATAATAAAAATATTTAAAAATTAACATGTGGGCCCTATCAATAGAAAAATTAATAGTAAGGTGATAAAATAAAGAATTTTTGAGTTGAGAGATATAAATACCCTTAATTGAGTTTTGGATCATTTGTGATCTTTTATGTGTACTTCAGGGATATTTTTAACCTTTAACCCTTTAGTTTTTACTATTAGTATATATATATATATATATATTGTATTTCAATCCCTACACTTTTCTTTATTTACAATATTATTTCTTACATTTTTAGAGAACGTTGACATAGCACAATCGATGTTAATAATACCAACATGTCAATTAACATTGTTAATTTTGTACTTGTGTGTCAAATAAATACTGACATGAATTTTTAATGAGCAAAAATTAAAAAAAGGCCTACATCGGATGAAATAAAAATGCTAACTTGGGCTCTTTAAATTTTTGCTTATTAAAAAAATCTATGTTAACATCTTTATTTCATCTGATGTTAGCTTTTTTTTAATTTCTGCTTGTTAAAAAAATCCATATCAACTTCTTTATTTAATCTAATGTAGCGTTTTTTTAAAATTTTTGGTTATTAAAAAATTTATGTCAGCATTTTTATTTCATCTAATGTAGGTTTTTTAAAAAAAAATTTGCTCATTAAAAATTAATGTCAACATTAGTTTGCATGTAAGCATAAAATTAATGGTGTTTATTGACATGTTAATATCATTAACACCATTTATGCCACATCAATATCCCTATGAAAATATAGAGATCAAGATTGTAGATGGATAAAAGTGTCTAAAATATTGAAAAAAGTGTAGGGATTTATGTCAAAATTTGAGCAATATGCTGAGACCAAAAATCATGTTTTTCTTTTTTTTAATATAAACTGAAAATTCCATTAACAAAGAAAAAAATTACATCATAAAAGTTATCATAAACTGACTTCCTTCTTCATCTTCAGCCACTTTGACAAGAAGGGTAACTAAAGATGTAAAAGGTTTTTGTATAAGTTGTGAGAATATTTAGCTAGATGGCTAATCGATTTGTTCCTTTCTTTACATGCTACACTGATAATTGCCAATCCTTATGATATACTAATCCACCTCTCTCTTGATTAAAATCACAGCCTATAATAATCAGATAATCAACTTTGACATAATTAGAACATATTTTCACTTTTCTATGGCCCTTGGACCAGCATAAATTGAGACGTATTATAATCACAATTATCTCAGCAACTATGAAGTAAAATTGACATAGGTTTGAAGTTAAATCGACAAATCCATTCATCATCACTATCACATATTCCATTAAGCAACACAAACCCATGAACCTCGAGCCTAACGAATCCTTCTTTAAAAGCACACACATGCTTAATGTTGACCTTGCTATATGTAGAAAGGACAATTGCTTTGCTAATGCTTTGTACACGCATTTAAGCTTAAAAAGGCTAGAAAGAGCAAATTATTATTCAATCGATTCATCCAATCCAAAAATCTCGTTACCTCTAGACACTTGTTTATCCTTACAAACATACCCAACGAGAGTTAAGTATTAAATCTTTCTTATATAATTTCGGCTATCTTTATATTTTAGGTTTCATTTCACTCGATTCACACATTGGAGGGTGGAGAATGCATTAGATTAGGTTGTACCGTAGATTGCAAGTTATGTGTAGCATTTGTGCAGTTCCTTAACAACGAATCCTCATTTTGATCATATCCTAAGAGTGATTTTTAGTCATTTTTTAGAACTCTTCTTGCTTTTAGCTCCATCATGTCCACTATTCCATCTCTATGTGAAAAATAGTCCTGGAAAAGATTTAATTTTCATTGGGCCATATCCAGAGAAGCTTTTAAGCAATATCAAAACTCTGACTTGTATCTTCAAAAAGAGCAAAATATATGTAAATTTAACATATAAAAACAATTATCTATAAATAACTTCTAATAAAATTTATTCTCTCCTCTCTTTTTACAAAGTAGGTGTGCACGAGACAAAAAGTCAATAATATAAGGGTCAAATTAACTCCCCAACTTTGCTTTGGCTTTAACTCTTTAGTTTGGAAGTTATCTCAAATGGCGTCGTTGGTGTGCCTACTTTTATATTTAGTTTTGGTCTTGATCAGTGGTGGAACTAAGATCTTAGGACAAGGGGGCGGAGTTAGGACTTTAGTATAAGAAAAACCTTTCTGTCTCTTCTAAATATACTATTTCTCTTTCTTTATCTTTATTTCTTAAATCAATTTTTAGTTACAAACTTGCAAGTGCAGCAAATTGGTGAAAGGCATTCAATGAATTTATTCTTGAGTTTTCAATCTTCATTCTTTGTTCTCTTTTTCTTAACTAGTCCTTAACTAGTATTTTCAGAATGAGAATGACACGGGTCTAATTTAGTCAAATTATTTTTTCTTTTATTTTTTTTAAAGGATTAATAAATAACATTGAAATTTAGGTATGGTAAAATTATGGGCTAATATTCACTAGGCTTTAATTTTTAAAAATAAATTTTAAATATGGGCTAAATGTAAGATTGAAATTGGTATAAAGTTTAAAATATTAACATAAAGGGGTATAAATTATGAAAGAGAGCGGGAGCAAACTATAAAATGTAAAAATACATACCCTACATATGTTATTTTCCCCAAGTGAGGGGGGCATATGCCCCCTTCAACAACACATGACTCCACCACTAGTTTTGATTGACTATTAAGTTTGGAAAGCTTAGTCTGTCGCCATCCAATAGATCTCTATTCTTACTTCTATTTTATCTCTAGATATAATAATTTAAACCAAGCCCAATGGGTCAGCTTGAATAAGTTTGAAAAATTTTTAGACTGAGTTTGGAAGTTTAACATATTTTATTTACTTTAAACTTATTCAAGCTACCCAAATAAACATAAAAAAAATCTAGGCCAAGCCTGAAGTCAAATGGGCTAAGCCAACATTTCTTTTTTATCATTAATAAAAGAATAAACTAGTCCACTGGTAGAAAAAATATTGTATTTGAAAAATATTGACCAAATTTTTAAAAATTTAGAGTATGACCTATTTATATTGATATACAAGGAATTTATTATTGATATGAAATTATATATCATTAATAAATATAATAAATTGACCATAATATAAATATAATAAATGTTAGATTGTTTGTTTAATTTGATCTTATAACATGGGCTATATCTGCATAAGCCCCTTAATAAAATAATATAAAAATTAAAATATTAATTTTTAAAATAAAATTTGAAATTAGATATAAATAAAATAAAATAATATTTAATAATTTGAGCATTTGGGCTAACTCGAATAAGCTTGAGGGATTAGGGTCAAGCTTAGTTATATTAGCTTTTTCTATGTGGTATAATACTTTATGTCCAATGTGTAACAAAAATTATTCTCTTGATTAATTAAACTAATGAAAGGTAAATATATAAATTTAAGTATAAATAGTTTAAGGATAGTTACAGATAGCTATTGAGTTTGGCTTTAGCCTTTGGATTGGATTCGAAAGTGAATTGAGTCATTTGAGCTCAAATTATAAAAAAAGATTGGATTTTGGCCTGGTACATTATGTTGCAATATAATTCTCAAAATTAATTTTTAACATAGGAAAACACCATAAAATAAAGGAAGGGTGATAGAGAGAGTAGTTGCTTTATTAGAACATCAACTTTTAGGTATTTTAAAGGTGATTAAAGTATGATTTCTTCCTTATCTCTTTTTCTTCTCTCTACACATTTTGGAAATGAAATTTGAGGTTGGGAATGATGATTTTTGAACCTAGAGCTATGGGTCTGAACCCATTAGTCTAAATAAGAGTTGTTATAATTGTTTAAACCTAATTTTGGTGAGTCTGAGCATCTTTGAGCTTGGGCTCGTTAGCATGGACAACATTATGCCCTAAAATGTCATAAATGATTATGCTTGAGGTAGGTGACTGCCATTGAAGTTGACTAAGGTTTATGCTAGTGTTAGTTGGAGTTAATGGGAGCTAATATGGTGATTCAACTCAGGAGTTGAGAGTTTTGGGTGATTAAAGTATTTAAATTTGAGAGTTAGAAGTGAGTAATTTATGACATTGATGATGATTTTGAGTTATTAAATGATATATTGGTGAGCATTTAAGTTGTCGAGAGCTAAATGAAGTTAATTGAAATTAATGAACTCATCGGATGTGAAGTTGATCTTGTAATTAAGAAATTTGGTTATTCAAGTATAAAATTAGATGTTGAAGTGATGATTTTGATTATTATCAGTGGTGGGTATTAATGTTAATTGTAGACTAACTTTATAAAGTATCGATAAGCTTGATTTTAGCTCGAAAAGCAAGTTATGATTAATAGATAATCTTTGATTTCTCAAAAGTTCAAGATAATTGAGAAAAATTTAGCTTGCGAATTTGCTTGACTAATTAATCATTTGTGAAAAGACTTATTTAAAAACTTTGATATATTATAAAACTATATTTGATGCAAGTTGTGACAATATAAATAAGTTTGTATGATGTGATAAAATCGATGTGAATGATATTTATGAGAAATATTTTGTATATATGATTATTATTATGAGTAGATATTAAAGTGTATAAGGATGCATATGAAAAAAAATTGTGAATTGAGACTTGTGTTGAGTATGATTATGTTTGTGATGATAAACATGATATGATAATATTGATGTCAATAAAAGTTTCATGCTATTAGTGAGTATGAATTTGCTTGCTAAGTGTTAAACATTTGTGCATGGTATGATTATATGAGATGGGATTTTGCCTATAGGGAGAGTAGTAGATGTTATAAATTCATGTGGTATTGGCGGCTTACTGTTGGAAAAGAAAGTTAGCCAGACTGCTAATAATTAGAATTAGGAGGTAGTCATTGTTCCATTGTTATATAGGGATTGTCACAGTTATTTTTTAAAGGACTCAAACCTAATTAATTGGAGGTACGACACTCCATAATTGTTAGTATTAGAAAAAATCATGTCATACATGTGAGTATAGTAGTCTTGGCTAGGAAACCCCTCACTAGTGAAAGGCGTGGGAAGTTTGAGATCATGGGCATAGCCCACTAAATAGCCATTAGTTTTATATCAGAGGTATTAGAAGAGTATAAGGTTAGCATTGATCATACATATCATATCCCAATCATATGGTTGTTATTATTGTGGCCTATCATAATTTGACAGAGGTATATGGTTGTTAATATTATGACCCCATATGTGTTTTGATGCATATCATTATATGGCCACATAGTTGTTATTTTTATGGTCTTGCATGTTTCATAAAGGGCATATGGTTGTTAATGTTATGACCTTTGCATGCTAAATAATTTAATGTTACATGATTGCTAGTTTTGTGAGTGAATGAATTACTTGATTTAATGTGTGAATGCACTTTATTTGATTACGCCACTTGCATTACTATGATTAATTAACATGTATTTGTATAAGCTAGATTAACCTTAGTTACTGAGTGATTATACTCATCACTCAGTTAACATTTTACAGGTGTTAGCTTTGGTCAGGATAAGGAAAAGGCATGTGAGGTTTTGGAATCAAATTTCTTATTGTAATTCTTCAATTACTTTTGATTAATGTGTAATTGTTATAATATTGTCAACTAAAATGTTAATATTTTGTTATACTTGCACAATTGAATATTTAGTATTGAAATGCGTATTTTGAGCCTTAGTACATGTGGTATCTTTTTAGTTGAGATATTTGAGTAAAGTCAAAATATTTGTGTGAGTAAAGAGTGATAATATTTGTGAATGATGGTTATTTAGATGTAGAATTATATGATTTAATTTTCCTTTATGTTTTTGTGATCAAGGAGTTGAGCAGTAAAAATATGATATGTGTGTTGTTTGATTGTTGTGATATATTTCATGAGTCTGTTTTAGTCCATTGAGTATGGTCTAACGATTGGTGTAGACTTTGGCATTTGAATTGAGTTTTGGACACCCTAGTTATATTTTGAAAGCATAAATGAGTGAGTTTGTATTTTGGTATCCAACTTTTGATTGAAAAATGATTTAAATGTGAAACTAGTATCATTAGCTAGAGCTCGGAGAAATCTTTCTGTTAACATTTAGATCACTTCATTTAGATGTCGGACGAAGAATTGAGGTACATCGAAAGTTTGTTGTCATGGGTTTCACAATTTATGCCGTAACACAAAATTTTATGTTGCAGTAAAATTGTACTAAGATCAAGTTTTGCTACTTTAGTCTTAATTTAATATTATTTTATCTTGTACAGTGTCCATATTTTCGTATGCATGTTTTGTTTTGATTTTGTTTTTTTTGGATAAATGTGTATTTTTACCCCTGAAGTATTTCTTGAGGAGTACCCAGCATCCTAATATTTTCATTGGAGCAATTTTGCTCGTAAAGTTATTAAAACGGAGCATTTTTGTCATTTCCTTCAAATTTTCTAACCGTTAACGTTTGAGATCAGTGTTGGAATTTTGATGGAAAGGGTAAAAATGTTTTGTTTTAATAACTTTAAGTATAAAATTGCTCTAATAAAAATGTTAGGGCGTTGGATGCTCCTTGAAAAAAATACTTTAAGGATAAAATTGTACCTTAACCCTTATTTTTTAAAATAATTTTATAGCATTTTAAGTTTTAAAAATTTAAGATTTCATTTATGTAAATTTTACAGACTCGATAATTCATCTAAGTTAGTCACATGATTAGCTTGATTTTAAAATAAATTATAAATTAATAAAGATGATCTTACACAATATGAATAAGTTTGACTAAAAGTAAACTCAATTTAAATAAGTTAGCCTTTCTTAAATTACTCACTCTATCGCGCCTCTTCTTTTCTCCCCTTGCCCCCACCCTCTTTTTTTTTTTTTTTTTTTGGGTTTTGAATTTATGATGTTATTTACTCATTTATCCCATTTCAACTTTTTGACATTCCTTATCCTCCGCCATGAATTCCTCGCACTACAAAGCTTGTCTTCTACACAATGCCTGTCTTTGTTTCCAAACCAAACTTAAAATCCGTTAAATTCATCTTCATCTTTTTTTTTTAACCAACAAATTCATCTTCATCTTTATATTTATATTTTTTATTTCCGATATTTAATATTAAAATATTAACTAACTATCATATCATTTTATTAAAATATATATAGAGTATGCATACTTTTTCTTGTTTAGAAATTTCAAAACTTCATTGCGATTTGAAACTTAAGTTTATCATATTTCAATAGAAAAAAAAGCGCGCACACACAAATAAAGCACCTGTGCACCCCTGCAAAGAACGACATCAAGTTATCTTAATTATTCTAAAATGAACTTTAAATATTGGTCTGCCCCTCTCAGGTCCATAGAATGTAAATTATATTACTCACTAAAAGTTGGATGGAGTTCAATGAAACAACTAAAAAATCTTGAAAAATTCTGTTTGTTTTTTATTTTTAAATATTATTTTCTTATTTTTAAAAATAAAAAAATTAAAAATTTGTTTGGATATATGTTTTTCATTTTGTTGTTCTAAAACTGTTTTCAATTTTTTTTTGTTTTTTTAAATAGAAACAACTTTAAGTTGTTTTAGTTTTATTTTTCTTATTTTTAAAATACACTACATTTAATTATTAAAAATTATAGTTACCTTAATCAATTTTTATTATTAGTCACTACAATTAATTATATATAATCATCACTATCAGTCTATTTTTTAATTTTAAATTTTTTTAATTGATATAATTAAATGAATTTTTATTTTATTTTGTTTAAAAATTTTAAAAACTGTATTATAAAGCAGTTTTTTTTTTTAAAAACAAACAGACTCTAAATTTTCCCTGATTCTTGGCGCGAATACATACACATGCTTTTTTTTTTTGCCAGCAACTCGTGCATATGCATACTATGGTCTAACTTATTATGGTCTTGTATGCCAATCATATACTATGACCTTGGAAAAAATGAATGGCAAATATATTTTGAACTACCGTCCCTCATGTTTTGTTATCATTCATATTTCATACCAAGTAGCAAACACAGATATATCAATTCCTATATATTTATTATTCAACTAAAACGGATGCATATTCAAAAGATTCCCTTATTTTTCCGCATTAAAATGTCCCCACGTTCAAAAAGATTATATCATACAAGACATTTTAAATATATATCTTTAACTTTAAAATGTTAACCAAAAAATAAAAATCAAGACGACCCAAACATGGGTTGAATGCATTTCCATTGGAAGACTGTTATGTCGTTTACCATGCGTTAATTAATACGAATTGTAGTCAAAGGGATTATGATAACGAGCAGAATATAGAAATCCCACTTCGTGTCTTTTTGTTCATGTGCCGGGTGCTGACCACTGTTTTTTTCCCCCCGGGTTATTAATGATTGCTTTCTTAAACTTCCATATTCTTATCTTCAAAATGCCGAAGAATTGATTAATCGTTTTAAAATAACTCTGTTGTGTTGTCCATTGCCTGGAGGAGGAAGAAGATATGAGAAAAGTCGAAGGAATATAAAAACGCGTTCACTGTAGCACTCAAATACCAATCCGAACTGAACGACCTGCTTTGAACGCAAAACAAACGCCAATCGTTCATTGACAGAGAAGGAAGACGCAGAGATTCAAGCTGTTGAAATGAAGGTTGTGTAGATATAGAGTGGAGCCTTTTGACTTCACTGGGCACACCCGGCATAAGACGTCTAGGATAATGTTCTTTTAATTTATGAATACGCGTTGAACTTTCAGCTATCCCCAAGGGAGCCAAGCCACTCATTCTTTCTTCTCAAGCTAATCCATCTTTACCATTACTCGTAATTTACACGTCCACGAGGTATTTCGCTTTCCACTATTTGATTATCTAGGCGATTCCTAGCTTTTAGTGCTATAACAATCTTCAATTTCCTGGTTGGGAAATTTTCGCTTTTGAAAGTTGACAATTCTTGGTGTATAGTTGTTGGAGGGTTCTTGAATTGCGTATTAATTCAAGCCAAGTCATTCTTTCTTTGAATTGGATCAGTTAGAAATTTGCAGAGTTGAGGGAAGCTTGAATTATTTGATTCATGGTCGCAACTTTCGGTAGAGGGTAATGAGCTTATGTGGAGAAGTTCCCAATTCTCTCCTTTGAGAATAGTATTATTTGGTGGCTTTTTATGAATCTTGAAGAAGGAGTTCGTGTAGGTGAGAATTTTTTTGCTGGCGATCTTCACTTCTGAAGGATAATATATTTGAAATTTAGCTCGCTGCAGTAATATGGGTTGCATATGCTCCAAGACTTCAGCTGTGGAAGACAGCCGAGAAGGTTTGACAACGAAATTGTCATCGTTGAGCAAAAGGTCATCGGAGCTGAATGTTTCACGACTTAATTCATCAAAAAGGGATGAGGGAGTTTGGACCAAAAATGTGCTAGATGGTAGAGATGTAAAAGCTTCGTTGGTTATTAAGAAACCCAACGGTTTGGTGAAGTTTTATAATGATCAAATTAGGGAGGAGAAAATTGAGAAACCCGAACTTACCGTTCTTAATCATCCTGGTCTTGGTAAAGTACCAAACGCTACAGAAGGAGAACAAGTTGCGGCAGGATGGCCAGCTTGGCTATCTTCTGTTGCTGGTGAAGCGATCAAGGGATGGATACCTCGGAGAGCTAATACTTTTGAGAGGTTATATAAAGTAAGTTACTTCCTTTGCTCTGTCTATGTTTGTATCGCAGTTAGACCGCAATGTAATTAATGCTGCCTTGTGAATGCACTTGATCACCAAAAATCATGTCAAATAAACTCTTTTTCTGGCATCATCATATTGTGTGGCAAAAGTTGTACTTGGAATCAGTTTCTTCAAATTGATAGGCATTTGTTTTTTAGGAAATTTATATACCTTAAAGTTTATGAATTAGATTTGATCACTGGAGCGAAGCAGAAAACATTGATATCCTAAGATTTGTATGTACAGAGGAAAATCAATTTTATTAAGTGTGAATGATTTTGCCTAGCATCGCTTGGCTGTTCTACATATCCGGCATTTGTTAGTATTCCTGCATTCAGTGTTGGTGGTTGCCAACTTTTCATCTCCTCCTTCTCTGAGAATGAAGAAGGTCTGAAGAAACGTTATAGTTGTGTAATGGTTTGGTGTTTAAAAGGTTTTATTTTCATTTTTTCCCTTGATAAAAGGGAATTCCAGTTGCAGAAGCTACTGTTTTTTTTTTTTTGCCCCCCTTCTCTTTTCCAGTGTTGGTATGTGATTATGCTCCATTTAACTTTCTCCAATGAGTCATGAGATGGCATCTTACCCTGCAGATTGGCCAAGGAACATACAGTTCTGTTTATAAGGCACGTGATGTGACTTACCAAAAGACAGTTGCTTTGAAGAAAGTACGCTTTGATAATCTTGATCCTGAGAGTGTCAAGTTTATGGCAAGAGAAATTTTTGTTCTGCGTTTGCTTGACCATCCTAATGTAATAAAGTTAGAGGGCTTGATAACATCCCAGACATCTCGCAGCTTGTACCTCATTTTTGAGTACATGGAACATGATCTTACAGGACTTGTTTCACATCCTGGCATTAAGTTTTCAGAGCCACAGGTAGTATTCTCAGTCTTCTGTTTTACTTGGAATAGGATTTTTCTCACGTTTATGTCAAATATGGCAATGGGGAAGGCCTGTCTTTATTTGAATTTTTGGTAAAACAACTATGTTTGCTTTCTACTTTGATGTAAGTAGTGCTTTTTCTTTGTCAGATTAAGTGCTACATGCAGCAGCTTCTCAGTGGATTGGATCATTGTCATAGTCGTGGTGTCCTCCACCGAGACATAAAGGGCTCAAATCTTCTCATTGACAATAATGGCATCTTAAAGATTGCAGATTTTGGTTTGGCAAGCTTTTTTGACCCTCATCACAGTGTTCCATTGACCAGCCGAGTGGTAACTCTTTGGTATAGGCCTCCAGAACTTATACTCGGGGCATCTCATTATGGTGTTGCAGTGGATTTGTGGAGTACTGGTTGTATACTGGGGGAACTATATTCTGGCAGGCCCATATTGCCCGGAAAGACAGAGGTATAGTGTCTGGCAGTCTAGTTCATTTATTTAGTCTCCGCAGTTCATCACATACCAGTCAATTACCTTTTGTTCCCTGCTATGTGAATATTTCACAGGATGTCCATTGATATCCACAACACACATTGAAAGAAAATGGTTGAATCATGTTGGCATAATGTGAATATTGGAATTATAAATGAAAAGTTAACTTTCGGAGTGTACATCTATAATGAGATATATATATATATATATATAAAATATTCATTTAAGTTCAATAAAATACAACGTCACAATCCTTGTCATGTCTTCTTTGGTACAGTGGCCAAAGCCAACGGTCATGTTTCTATTGAGTCATAAGTGGATTCCACTGGCTAACAAACAATTCCAAACTCATATGTACCAGTTTTGATTGTTGAGTCCTATTTTCCCCATGCTCATTGTATAGTGATGAAGGGATGTATGATGTGCTGGAAAATTAATTTTAGTTTCATGCAGGTTGAGCAATTGCATAGGATTTTTAAGCTTTGTGGTTCACCATCTGAAGATTACTGGCTTAAATTGCGGTCACCACATTCAACAGTATTCAAGCCTCCACACCATTATAGACGTTGTGTTGCTGAAACATTCCAGGAATATCCACCTGCTTCTGTGAGGCTAATAGAGACTCTACTTTCCATAGATCCTGCACATCGAGGAACTGCAGCTACTGCTTTAAAAAGCGAGGTATGCATGTTTATGTTAGCAGCAGGTGCAGTGATTTCTCCAATGTGATATGTACTCACCTTAACGTGGGCACCTGTTTGATGAGGCTTTTCTTTTCCACCTTTTTCTGTCATGTCACCAAACTCAGATATAGTGTATATAAAGAACCAAAGGACTTAATTGCATTATTTCTTAATATTGAAAGACTTCATTGACTCATTCAAAATTAGAGGGCCTGACAAAAAGAAAAAAGGTCCAAAATGAAACTTCTGCAATATTAGAGGAACCAAAAGTGTATTGAAGTCTAGATATTAAGATTTTTAACCTTGTTTTCTCTTAATGTTTTCCTTTCTATGCATCTGTAAACATATATTGACATACATTGATACTAAGAATAACGCCTTCTAGTATCCCGCCATCTTATTCTTTTCATTATTATTGTTTTTCCTTCATTTCCTGCATCAAAACTTGTTCTATTATTAGTTGTGTGAAAGATGGTGCTTCATTCGTCCACGCTTTTGTCTACGTTAAAACCATACTGCTATACTATGAAGTAAAAAGTGGCGATTATATTTCTCCCGCTTTTATGTCATACCATACAAGATGTTTTTCAACATCTGTTTACTTTATAACCTTTTGAGGGACATGATTCTCCACGTTGAATATTTTTCCTCTTTACATACAGTTCTTTACCATGGAACCCCTTGCTTGTGATCCTTCAAGTTTACCAAAATATCCTCCCAGCAAAGAGATTGATGCTAAGTTGCGAGATGAAGCAACCAGAAGGTACCTTCTATAGATTCATTCTTATTAATCTGAGGAAAAGAAGAATGAGATTTATATGTTACTTGCATGACACTGGCTTCAGATTTAGAATGCTAGCTGTCATTTGAAATATAAATTGTGGCTAAATTTGAGGAATTGTAATGAAAGTTTGATTTCTTGTCCATTATCGATTTAAATGTTGCCATCTTTGACTTGTACAAGAGAGAAAAATCATTATTGGCCCCCCTTGTATGCTTAACAGACACAATATAAAAATTTCTGGAAGTGGTAGTTGAAGTTTTGTGGTTGTCAAATCCTTAGCGTCTTGAACAATTCAACTGTGGTAAAGGCTAGCCTTTCCTGTT
Organism: Prosopis cineraria; assembly: GCF_029017545.1. Taxonomy (NCBI): domain Eukaryota; kingdom Viridiplantae; phylum Streptophyta; class Magnoliopsida; order Fabales; family Fabaceae; genus Prosopis; species Prosopis cineraria. The sequence goes on along the minus strand of NW_026555338.1, from coordinate 35,120,615 downwards.
TAGCTAAGAATCTCATTAACAAGTATAATTTTTTATTTTTTTTCTAATCCTTCCAGGCAAAGAGCCGTTGGTGTGAGGGAGCTGAAAGTCGGCATGGGAGTTAGACCAGAAAAGGGACATCGAGCGCTTGCAGCAAATAACAATGCTGACCCACGCATGTCAATGCAGGTAACCTGAGAAAGATTCGAATTTTAATTTCTGATTCTCTTATATATTTTTCCTAGTTAAAATAAAGCTGGATGACCTTTCTTTGATGAACGCTGCTTATTAGTGCTACACTAATAGCGTACATGGATTGAGTGTGATAATAATTGGGAAAAAGGAATAAACCTGTGCGCTTTGGAGTTCAAACTGTATAGATCTAACTTGAAGGTCATTTAAGTAGTTTGATTTGATGTTAGATCATTGTGAAAGTCCGAATCATAAACAAATTGATCTGACTTATGAATACAATTTACTATAGTTTCAACACATGGATTTTTATGCCTTTGTTTACCAGTTCTTAGTTTGAGTAAGTCCTGCCCCTGCTGACCATCCATCTTGCAGGGTGTGTTTTAGAACACCGAAACCATCAATTGCTGTGAGAAGAGAGGCCATGAAAGATAAATATAATTTACCCAAAGAGACAAGTTTCTTTCCCTGTTTACCCAGAAAACTATGTTCGTTGTTTGACCTTTCTATTTTTGGTTTTTGTGGCGGCCTTCCTATGTCTGTCTGTTTTGGTCTTAGTTTCTATTCTTATTTTGTGCAGCAAGGACGTCATTCTAGCTCAAGGAGTCGAAGCGAATTGTTCAATCCTTCCAGAGAATCTGCTTCTGGGTTGTTGGTTTTTCCACACAAGCAGTCAGACAATGTCAAGGAAATGGAAAATAATTTCTCTGGGTACAGGATCTCTTCACATTCAGGTCCATTGGTTCAGGGTCCTGCCTGGGTAAAGGCAGGGAAGGACGTGGATGAGCGCCATCTTGGGTCAAACGGAGTGAATCTTTCAAAACTATCAGGTTTAGTTGCATCTAGGACTTCAATGTCTGAAGATCAGGAAGAAAAATCACATTTATCACAGCCCGGAAAAAGAGTTGATACACGAAAACCTGTGGAGTCAACTAGTGGATCGGAGTTAAGAAGAAGACAGGCCCAGAAACACCAGTCTCAGCGAATTGATCTCTGTCACGGAGAACATGGAAGGACCCCCACTAAAGAATTAACTCCGGTTAGTTTCTCATTACCGGTTTCCTTGTCTGTATTTTTGGCTGCAAAGGCTTCTGTTGGGCGTCTGTAATGCCCAAGAGGCGGTCTCTTATTTGATATCCTTCTTTCATTTTGTCTCAAATTTCCGCGGAAGTCCTTATTTTTCCTGGAGTCCTGATGAATATGCATATCGGTCCCTATTTCAGGAAGGGTATGGCAGGGGAAACAAGATCTATCTCTCGGGTCCATTGATGGTATCGTCAAACAACATGGATCAGATGCTTAAAGAGCATGATCGAAAGATCCAGGAATTTTCAAGACGAGCTAGAGTTGACAAGTCAAGAGGCGAAAAAGTTCATGCAAAGTAAAAGTAGATGCCAATTAGTCAAATACACACTTTAATTCTAGTAATAAAGCTGGGTAAGTAATTCATGACTATACTGTTCATCTTCCATCCTCATCGAGAGGAAGAGGGGGAAGAGAGCCCTCGTTGTAATGTATATAATGTATATTAAGCCTTCTGTATCAAAGAAATTGTTTCTTCCTTCCACCCTACAACTTCTCTCGCATAGATCTACCCTTATAACAAAGCTAATTGCGAGGACAATTAAATAGCATGCTTCCCGGAGGCATTACTTTGGGTAATCTTGCATGTGGTTGAGTGTAATGCTTGATGTGCCTTCTGTCTTCAATGTAAATACTAAATGTAAGCATGTGGCTCAAGCAAATTGGCAAAAAACAAGACCCTTGCACCTGCGCCTCAAACCCTAAAAATCATTTGTCAAAAACATAATCAAAATCCATGAGGTTTAGTAATCTTTTGCCTCAAGTAGCGAGTGGGACTGAACCTTATACCATTAAGCCATAAAGCCATCAGGCTCCTATCGGCAGTCTAAGCATGCATATTTTTAATACACTTCCTTTTGATTGTATAAATTTTTTATATGCTCATATGAGATAACATATCACCTAACACAATTTTTTCATGGCCTTCTATTCAAAAAAAAAAAAAAGTCATAAAGCCATTAGCTCCTATTTCTCATGGTGGCTTATTTGTCCCTTGTGAATTGTGATCATGCAAGCAAGCTAACCGAGAACCCCCCAATCTTAGCATTCATCTCCTTGACTAATAGAACATCGCGGATACAGAATTTCATGGCTATATTTTTTAAGACTTAAGTCCTCTCTTTCCAACTCAAGATATTTATCTCTTCGTCACATTTAAAGTTTCGTCCAAGTGTCCGTTCTCCTTGTAATCACAAACAAGCATCAAGTGTCCTTTTTCTCTATTGCACTGACCTAATCGAATGAGGTTTCTGTGAGATAACTTTTAGTGAATATTGTATATTGTATTGACGGCCCAAAGACCAAGATTTGTACAGACTTAAATAGCTAGGTTACTAACCCTAGGTTATACCACAGAGTGACAGCTGTACAGTATAAATAAATGAAGCCTATTCTATCTGATACAATACAAACGACTGAGCCCATTATACTTTCTTTACATTAGGCTTGTTTACAACTTTGGGCTGCTGGACCTTTGTCTTAACATTCCCCCTCAAACTAGGAATGGGGCTTCGCACCAGACCGAGTTTGTTTTGAAGGTACTAGAAATGTGAGTGAGAGAGAGCTTTAGTAAATAGATTTTCCAACTGATCAAAAGATGGTACATATTGTACGATTAGCTTTTGATCGAGAACCCTATCACGGATGAAGTGCATATCGAGTTTGATGTGTTTAGATTTGGCATAAAGAACTGGATTGGAAGCGAGAGCTACGGCACTCATATTATCGCACCAGGCAATCGGAACTCGTTGAAGAGGAAGACCAACTTTTGAGAGTAGCGACTGAAACCAAGCCAGCTCAGCAGCCAGATCAGCCAGCGCACGATACTCAGATTCGGCGCTCAAGCGTGAAACAACACGCTACTTTTTAGCAAACCAAGAAACTAGAGATTCACCGAAGAAGACACAGTAACCCCCAATGGATCTACGGTCATCAGGGCAAATAGCCCAGTCGGCGTCTGAAAACCTTGTAGGCTAAGGTGAGTATTCGATTTGATGTGTAAACATAGACTTGAGGTACCCTTGAGGTATCGCAATATTCTCTTCAATGCTTGCCAGTGAATGGTTATAGGAGAGCTAAGGAATTGGCTTAATTTATTTACAGCAAACATGATGTCTCGTCTGGTGTTTATGAGATATTGTAGAGCTCCAATAATTCATTTGTAAGATGTAGGATATGTAAGCAGCTCACCATCATCCTTAGAGTAGTGTTTATGAGATATTGTAGAGCTCCAATAATTCGTTTGTAAGGTGTAGGATCTGTAAGCAGCTCACCATCATCCTTAGAGTAGTGTTTATTGACCACCATAAGAGTAGGGACCGAAGAGCAATGTTCCAGGCCTGATGTTTTTAGCAGATCCAGAATGTATCTCTCTTGCTTAAGATAGAGTCCTGTTTCATCACGGTATGCTTCAATACCTAAAAAGTGGTGAATAGAACCGAGATCCTTGAGAGCAAAGAAAGCATTGAGTTGTTTGACAAAGAACTCCAATGTTGTCACAGAGTTCCCAGTGGCTATAATGTCATCCACATATATCAGGATAAATAAAATGGTACCCCTTTGCTTAAAGAAAAACAAGGAGGAATCACACTTTGAGTTTATAAAACCCCAGCTTAGTAGAGTACCTCTGAGTCTTTCAAACCAAGCTCTAGGTGCTTGTTTGAGACCATACAAGGCTTTTCTGAGTAAGCAAACATGGTTAGGGTACTTAAGGTTGACAAACCCTTCTGGTTGTCTCATGAACACTTTTTCTTGTAAGTAACCATTCAGAAAGGCATTGTTGATATCAAGTTGCCTTATAGGCCAAGTGAAAGTCACAGCTGTAATGAGTATAAATCTCAAAGTTGTAGCCTTCAAGACAGGACTAAAGGTCTCATCATAATCAATGCCTGAACTTTGTTGAAAGCCTTTGGCTACAAGTCGGGCCTTCCTTTTCTGCAGCGAGCCTTCTGAATTGAATTTATTTTTGAAAACCCATTTGCAATCTACAATATTTTGACCAGAAAAGGGAACCAACACCCACGTACCATTTTTCATTAAAGCTTTATATTCTTCAACCATTGCATCTTTCCACTCTGTGTATTTTAGAGCCTCTCTAGTAGTCTGTGGTTCTGTCATGTGTATAGAAACATCCTGTGCTAAACCAATATAAGGAACCCTGGGCTTGTGAATTCCTGCTTTGCTTCTTATTAGAGCTGAGAATACGGGCGGGCCCGGCCCTTAAGGGCCTGAGCCCTAAAGCCCGGTTTCCCATTTTAACCTCCATTTCTCAAGCCCAGCCCTTATACTTAGGGCTCAGGGCCAGGCCCGTAAGCCCTTTTTTAAAAATAAAAAAATTAAAATAAAATTAAACATTATAAATAAATTAAAATATTTTAAAATTAAAAAAAATTAAAATCATCATAATTTTTTAGAAATTAAATAACATACATTAGAAGTCTAGTAATAAAATTTAAATCATTTAAAAAATAGTTCATTTTTTTATAAATATACAAACATAATAATTATAGAAAAATAAAAAATATCATAAATTTTATATTATACACTGATATTTATTAAATTATATTAAATTAATTTTAGAATAAATTAAAATTAATAATAATATAATGTGTATAGGATCAGGTGAGCAGGTCATTGATTTCAAACACGTGTTTTACTAAAAATAATAATAATAAAAATAATATAACAGGGCTTGAAGGGCAGCCCGGGCCCGAGTCTTATTTTACAGGGCTTATCAGGGCCAAGCTCTCAAGCCCGATTACTTTAAAAAAAAATATTTTCAAAGCCCGAATCCTTATTTAAATAGGGCTTTCAGGCCCGGCCCTCCAGGCCCAGCCCTTATTCCCGGCTCTACTTCTTGTGACCATATGATGTTAATTTCCTCTCTGATTATTATCACATGATTGTTTTGTGTTCTTTGAATTGGAAGCTGGATTTTCATGATTCTGCTCTTGACTTTATAAGTTACTCAGACTTTGAGATGTATTTGTGGATGTAGATAGAGAACGAGTAGGAGATTAATCTGATGAAGATACAAAAGGTGACCCTGGATCAGTTGATGATGAACCTGGAGTATTGATTTGTGCGGGTTCAGAAGAAGCAGACTGATTTCCTGTAGAAATGGTTGAGCTTGAGCAATCACTGGAATGGAAAGTACTGAGTGGTGCAAAGAAAACACTGGGATCCACTTGATCTTGAGGTGAGGCTCTTTTGTTAATAAAACCTGATTCAAAAGGAAAATCAGTTTTATTAAAAATTACATGTCTAGAAATAATTATCTTCCCTGTGGATGTAAGATATTTAAACCCTTTGTGAGAGTTGTTGTACCCCAGAAAAACACATCTTGTAGATCTAAATTGTAACTTATGTTGATTGTAGGGCCTTAAATAGGGATAACATGCTAAACCAAACACCTTTAGATTCTCATAATTTGGATTTTTCCTGTAAAGTCTGAGATGAGGTGAGATACCCCCTAAAACATTAGAGGGAAGTCTGTTTATGAGTTCTGTAGCAGTATGAAAGGCCTCCCACAAATAGTGTAGTGGCATTTTGGCTTGAGCCAAGAGTGTCAAACTAATTTCAATGATGTGTCTGTGTTTTCTTTCTACCCGACCATTTTGAGCAGAGGTGTGTGGACATGAGTGGCGAAACACTATACCAAAATCATGAAGAAACTTAGTAAAGCTTCAATATTCGCCTCCCTAGTCACTTTGAACCACTTTGATTTTAGTGTCAAACTATTTTTCAGCAAATTTTTTTAAACTGAATAAACATAAGTAATGCTTCATCTTTGGTTTTGAGTGGATAAATCCATGTATAGCGACTACAATCATCAAGAAAAAGTATGTAATACCGAAAACCATTTAATGAAGCTAGGGGAGAGGGATCCCACAGATCTGTATGTATTAGATTGAAAGGCTTAGTGGCATGAGAAGTAGACAATTTAAAGGGTAGAGAATGAGACTTTCCAAATTTGCATGACTCACAAAACAACGGTTCATCTTTCTCGGTAATTTTCAGATTACATTCACTAATAACTCTGCTTAGAATTCTATCATTTGGGTGACCAAGTCTACAATGCCATAATTTCTTGCTAGAATTATAATTAGAACTATCTTTCAAAGTAGTATCATCTACTTCTTCAACTGCTAAAATAAAGTCTTCTCTGCTGCCACCTTTTGAAACCTTTCTTCCTTGAACTCGAAACATGCCACTAGTTGGTTGCCCTTGCAACATCATTTCCCCTGTTTCCTGAGACTTAACACAAACACCACTTGAATTAAACACCACATCTGCATTATTGTCAGCTGCAACTTTGTATACACTAAGCAAATTTTTATTAGCTTTTGGTGCAAACAGAATATTTGTCAACTTAATATTCTGATTAGGTACATTTTGCACAGTAGATGAACCCATTTTCTCAACATTTAATTTTTGTCCACTATAAGTAATGATTCTAATCTTACCATTTGTGTCAATAGGATTGTCAATACGGGTAAGATCATTGGTTACATGACTGGTGGCCCCACTGTCAAGATACCAGGAATCATCCTCAACAGTTTCAGCTGTAGCCCAGAATGCATTGTAGTCAGTGGAAAAATTCTTTCCACTATTCTAATTCTTTTTGTTACTGCTTCCTCCCTTAGTGAAGTTTCTGTCATAGCGATAGAAATATTGATCAACTAGATGACCAAACCTATCACAGAGCTGACATTGAGGGCGTTCTGAGTTGTTGCCTGGGAAGGTTCTGTGATAATCACGACCTCCACGACCAAAACGTCCTCGACCTCTACGACCTCTTCTGCCACGTGCACGCCAGTTACCAGAAAAGGATTGAGCTATGGCAGTGTTAGCAAAATGCTGGGATGCTTGAAGTTGAGTAGTTTGAGTGAGCTGCTCAACTCGACTCTCAAATGTAAGAAGTTCAGTCTGGAAATCAATCCAGCTTATCTCATCAGATTCTTTGGACAGCTGGACAACTACTGGATTATATTCAGCATCAAGTCTAGCCAAGGTTTGAAGAATAAGATCAGGCATGGAGATGGGATGGCCGGTAATAAGAAGTTGCTCAGAAAGCTGTTTCATCTTGGTAAGGTAGTCATTCATTGTGGTGGTACCCTTCCTTGTACGCTGAAGTTCAGTACGAAGCATTAGAACCCTAGCCTTAGTTTGAGCTCCAGCTAGATGCTTAGCAGCGTTCCACAATGCAGCAGATGATGTAACATGAGTCATTTGAGAAGAGATGTCTAGAGTCATTGTGTTTAAGAGCCAGCCAAAGAGAATCTGATCAGCTGAAACCCAATCTTCAAATTCTGGGTTAGGTTTAGAGATGTCATTCTCAACAATGAACTAAACAGGACATGGTTTTGTTTCATTCAAGAAGCCTTCAAGCTTAAAGCCTCTGATGATTGGCATAACATGAGTTTGCCAAACAATGAAGTTGGTTCTATCCAACTTGACAGCAATACCAGAAGGGAGAGACGCAGGTGCACCATTGATTTTACCAAGGTTGGTAGCAGCAAGAAAAGAGCTCGCTGAGTTGTTCTAGGTAGACACAGAAGAAGACGAATCAGTCATGATGATTAACCCTAGAAAGCTCTAATATCAAGATAATTTTTAGTGAATATTGTATATTGTATTGATGGCCCAAAGACTAAGATTTGTACAGACTTAAATAGCTAGGTTACTAACCCTAAGTTATACCACAGAGTGACAGCTGTACAGTATAAATAAATGAAGCCTATTCTATCTGATACAATACAAACGACTGAACCCATTATATTTGTTTTACATTGGGCTTGTTTATAACTTTGGGCTGCTGGACCTTTGTCTTAACACAGTGTTTTATCCTTCCTGCGCTGGAGACTTCGACTGATCAAATCTTCTCCTTCACGATACGCAGCATCATGGGAAGCTAACGAGGTAAATGAGTTTATATCAATGGGAAAATTGTTATTCATATCATTGAATTTATCATTATTAACTGCATCGAACTCGATTCCAATAACACCGTTGTTTGTTACCTTGATGAATTTCAAAAAGCCCAAAATACTCTGATGGATGTGTGCTGTTAGCGCCCTTGACAGCGAAAACAAGGAAGAAAAGCCATTATTGGTAAGAGCATATTTAACTAGGGAAATTGAGAAAATGTTGAGGTGGCGAACCGAAGGTGGAACGATTAGGCTGTTCTGTAGGTAATTGAGAATATCGGACCGTTTAATTATTTCAGCATTTAATGTCTATATTATTTATCTATCTCATCCAAGATTGAGGCGTAATTCATTTGTGCTTGAGCGTTTACTTACCCGATTCTTTAACAACTTTGAACTGCAAATGAAGTTTGTTTGCCCTGTCCCTTGAGTTCTCATTATTTAGGATTAAGATTGAGACGAAATTCATGATTTCATAGCCATCGGAGTCAGAACCCTTCCCATGTGGTAAAAAGAAATCTCATGTCTCTAACTTTAAACCATGTCGAAGAATATATGCATGCAAGTTTGCGCATTTTCCAGACACTTCTGCGATATATCTTAAAGCAATTCACCAAAAACCAATCACCGCTTTGAACAACTTTCATTGTCAACCCCACTCTGTTTCAACAATTATAGTGCCAGTGAATGTTATTAAGTTCTGCTCCTCCCACATTCAAAACCACAAGGCTTGAGTGTCACACAGGTTCTGCTATTAACATTAAGTTTGTGATAATTTTCTGTTTGAATCGTGAATTCAAAAGTATTTACACACATTGAGGAGGGGAAATCAATACAGAATGAAGTTTCATTGGCTTTGATCCTATTAAGATGCCTCGACCATGAGTCTATGACATATTTAGATGATTTTGAAGTGATTTTGAGTATTACCTTCAGGATAGTATCATGGTGAAGGAAAATTCAGGCCCAGAAAAACATGGTGAACTAAAAAAGTTTTCACCTTCCTTCTGAGACGTAGGATGTTTCTGATGGTGGGAGGGAATGATAAGAACAGCTTATAGTGGTTGAGGTATAATATTTGGAATGCATAATTTCCTCAAAGGTCGGATAGCTTTTTTCAGTAGAATTTGAAGGAAGCCTGGACCACATTGCTGCTGAGTTTATTTTTTCAAGCAAGTTCCCATCAAAACACTCTTCATCACACTCGGCGCCGCTTATTTTCTCCAACGCTTTCACCACCTGTCTCATTGTTGGTCTCACTTTAGGTTCAAAACTTGCACAAATCAAACCCACATGAAGCATTCTCTCAGCTTCCCCAATGGTGAACCCACCTTGAGCCTTTAAACGTTCATCAAGAGCAGTACACAAGTTTCCACTCTCCATTAGGCTCCGAACCCAGTCAATCAAAGCTGGCTTATCTGCCACAAAAGGTCTTCGCCCGCAAAGAACTTCTAAAACCAGAATGCCAAAGCCGTACACATCGCTTGCTTTTGATGGTCGCCCAACTCTAACTAGTTCTGGTGCCATGTACCCCAGAGTTCCTATCACTCTTGTTGTGTCAGCCAATTGTTCCTGGCAATGCAATCTGGCTAGCCCAAAATCCCCCAATCTAGCATTCATATCTTTATCAAGTAGCACGTTGCCTGCTTTGATGTCTCTGTGTAAGACCTCAACTTCCCAACCCTCATGTAGGTATAAAATCCCACAAGCTACGTTTTGTAAAACCCTTCTACGTTGTTCCCAGCTCAGGAGAATGCTGTCCTCACACTCAAAAACCCTCTTGTCCAAGCTCCCATTCTCCATATAATCATAAACCAGAACCAAGTTCCCTCTTTTTCTTTTACACCAACCTCTGAAACCCACTAGATTCCTGTGTTTCATCCTGCCTAGGCTTGAAATCTCAGCCAGAAATTCTCTCATCCCGTACTGGGTGTCATGACGGATTCTTTTCACTGCCACTTCTACTCCTTGCAGAACTCCTTTATATACCGTCCCACTTGTTCCCCTCCCAATCATATTTTCTTCAGAGAACCCATTCGTTGCATCATGAATATCTTGGTAGCTAATCCTATGTGGCCAATACTCCAATTCCCAATCTTCAATGTTCTTCTCTTCATCCTCTTTCCCTTTCTTTCTGGTTTTAGATAAACTCAAGAACACAAACGAGCAACAGCAGATTACAAGCAGGGAGCCCATAGTGACTGCTGCAATGAAACCTTTTGATCTAACCATCAGTTCCTTTGGATGCACATACGAGGGCAAATTCCTTGTAACCAAAGCATCGCCAATTGAAAAGTTGGAATTACTAAAACTCCAAGCCAAGATTCTACATATGTCTACCATTCGTCCTGTTGCTCCAGAGAACCCAGCATACATTTCATTAAACAGAACATCAGAAAGGTTAATGCGCTTACTAATCAAGGGCTTTTGAGGCTTTCGTTTTCCTGCTGGGGCCATGGTAACATTAAGCCGAAAATCCAGAAACTCAATCCATACTTGATAGTTCTCCCCACTATCCATTTTCAATTCCTGCAATTGATCTCCATCCCAGAACTCAGCAGGTTGAGAATACGAGGAAATAAGTGAATTCAAATCAACACCCACGTGATTATCATTTATATCATTGAATTCTTCGTTTCTAAAATCATCGAATTCAATGCCAAAAATATGGTTGGAAGAATCACCGTCGTCGGTGCGATTGAAAATACCCAGATAGTTTCCTGATGTTGCCCTAGTGATGCCTATTAGAGGTGAGAGCACAAAAGCGAAGCCATGACCAGTGGGGAAGCCCTTACAGGGAGCAATGGAGAAGATGAAGGAGGTTGCAAAGGGAAGAAGAGCGGAAGAGTTGGGAGATTTCATGGGTATTCTGTAAGGGTAAAAGGCGCGTCCTATGGAGAAGAAGGTCTGGTTGGTAAGAGTAAGAATGGAGTTTTGGATGGTGGCATTGCCGGAGAGGACTATGTTGGTGGAATTGAAGTCTCTGTTGTACACAAATTCAGTGGATGAGACTGAACTTTGAAGAGTCATGGTGAGGAAGAGAGGAGGAGGAGGAAGAAGCTCCGAGAAGCCATTAGCGGAGGATTAGAAAGGAAGAGCGAGTTTCTGGGGCTTGGTTTTTGCAGCTCAGTAGAAAGGAATGCATGATAATGGGAGCTAAACTTCCTGGAAAGAAGAGCACAAGTAGCCGGCGGCTAACCAAAAAAGTTGGAGTAAACAATATTTTTTCCACCTGAAAAGTTAACAATATTCAATCTCAATTGAATCTGTTAACTGGCTTTTTTAAGGTCCAAGAACACTTGCCACATACTACCACTTCATTCTAATTTCTAAATAGTAATTGAATTGAGCTTAATGGCATGGCATGTATAGTTTTATTAGAAATAATGATTAGATTTTCGCGAAATATAATAATCCAATGGTAGAATAAATTATGCGAGAGAATTTAACGTGGTCTGTTTTATAAATTGTTTAAAGTAGCGATCCAGCCCTTGGATAGAAAATGCGCAGATGCTAAAGCACAATATCTACAAAAAGCGGGCACGCAACATTGACCACGTGGTAAGGCTGGCATATAGTAGGAGCCACGTTGAAATTATTGTCATGTAATATATAAAATAAAAAAAATGCACGCAATGAATGATTTTACATCCACATATTTTTTCGAATACAGTCAAATGACTAATTATGTGATATATTTGATATTATAGTGATAAAGCATAAAGCTTTACGATAATGGCCCGTAATTTTTTGAGCACCACCATTGTTCTTTTTGTTTTTGTTTTTTTGGCGATATCCATCTTTCTAAAATAGAGCAGAAAATATGAATCATGTTATATAAGTTAGTTCAAATAATCATTCATAAGGGTTTGATTGAGTTGAAAAAAAAATCAAATAAAAAGAAGTATTTTCTCACTCAACCTGGATAGCCAATGAACCATATGAGGGAACTATAATGGATTAGGGCTTGTATTTTAACCCACATTTTTTTTCAAGAAAATAAAAAAATAAATGAAAAAAATAAGAATTATGGTATATCCATAATTTTGATAAATTGATGGGCATGGCCTCATTAGCTCAATTTATATATTTTGTGCAACTTAAAAAAAAAATGAGTGATATTAGATAGGAATTCATCATCATTTTTATTTAGGTGTTATTTTAAAATTTACTAAAAAATAAAATAAAATGAATTAGTTAATTAATTCACTTAACTCATCAACCTTAAAAGTTAGGTTGAGTTGAGATTTTTTCAAGTTATATAAAATTAAATCAACCTAATTAAGCTTGTTTTTTTTTCCAATCTAAATGATTTAGATTAACTCATATTCTTACCTCTATTCTAAACTCTAAATCAAGTGGGTGGTAAATGGATAAATTTTTTAAAAATGAGGATGCTATTATCTGGGTATGACATGAACCGATGGACGCCAGCGTCCTTGACTATGTCTAATAATCTGGGTGATGGTTGGTTAAAGCGCCAAAGTGAGAATTGTTTTGTTTGAATGAATGGCAATGACGGAGTCCACGTGTCGAGAGGAGAAAATTTTGTCGGCTATGAAAGTGTTCGAGACGAGCGAGTGTTGGGTTGAACCCGTGAAGTGGAAAGCAGTGACCAATCAAAAATCAACATAATTAGCTTTTTTTCTCTTGAACGTACTCCTCCGATCCTGTTATGTTAAAAAAATTATTTAATTTTATTATAAATTATAATATGATTTTTTTAAAAATATTTTGAAATTAATCTTCATAAAAAAAGCATAATATCATTTTTTAAATTTATTATATAAAAATATATTTAAAATTTTACACATTTTTATTTATTATATTTTTTATATCAATATTAATGGATTAATCGAAATGATTTAGAAAAAAAATAAAGGAGGAAAAGAAAACGAGAAATTTCAAGCCGGAGCCCGATTCGGGCACGGAACCTCTCCTGGTTCTTGCATCCTGTTTTGTATCTCGGTCTAGATCCTGGCCGTTTATTTTATTGAATCTGATCCAATGGCCAATGTTTTCTGCTGGTTGTCGCTGACCAGTGGTGATGAGTGAGACCTAGAAACTTCATATTAGGTCCCGATGCGTCATGCCACTTTCATTTTTTTGAGTGCCCTTGCTCTGAGTCCCTTTTTTTTTTTTTGGCCTTTTTGGCTGCTAACGGTTGGGATTTTTTTTTTGAGACAGGCATGAATTAATATCAGCACCCATCATATATTATATTTAAAAATATATTAACATATTAAGTAAATGCAAATTTTATATGATTATATTTGAAATAAAAGCCAAATATTACAGATAAAAATTGATCCAATTTACAAGGATTTGATCTAAAATTTATAAGATCATAAGTTTAAATTTACTACTAATTTGGAGACTTAGCTGGTAGACATTACGTAAATATTCTATAAGCTATTTAAATTTGGAAGCATGTCTTAAACTTACTTCAATTTTTGGAACTCAACTCACATAATTTTTTTTTTATAAAACAAAACCCGAATACTATTAAACTTGAATTTATGTTATTGATCCAACATTTTGTATAACGTTGGAGACAATAAAACTTAAACTCAGAGAACTTGGAGCAAAAAGAAAAATATAGACACTAATAACAAAATATACTTAAAAGTATAAGAATTTAGACCAACATCCGTTGGCAGTATTTAGATTTTATACCAAATATAATCATAAAAATTGCATTATTTAATATTTTAATATATTATTTAAATAAAATATAGATGGATGTCCATGAAGACAACTAATGTTAATTTATGCATGTCTGGAAAAAATAGTCCTAACCATTAGTAGCCAAAGAAAAAAACGAGTCAGAGTTAGCGCCCAAAAAAAAAACAAAAGAAAGAAAGAAAAGAAAGAAAGTGGCACGACGCGTCAGCACCTAATATGAAGTTTCTAGGCTCACTCCTCTCCATTGGTCAGCAACACGAACCATACATTATGTTGTCATGCCCAGAAGCAACGGGAATAATTCGTTTTTCTTTTTTTGGTATAAAGGAATGATTGGTTTGTTTAGCTACTTAGCGTTAGCCTCACCTTTTAATTATCTCTGTGGGCCACAGACAAAGACATCGTACTATTTTTAGTATCCCCAATTCCTCGATGTGCTTTTTACTACTTGGGCCATCCAGCAGAAGTGGGCCTCAAGTTTGGGAAGCTCCGTGAAGTGGAATAGGTTCTGAGGTCCAAGTTGTTTGGGCCCATAAAACAGGCCCAAATTGGTGCCCTTATGCTTCTGTTCGGCCCTTCACTTAATTGGCAGATTCATCATTCATCGCACCATCCGCAGCAGCTGGGAAGAAAGTCTCTCCACTTTTTTTCCTTCACTTCTCCCATTCCCACCATTCATTAATTTATTATTTTAAAAAAATTATTTAAACAGTAAGGATGGGAGAAATGGAGGAAAAAAAATGAAGATACTCCTCTTCCGCAGCAGCTTCACCGCTTCTTGCCGACGGGGACGGTGTGATTGCCTTTGTGGCGAGAGGAGAGCCAAGGTGGCATCCACGTAATGGTTCTACTAGTCTGTGAAAATATTGGAGCTGAACTTTCTGTACAGAAATTAAAACACAATTTCTTAAAATTAAAACCAATCTATGGGAGTGTTTGTTTTTCGTTTTTAAAAATTATTTTTTATTTTTAAAAATAGAAAAATTTAAAATTTATTTGGATAAGTGTTTTTTAATTAATTATTCCAAAAATTATTTTCATTTTTTAAAAAACAAAAAATATAAACAATTTTAAGTTGTTTTCATTTCATTTTTCTTATTTTTAAAATATATTACATTTAATTATTAAAAATTATAGTTACATTGACTAATTTTTATTATTAATTACCATCATTAACTGCCCATAATCATCACCATTAGTTCATTTTTTAACTCTAAAACTATTTTTAAATTACATAACCAAACGAATTTTTATTTTATTTTTATTTTAAAAATGATTTTGAAAAACTATATTATAAAACTATTTTTAAAAATAAAAATGAGAACAGAAATCAAACAAGCCCTATATATAAGTACCCAAACTTTGGTATCCGTTTCAAGCTTGTTTTCCATGAAAAATGCTTGCCTTGTTGATATATACCCTCCGTTTTTAAATTCAAGAGAACTATCCTATGTTTTGTTGTTTTATTATAAACAAAACTATAAATTTCAAGAAACATTAATTATATTTTTTTCTCAAATTATACCTCATAAATGAATAGTATATTATTAAATTAGAGAAGAAAGTAAACATTAATTACAAGGATATTTTAGTTTAAATATTTCAATTCCAGACATAATTATTGTTATGATTAACCTTAATTATGTGAGTTGTTTGAAAATCTCTTACAAAAATATTTGAAAATGGAGGGAGTAGGTGGTAAGTCCAAGAGTCCGGATTGTTGGGTGGAACGTTTCAAAGCCAAAAGATGAAAAAGAAACATAAAGATTGACTTGTATCAATACAGTAGAGAGGATATAAGAATTCATTCAACCATAAATTTGCATGATCTAGAGGTAGGTAGGTGGTAGGGTATGTGTGTGCGAACAACGAGAAGTGAGAAAAAGATAAATTCCGGCCATAACAACAGAAAAAAGAAAAAGATAAATTCAATAAAGAATGCAACTGAATTGTGTGTGTGTGTGTGTGTGTGTGTGTTGTCGAATGCAACTGCTCAAGTTGGTAGAGCCTGTCTCAAATATGTACCTATATGTCTTCACTTGGAGAAGTGTGTGAAAGCTATTATGAACAAGTTAGTTAATTAGAAATGACACTTGTCCCATTGCCTCTTTTAATGTTAACTTAAATAATTAAATGAAACCCCTTCTTGTCTCTTTAACTAGTTGCCACAGGTTGTCACCTAGCCTGGAACCTTCTTGGATGCCATTTCTAATAGCCCCTTAGTCACACACAGACACACATCATGAAGGAAAAGCAATAGGAGAATGCATTATTAGATAAGTAAAAATCATTGGGTGATGAATAGGTAAGGATGAGAATTGATTATCTTTATCATTTCAATCATCATTTTTTATCCATCTATTACTTCATGTCTCTCATCTCTTTATAATTACCTCCCCTCTATGAATTCACAACTTTATTTTAATTCATTTCATTTCATTCACATACATTCATTCCCAACAATCAAACCTAGCCACTCCATCTATTCAGATTACTTTTGGCTTAGAGATTTCATTGTCATTGTCAATCAATTATTATTCTCATGACAAATTCTGTTCCTTGTTTGAGTCAAGATATGTTATTTATTTATTTATGTTTTGTTATTGACTTTTTTTTTCTTTGGTATCATGAAGCATTTGGGTATGCTGGGTTTATTGCTCGTCCAATTCACTTCAGACTAATTCAGATCCTCATTTAGGTGGGGTCTTCTTTGAGGGAGTTTCACGGGTATCACGGATGAGATATACTTTGCATGCTCAGTTGCTACTGCATACCTTGAGACTTGAATATGAGATTTTAAATTAAATTATTCAAGTCCATAACCATAAAAACAAACAACTGATGGTTCTTTATTGACTTTTATTTAGTAGCAAGTTGGATGCTTGTCTCTTGGGCGGGCTGAGAAGTCCATGGTTTTAAGAAAATTACATTTAGGAATTCCAATCTTGAAAATATTTGCGTTGAAAGATTTAAAATATATTCTTAATTAAGTTTTAAACATTATTATTTACTATTAAGATTCTTTTTGAAAATATCTATTTGTAACTCATTAAATCTGACAATGATATCTTCTCAATATATGATTTTTAAAATATTTAATACAAAAATTAATGGAATATAATGATTTTGCATCACTTAAAGCTTCTTGTATAGATATAAACTATCATGTGGTTCCTGGGTGGAATATTAAAATTAATTAATTAATTAATAAAATGAAATCCTAAAATTGGTTGTCCAGAAAGACAAATATAATATACCTTAAACAAATTTATATTTGGAGTATTATTGGGGGAAAAGGAAAAGTATTTTATTTTATAAGAACAGGGAAGAAAAGAAAAGTTAAAGCAAAACTAATCCTCTAAGAATTAGATTTTCTTATTGTCCATTTTCTCAGCATCTCTCATAATCTTCAAATCCTATGTGTTAAAATAATCCATTGGTCCACAATGTGCCACATTATAAGGACTTAGAAAAACAAAAATGATAATGAAGTCCCCAAAAAAAATTAATGATAGTTATATTTCTAAAAAAATTCTAAAAAATGAGTTGTAAATATTGATTCAGTCGCAAATAGAAATACGCAACTGTCTGAACCAATTTTCACAACCTCTTTTTTAGAATTTTTTTAGGAATATAGAATTTTTACATCCATTATTCGAGATCCTAGAAAACCGAGGATATTACCATCACCTACCCAAACTAATCTAAATCCTTGTTGTGCAGGATTGTTTGCAACTACATATTTCATGACTCGTACTTAAGACTTTAAGATAAACAAGGTATTGAAAAATCAGACTGGTCATTAAACCGGCCAAGGCCAAAGGTCAATAATATGATTTAAATAAAAACATATTCTCCAAGACTTAATATCTCATGCAATACCACATACAAGTCCAACACAATCATCAAACACTCTTTGGATGAACATGCCTTTGGAATCATTTGACTAGACTAAAATGAACTATTAGGATTATCAAACACAAAGCAATAGTGCAACACCAACATGCCAATACCTAAATCGAGTAGGGAGGGGGAGAGAAGAAGAAGAAAATAGACTTGGATTGAGTGGGAGGGATCAAGGGAGAGAGAGCAGTTGCCTGAAGCTACACCTAAAGCTCACTCTTAGGACGATAGATAAGACCCTCAAAGCTTACTCTCATTCTCAGGGACGATATCAAAAAGAGACCATCGAAGCTCGACAATGATGCGACCGAGAGGTCCATAAGGAACAAGTGTGAGAAAATTGAGAATGAAGGATGGAAGACGAAGGTCAAAGCTAGGAAAGATGAAAGACAAAGAATGAAAGATTGAGAGCAGATGCAGAGTAGTGTGAGTTTGCAAGAGGCTGAGATCTAACTAAGAATAAAGTCTTGAGATGAGACTTGATTCATTTAGGGCTTTCTAGCTTTTTATTATTTTTAATTTTTTTTTCTATTCTAGCCCCCAAAATGACATTATTTAGGAGGTCAAAATTTGTAAAAAATTTTAGGGTTGAGCGAGTTGATCTAGGTTAACACTAGGTCACCCTAGTTAACCCAAGTCCATTTTAGATTATAAAATTGAACCGAAAAAATGGCCAAGTAGTTGGTCAGATTTTAAATACCATGAGATAAACTGATTCAATTCCTTTGACCAGTTAAACCAAGCGTGACTTTTTAAAAAAAAATTTACCAAGGCATAATTATCATTTTTTTAATTTACTATCATTTTTTTATTTTTTTAAATACTTATGACATGGCACATTATGGACCAATTGATTGTTTGAGTACACTAGATTTAAAGATTTTGAATGCTGCTAAAAAAGGTGATAATGAGAGGATCCTTGTAACATTTCAAAAATTAATCTAAGGTTAATTAAATTAATTTAGAACAAATGAGTAATTTTGGAGGAATATTTAGATATAAATAATTTTAATTAAAAGATTATTATTAAATTTAATTTAAATTAAATTTTAAGTTATGATTTTATAGTAAATAAAAATAGTAATAATAATATTATAAAAAAAAAAGAAAGAAAGAAAGAAAAGGAAAAGGAAAAAATATAATAAAATAAAATAAGAAGGGGGATGGGGCATCATTGTGAGAGTGTGTGTGTGTGTGTTTAATATAATAAAAAAAAAGAGAAAGAGAAAGAAATAAAAGAAAGTAGGTGGGAAACGGAACAATCCGTGTGTGTATAAGGCATAAAAGGCTAATAAATAAATAAAGATGAAGGAGGAAAGAAGCATGCGGGACCCACACTTTTTTTTTTAAAACAACTCATTCCCGTATTTCATCTCTATTTCTCTTCCTTCTTTCTTCATTTGCCTAGGGTGCGAACAGAGAGATGAGAGCGACGCCGCGCAATGAAGAGGCTGACCGATTTAGAAGGTAAAGCTTCATAATAGAATATTTCAGATGAAATTTTTAATATTCTAAAACTAAGTAAGTGTTCTAAATATTTTTTTTAGTCGTTTTTTCTTTTGAGCTATAGATTTTAAGATTTTAAAAAACCTAAGGTTTGAAAGAGGGATAAATTTTTTATAAGTAAATTTGATTATTGAGGTTGTTAGTAGTGTAATAAATATTTTAGAGTATTATTTTATTGATAGAATTAAAATTTGAGGCATTTGAGTTTATCCCTAAATACCTATGGGTAGGTTTTTAATTAAATCTAAAAATATAAATTGATTTATTGATATTTAGATAATTATTTGAGATGAAAAATAAATTATTATGGTTATAGAATAATGATTCTAGGCTTGAAATCAAGTTTGCAATTTTTGGGTATTTTTATGTGCGAATTTTTGGAAATAAAAAGGGAAATTTTGATATTAGAAAATTATTTGAATGAAATTATTGTGAAAGAGACTATTGAACCAAGTAGATAGGTTCAAATATATGAAATTAAATTTTAAAACTCAAGAGGCTAAGACTAAGGTCTTAAAAAAATAAAATAAAATAAAATAAATATTTAAGTGTTAGAGTATGAGTATGAGTGAAAATTATGTTAATAATATTATTGACACATTGGGATATGATCGATTGTAGATTAATTTTTTTTTGACACCATTCAAGCTTTGAAAAGCTTTGAAAGTATTGTAACTTGAGGGTAACCTTTGACCTCTCAAGGTTGAGGTAATTAGGAAAAAATTATTTTATGCATTTGTATATTTATTAATTAATTATGTTGATGAAACAAAAGAATATATATATATATATATATCTAAATTTTGAAATGGTTGTTCGTAATGTATTTGCTTGGTTAAGACTCTATAATTTGTGATTAAGTTAATCATAACTTGATGTGAGTAATGAGATTGATGGTTGATGATGATGTGTACATCCTTATTATAAATTGTGGATTATGCATAGTGATGAATTGTATATGAGCGTGTTGAGTTTTATATGATGCTAATGTGATTTTATATGATAATATAAAAATCGATGCAAGAGGCATAATTGAAATATGATGATTCTTGATGTTTGTTAAGCAAAAAAGTTGATGAGCATGTAAGATAATTGTGAATTATATATATGAGCTTTTGAAATGTATTTTCTCACGAACATGATGATATGGCAGGAGTTCGCCTTAGTGAAAGAGTTAGCGGTTATGAAAAATCCATATGGTACTTGACTATTAACTAATAATTCTAAGGGCTATAGTTGCTACTTACCTTATAAGGTACCGTAGCATTGTTTCTATTAAGAAATTTGACCCAACTGGCCTACCTAGAGTTTTGGGTAGAGCTAATTTTGGATATGATATCCCATAGTGTGTGATTTGGAGGAAACCATGTTCATAAGTAAGTAAGGCAATCCTGGCCCGGTAGCCCCTCACGATATGATTAAAGGCTTGGGTAATCTTACCACATGGATGATCCTTATCGATTATTGGCCCATGAATTTAATGTCAAAGGAAATACGGAGGGACATAAGGAAGAGATTGATTATGTATATTATTATTATCATGCCATTTGAGTGATTGATGACTATGTTAAGAATATGATTATAATTATGAAAATGAGAACATGTAGTAATTATGCGAATAATGTATATGTGGCCATTTATGTAAACTTTGTACTTGACTTTATTCTTGAGATTATTCACATGAGTTAGATGTTAATGTGATTAACATGTTACAAATGTGATTGTTTACATGGTCACCTTGATAAACTTATTAGCTACTTACATTCATGATTAATTATCATGCATTTGTATAACTTAGATGTATCTTGATTACTGAGTGGTTGTACTCACCCCTCTCTTTTACCATGTTACAGGAGCTAGCTCATCTCAGAAGAATAGAGGAAAGGAGCATTGGGCCAAGTGATAGTAATCACTTTGTAGGCCTTTCTCTTTTTATTTTGATATGTGTATTTAGTTTATGATATTACCAACTAGGATAATATATTCTTGATCTACTTATATTATAGGTTTTGTGTTGGGTGGAAATGTATTTTAGGCCCTAGAGAATGTGGTTTGATGCTTATGCTATATTAACGGGCTAAAATATTTGTGCAAGTGAAAATAGTTAATAGTTTATTTAATTTGAGAACTTGAATGTTGTTATGGTCTCCCCTTGTGTTTTTTATGTTTAAGGGTGAGCAGTTGATATTAATTATATGTGAATGAAAAGGAAAATTCATGCATATAATGGGCTATTGATGAATAGATGATATATAGAGTATGATGATTAGGTAATAGTCATTGTGATAAATGTGATTGAGACCTTGGCCCCCCGCTGTCAGTTATGTTATGAAAGGGTTTTAATGGTCAAGTGTTATGTTGTATATATATATATATATGTATTGTGAAGTAAGGCATGGAAAGAAAATAAAGGGGGAAGCTCTTCTCCCATGTTGATATGTTTTCTTTATCATGTTTTCGCATATATTAATTGAATGATATGAGTTCTTGAAATATTTTAAAGACTTGGAATCCCTTTATATTGAATCGTTTATGAAAATAAATTTTAAGAATTTATTTAGGTTAATCTTTTATAGGATAATCCTTTTGGATTAGTCTTTGATTTATTAGAGTTAGCCTGATGATTAAATCTTAATTTAGGACACCCTTTATAATCCTAACCCAATCCTCTCGCATTTTCGCAATGACAAAGAAAGTTCTTTTAACTTAGGAAGAATCGCACTAAAACCCTAAAAATAGAAAAAAATTGCATTGCAAGCTCAAGGGCCCTTATTATAGTTTTTCTTAACAGTAAAAGTATAATTTTGCCCTTGTGTGATTTGAAAAGTCAGATCATGTACAACACAATATTGTGGGTGTATAACACGATGTTCATGAATTCTCAACATAATATCCGTATATGTCTAATTGATCAGTAGGTTTAATGAAATGTATAAGTGACACAGATAATATATAACACTATGTCCATGGATACACAATAAAATATTCATGCATTTCCAACTGAATGTTTATGCGTGAACACGCATGAATATTATGTCGAGAATTCATGAACATTGTGTCATATACCCATGAATATTGCGTTGTACATACACTGTGTAACTTGTATATTGAACTAACTTATAAATCAACTAGACACACATATATATCGTATTGAAAATTCATGAATATCATATTATGCATTCATAGATATCATATTGTGCTTTGTGGATAAGGGTTTTGCATAGGTTGAGTTTTTAAATCATATAAGAATAAAATTATACTTTCGCTTTCAAAAAGATTGCAACAAGGGCTTTGAGTTTGCATTTTAAAATCAAAATATATTAGGGTCAAAATATAATTTTTTTTTTTGAGGCCTTCTTCTTTAATTTAAGCTCGCCTGATCTCGATCTGACACAGCTTCATTTTGTGTTCGAATTTTTATGCATTTGTCACATCATATGCGAGGATAATACTATCTTTTATCGTTATGCTTTAAGAACCAAGGCTTTACTTTAATTTAATTTTTTTTTTTAAAAGAAAGAACCATGGCCTTGAGGGCGAGATCGAAACCGAGACACCGGGGATGAAAGCTGCTATTATATTACTCATTCCCTAACCTGGGACACTGCCTATCATGGTCCTTCACCAAGATTCTTTCCTTTTTCTTTCCCATTCTCTTTCTCTCGTCTCTTTTTTAACTATCAGATAATTATTTAAGTAATTTAGATTTAATCTGTTATGATTGTTTTTATTTCTTGTTACATTTTTAAATTGTTTAGAATAAATTTTAATAGTTTGAATTTTATGCACAGTCCAAAAAGGAGATGGAGGAGAGAGAGAAAATCGAACCACTACTTGTGCCTTCAAGGATTCGTCGATTTTGGCATTCGTTATGATAATGGAGGTCGAAGGTTGCCATAGAGATAAAGGCCTTGCACAGTTGGCCATCTATGGTGATTCCATTGTTCCAAAGCTCAGATGTTCCCTCTCCTATTAATGGAGGTGATCCTAACTAGCGATGGAAATGAGAAAACAATAATGATAGGTATCAAGTTTGGAAAAGGGAAAGAGATGGAGTGAGAGACGATGATGAAAGTGGAAGCAATGGAGTGAGAGAGGGTCACCAATGAGGCCACCTATGATTATGACGGCGAGGTAGTTGATCTATTCAATGGTGTTGTGGAAGAGTAAAAGAGTCAAAGATCTGGCTTCCATAAAATTTTGCCCATCTCCATGGACCATAGGTTTAGTGGTAGAACCCTGTTCCACCAAATGGAATAAAAAATATGACATGTCAAATAAAATAAATTTAAATTTCACTTTCAATTTTATTTCCATGCTTTTAAATTTCATTATACTAAACGAGCTCTTAAAGAGTTGGAAAATTCAAACTTAAATGTTGAGGTTGAGAGATTATAGGAGACCAATTAGGCAAGGATCTTCAAGTATTTAATTTTTATTATTATTGTATAGATGTTATTTGTTTTTAACCTTTTAAGATTTATGAAAATTTTATTATATATATAATATATGAGTGTTTATTAATCTTGACTTCCTATAATTAAGTCCTGGCTCCATTTTAAGAGAAAATGGAAATATATGACTGAAGGCTAATCCAACTCTCTAACCATTTTGATTAATTGCATGAAAACCCAAAAGCAAGTTTTCACTTTTATAATTCACTGCTTGGGCAGCTCCACTGGTTCACAAAAACTAGTCTTTTGCCAAATAAGATGGAAAGACATCAAACAATTAATTAGGCCACCACAATACAGGCTAATGTTAATTATTTAAAAACATACAAATCTTTGAACAAGTTTCACATGCGAACTGTGTGGATACATTCGAGCTCTCCTGCATTGTCGTATGGAATTTTAAAATGAGTCGCATTTTTGGTATATAGATTAACGTGGCTTCTGAGGGAACACTAACGTCTCCACACACACAAACAAACCACGCTTTTGTTATTTTATAGTAGCTCCTCCAACTTCTTTTCTTACACTTCTTCACTAAAATAACACTTCGTTTTCCAGTAACATCGAGGAAGAATACGATACTACCGTAAATCACCATCATGTATAGTCTCATCACCTATGGATAATACTTTATAACAATTTTAAACAGCCTTTTCTTTTCATTGAGTAGGGTATAACTTGCTTTCTTTTAATTACTACCAGCCGTTTGATCAAGCACATTCATTTACAATTCTCCAAGGCGTCTTAAATATTTATTAATTAATCTCTGATAGTGGCATGTCGAGCCCGGGACATAATTCGATTTTGTATTCAATAGAAAATCATGTTATCGTTGGAAAAAAGGGAGAGGAGAGAATTAGATTATCCTCTTACTAATTAATTAATCACTAAGGTCACACTCGTTTCCACTTCAGATGTTGTCGCTCTTATCGTTTCCTTGAAAGTTCCATCCAATGAAACGCATGCCGTTGATTAGAAAACTTAAAGTAAATAAAAAAAAAAAGTGCGTATGATATGAGAACACGATAGCACAAAAATCGAAAGAAAATTCATGGTGCGTTGTTGAAAACGTTAAATTAAAGATATTGGGTGTAAGAGGATTTCACCTAAACAAATATCAACAAAGACTAGCTCAAATTATGATGAATATGTATAACAGGGGATCTCATCTTCTCATGTTGGCAGTTGAATTCTCCATAACTCCGTACGTTGTTGCAGGAGAGGGAAGCAAGCGATGCGACGAGAATGAAACGAGAAAGAGCTGAGGCATTTGGAAATGACGATTCCATCCACATCATTAGTCATTAGGTGACTCCCAAGTCGGCTTATTGGGATCAGATCATTACACTCGGATCCCATTCTATTCTATCCATCTCGGTGGTCCCTACCACCCCTCTTGTTTCTCCCTTCCTTCCTCTAACTCTCATCCGATCATCATTTTCGTTTTAATTATTCCCCACAATCATCTTCTGCCACGTCATATCCACAGTTACGCCCTCCTAATTCCGATTTCCATCCATCCCATTCGCAATTTCTTCGTGCGCGGCGACGCCGGATATTAAAAATTTTAAATCACCCCCCAAACGTCCACCTCGGACAGGTGGGTCCCTCCAACGCCCAGCAAAGCATCGCTTTTTCTATTTCCCCCCATAAATTGAAGCGTCGTGACTCCGGGATTGCTCAGATCTCATTCTTCCGTTCAAACTCACGACACTGACATAGATAACGCCAGCCAGCAATATAATCATGCACAGAGGATTGCCCTGGTTGCCGCCGCCGATTACGTCCCAGGCCTCCGACGACGAACGCGACGACCTAGTAATGAGCTTCGCAGACACGGTGTTCGGGTTTTTTGAGGACGATCACTCCTCATCCGACTCCGATCACTCTCAGGATGACGTCGACGAGGACGGCACCTTTTGCACCGCCAAATTCGACAAGTCTTTCTGGGACGAACAACACCAACTTCTTCAGGTACGGTTTCGATTTCCTTATACACCCACGGGCCGGGATGGGGGAATTAATTTGAATTTTGATATTTTTAAAGCAATTAATGTCAGTTATATTACTACTGCATTTAAATATTTTGATTGTTATATAGTAAAGAAAGTTTATTTCAAAATCAAATTCGATTGAATGGTATGTGATAATTAATTAATATGTCCATTTGAAAGGCGACTTTGTGCAGGACGGGCTCATTTGAGACCAAAATTAGGCAGGCTACAAGGGCGGCTTTAAGAGGATTAAGTACATCGGGCATGAAGTGCACTTGCCGGCGGCAAGAGGTGACGCATATGGGCTGCCGGAGTTGCTTGCAGAGAGAGATTTGTTATCGCCTTTTGGACCTTGGCTACAATTGTGCCATTTGCAAATCAAAATGGAGCAGTTCATCAAAAATCCCCTCGGGTAAACTTCTCGGTTATTGCTTTAATTTATTACATTGATCAAATTTTGTTTAGCTCCTCTTTGTGGGGATGCATAAATTGGTCGGAATAGGAATTAGGCCTTGAATATTTTATAGAAATTTAGAGAGCTGGATCAAGGATTTCAGTGAGGTTAAATTCGACTCTAATGTTTGGCCGAAACAAAAAAAAAAAAAGTCAACTCTAATGAAAGGCAGCTTAATATTTTGGAACCGGATTCCACATATCGTTTCAGAAAATTTTCAAGGTAGAGAGACAATAAATCAGAAAGAATTGAAGAGTACGTGATGTAAGTTTGTATGTATATGAAACTTTAAAAGATGAGCCTCTTAAAGCTTTTATTTTATTTTATTTGTTCATTTTTTTATATATGATCAGCTAATGATTCAAAGAATTTTAATTAACTGCTTCACATTATTATTTCATTGTATTTGTACAATGATATAATTTATGAACATAAAAAATTACGTTACTCTGTCGAATACTAATTAATATTGGCTCATACAAGTTGGTACCTGTGTCTAAGCTAGCCAATGCTTTTGTTACACGTTATATCATTTGGACTTACAACAACAACAACAACGATAATAAATATTAAATAATTAAGTCCTTGTTATTTTAATTATTTTAGGTGAACATAATTACCTGGAAGTGATCGACAATTCAAACATTAAAAGAGAAGTGAGAGTGGTAATCGAGTTGAACTTTCCCGGCGAGTTTGAGATGGCCCGGGCTAACGAAGAGTATAAGCGATTAATTAGCCGATTACCGGAAGTTTATGTGGGAAAAGTAGAGAGATTACAAGTGTTAGTTAAGATTTTGTGTTCAGCGGCAAAACAATGCATGAAAGAAAAGAAAATGCACTTAGGACCATGGAGGAAACGGAAATACATGCAAGCTAAGTGGCAGGGCACGTGTGATAAGTCCATGTCCATGCCGCCGACCGGATACTCAGGCCGCCCGCGAAGACCTAAAGCTTCCTTGCTCACCTGTGATTTACTCGAAAACATCCCTGACTTCCACCCAACTGTGGTTGGGGTCGTCTGATCGGATCTTCTACCCTCTCTTGTGTTTGTCTTTATTATATAGCTATGTATATGATATAAATTGCCGTACGCATGATGAATGAGATTGAGTTTAACAGTAGTTGAGTTGTTGGGGAAGTTTAGTTAACTCATGAAGTTTTGTTTTATATATATTAAGCTTGTTTTGATGAGCTATGTGGAAATAAGTTTCTTTCTTTCTTTTTCAACTAATAATTACAATGATTGTCATGGTTAACCTAACTAAAATCACTTTTTTTAACTCGTTAACTAATTTGCACTAAGTTTGGCGAATGAGATTTCGATATGAAGGCAATTGATGATATTACGGAGAGGCACACTTTTGTTTGGAAAAATGAGAGTAAAATCTTAGAAAGAATTAATGACAATTACTAAATCAGATGCCTGCAAACAAGAATTTTAATTGTAAATTCAGAATTAAATTTGGAATTTAAATTTTTTTTCGTAATTGAAATTTCTGAATTTTTAATGATTTAAATTGAGATTTATGATTTATTTTTTAAATACAACAATCATTGAGATGCACCTTATAAATATGGTTGAAATAAATACTTTTTCTGCTGTATAAATAATACTAGAGAAGTAATTTATTATATTAATCATCAAACACATTTTTTAATGATGTAGATCAAAATTCAGTTGATGAAAATAATTTGACCAAAATGATAATTTAATCTCATAAAATGTGATAATGCCTTCTAAGTTTCAAGGGATCTAAGTGTCATTAAAGTTTTTGATGAAATGCCAAAAATACCCCTTAATTTAAAAAAATGAAAAATTAGTAAAAAAATTGTGAATGCATCAACCAATTTACTTATTTACTGAATTATACTTGTAAATTCTATAGCTAAAGTTTTGAGAGAAAAAACTTTAATTTGTTGCACTTTTTAAATTAAGGGTTTTGTTTTGCCATTCATCAAAAACCTTAATGATAATTAGGTTCATTGACACTTAAAAGGTATTATCACATTTTACAAGACTAAATTGTTATTTTTTTTAGTTCGGAGGAATTTATTTGTCATTCTTTTTTATTAATATTTCATAATTTAAATAACAAAACAATAAGGGTTTTTTTTTTCAAATAAATTACCAATCCAGACCACCTAACCCCGTCACGTGACAATCACATGTGACATAGTGTCACATGTGAGTTTTTTTATTTTATTTTTTTGACCTTGATTGATGAGGCAAGATTGGGCTAGTGGATCACAGGACACCATACAAAAACCCTAAGTGACAGAGATGGGAAGAGCAAGGAAGGG
Source organism: Prosopis cineraria (assembly GCF_029017545.1). NCBI lineage: Eukaryota > Viridiplantae > Streptophyta > Magnoliopsida > Fabales > Fabaceae > Prosopis > Prosopis cineraria. Next base: position 35,092,135 of record NW_026555338.1, on the reverse strand, counting down.
TGATGATGGAATGGAATAAAGCAGGCAAATGATATTAGCACAGTGAATTTTTTAGGCCTGAGCGCATTGAATAAATCACAAGGAAATGCAACCCCAGATAAAATCAAGGTTAAAAGCAGAAACAGGAATGAAAAATCACCGCTAACGGGATATGTTGAACCCTTAAATATCGAGCTTGTAAAAACCAGCCTATATGTCCCTCATCGACAACTCTATGCACATGCCATGCCTTGTTTTTTTTTTTTTAAAAAAAATTCTTCTGTCCTAATTAATCACACACCATGTCCTCATCGTTGATCCCATGCCTTGTCAATAACACGCCTTCTCATTGAATGCCGTGGCCACCCATTCATACTGCATTAATTGTTTTTCGTTGAAAAACGTTTTATAGTATATCAAGCCTCGTACGATACGATATCCTCTATTCTTATGAAAATATAAGTAAAATTTAATCAACTCATAAAGTTTAAGAAATTTGTTAAGTATAATAATTATGTTTAAAATTAAAAGATTCATACTACATTATCCTTATAATTACTAAAACAAGTTTGTGCCATGATATAAATTTTAATTTTATAAAAGTCAATTTAGTAAAAATGTAATAAATGTTCTTTTTTAATTTTTATAGTTTTACATATAGAGAACGTACCAAACACCATTATATATGCACACATTCGTCAATTCAATATATAAACTATATTCTATAACATACGTCTCGAGCTCCACGAATGCATATTATGAGCTTCCCACAGCTCTCTAGATTTAATTATGTTTGAAGATTGGAGATAGTTGATCAATTCCATGGTCCCTGGAGATTTCTCGTCAAGGGTAGTTAGTGGAGCCAGTAAGTCCGGTGGGACAACTCTTGGACTGCTCCGATATTCTGTGCTTATACTTTTTGGCTTTTCTCGAATTTCAAGTTCCCCCCAATTGATGACATGACTTCATCACTTGATTTTCAACACGACTTTCTTACCAATCCACGCCACCTCCGTAATGGTTCTTTCTTGCTCCTACTTTCTGTCTTTCTCTTTTGATCACTCACCACGTTCACACACATACACACTAAACTAGATATCTTCGGAGTTCTGACGGGTGCGTATATAATTATAATAATCCACGATCGAGCTTTGGTTGATGACAGGTTAGAGATGAAAAAGGAGTGAAAAGAAGGAAACGAGTTGAAGTGACGTTTGAAGATCATGTCATCAGACCAGTGCTATTCTCTCCGGACATGTCCACGGAATCGTGTACAGAACGCTTCAATGAATATGTATCCAAGATAGCGATGGAGCAGCTACCACGTTCCACACCATTATGGTAACTTCACGTCATCGATCGGAAACCCAATCAACTGTCATGGTAAAGTTTCACCATTCACTTGCAGATGGCTACACTCTCATGAGCATCCTTCTTTCTTGTCTAACAAGAGCCGATGATCCCTCTCTGCCCTTGACTTTTCCTCCACTCAAATCATCAACGGCAAAACATGCCGGCCAAACCTGTTTGGCGAGATTCCCCGGTTTCATGATCTCTTCCGTGCATCTTCTATTCTGTTGCAGAGTTTGGTTGGAGCTTACTCAAAAGTAATTGGGTGGAAGATATCACGAGTCTTACATCAGGAAGTCGTGGTGTGGGGTTTATAAGTTTAAGGGATTCTCTCTCTTAATAAATTAGTTTTTTAGGATGGGTTTTTCATTTGTATTTGTGCTTGTCACATTAATATCCACAGAGCCTTCTGACTGGTAGAAGGTTGAGTGAAGTGGCTCATATTGGGGAGCCTCACAAGTGGTGTGGGTCAATAAGAGATGTTATTTCACTACAGTTCTCATTGAGAAGCTTCTCTGCATCTAGTATCGGTTCAGAGGCCCTGAGGTCAGTTCATATGATCGATCAATAAACTAGGATGTTAACTTTGTATTATATACTTCAAAACTGGGATTCGGGATAGTCTTTTTGCTTTGTTTTTCTTTTAATTACTTCATTATTTTTAGTTTTTAATTAGTTTACTTGAGAAGTGCTTTACTGGTGGTTTAATTAGCTTGAACTCGCGTGATGTTCTAGGTAATGGCTAAAAACTTCTACAAAACAATCAGAAATACAAGCGTAGAGCTGTCCAATATTGTTGGACCAGTAGATCACATGGCTTTTGGAAATTATCCCTTAAAAAGCTTCTACTTCACCGCGTCTGGCCTGCCTCAGGTATAGCTCTTAGCTTATGTCTTGGTTTTTCCACCAAAAATAAAATGTTTCCCTATGACTTCACTAGTTGCTTCCATCGGTATGCCAAGATAAAAAATAAAAACTTATAAAATTGCGTATATATATCCATGGGTATATAGCATATCTATCTTGTATCTTTCTCTCCGTACTTGTATTGAAGCAAACTCTCATGGCATGCGGTTGCAGAGTGTTGTAATTACAATAATGAGTTATAATGGGAAGTTAGTAGTGACGACGAGAACTGAAGAAGAGTTCACAGATCATCGAAATTAGCGTTGTATGTGAACAATGCCTTTGAGACGATACGCAAAGCAGCTATGGAGATTCCACACAAGTTCTAGATCTTTGTCATCAATTAATCAAATTGCTAGAGCCATACCCACGAGCCCTCCAGCCCATGGTTGCTAGTATTTCAAATTCTGGATTTTCAGCAGACAATAAAGCCTAAGATATTGTGTTTCTCCAATTTGTATACGTAAAAATAACCGGGCAATCATCATGCTCGAAGCTTTTTATGTCCCTAAATTAATTATTTGTAATATAACTCAGAACATATATAATTCTTCATATTAGGAAAATCACGTAATGAATATATTAGGAAATATTCTGTTTAATAATAAAGAAAAAACAGACAGTGTGTGGGCATGTGGTAGTGAAGAATGGAAGAGTGAAGAAAATTCTTGAGGTTATGTTAACGAACTTATACAAGATATAAATAAGAGTACTCGGCATTATGGTGTTGTGTGGAGAAAAGGAAGCGAGCGTGTGAGCTTAATTAAGAAAAGTGAGGTGAGAAGGAGAAAGTGCCAGCGAGAATTTTGAGAGAAGTAATATGAGTGAATAATATTTTTTTTAAAGTGAGTCCCTGTCGCTTTTTTAATCCTTAAATTCCAATTCTCCAAAAAAAAAAAACTAAAATAACAGTCGCAGAGACCAATCATCATCATGTTCTTCTAGCTATATATCTTTTTCCATGTCCATGAATACTTTAATTACTTGTGTGTTTGACCTTGTGTTAAGTATTGAAAATGTTAAAAATGACTATGAAAAATATAAAAGATCGGTATTAAAAATATGGAAAATGAGTTGACGGGAAGGAAAAAAAATTAAAAATATTAAAAATTTGAGAAGATCGGAAGATGGAATATATTTTATTAAAATATTTTATTAATTAAAAATATTTTGTTTTAATTGCAGTAATATTTGAATTATTATTATCTTTTTATTTAATTTTAAAATTTTTAAGATTTTCATGCTTTTATTTTTGGGATTGAGTTGAGATCTATAAATAGAATTTTAATTTATTTAATTTGTAGGTACATTTGATTAAGTAAAACTTACTATTATCTTAACTCTTCTATAAATTTTTCTATTCTTTCTATTCTCTCTACTTTTTTAATACTTCAAAAGCCTTCAAAAAAGTACCAGAAGAGTCTTAAAATGCCTTCAAAAAAGTACTTCAAAAGCATAGTTCTTTTTTAGTTAATAAGCCCTTATATATTATGTTTCTCCTATGTATACAAAAAGAAAAATCTGGGCAAATCATCATAGGAAAGCTTTTTATCTCCCTAAATTAATGATTTGTAATATGGCGGCAGAATATTGGGCGACCAGTGCACTCTATCTCTAAATTAACTCTTATTAATTCATTACTGCTACGTAATATATGAGAGAAAATACTAAAGAAAAAATATTATTCTATAAATCAATTCAATTGCCATTCCAATGACTAAATCTCTTGACAAAAATTTAGCATCCAATGTTTAAAAAAACAATAATAATAAGCATCCAATGATGGTGCTGACATAAAACATGTTAAATGAGAAGATAGATCGAAGCACTATGCACTTGAAGTGAAACAAGTGCTGCTTTGCCGGCACGAGGGTTTCTCACGACTTTTGTGTGCCAATGAGAAATTTCCTTAACGTAGAAAAATGAGGATTTTTTTTTTTTTTGGTGGGCAAAAGAGTTTCTCGCGAACTTTTTGTACGGTTGAGGATTTTTTTAAAAAACTTCATGAGCCCATGGGAAATTTTTCCGCAGAGAATCATGAGAATTTCTACTGTCCCTAAAATACGTCTATTTATCTTAGTCTCCCTTTTCATGCTGTAAAACAGTCAAAGAAATTAATAAAAAGTTGATGCACAGTTTGAAATGATTAGAATGGAATCAAACGCCTAACTTGGACTAATAATCATACTTTTTTATTGCTCACGATAAGTTTTTTATTGGATGCAATCTCATTTAAAATACAATCAAATATTAAATATAAATATTTTTTTTAGTGAAATTTGAATCTTAGTTCGTCACGTTGTGAGTGACTAATACATTTTACTAAACCTAAACTCTGTTGATATAAGATTGAAAACAAGACAAATGACATGTTGATATGTAAATTTTCACGTACTGTATTAGTTGCACCAAACGGATTATAAATTGATGACATACATATATCATATGAATAGTTTAAAACCTCACAAACACCCCAAACATGCTTTTAGTTTGTCTTATTTAATAATGGACAAACATATATATCAAAGACAATCTCCTACCCCAATATCATTATGTATTTACTTAAACTTATTTTTTTTCCGCTACTCTAGGGTTAATATAGACATACACACGCACACACGTCTCGCTCGACGAATGCATATTCGACATATCTAGCTAGGTTCCAGAACCTCCCCCTCTTTATACATTCATGGATATGGAGTATTTGAAGATATTAATCGATTCAATGGAGATTTCTCATCAAGGGAAGGTATTAGCGGAGCCGCCGAGACCTGCCGAACAATTAGTGGACTGCACTAATATTCTCTGCTTAAACATTTTCGTTTTTCTTGAATTTGAATTTCCCATTGATGACATGCCCTTTTTCTCTCTTGTTCGAACGAGACATCCTTCCCACCATTCCGCGCTTGACCTCCATCATGGCTCTCTCTCTCTCTCTCTCTCTCTCATATCATCCTCAAACAAACAGACGTTTAACTATACATCTGCTTAGTACTTATATACATAGTTCTTTTATCTAACATCCCATGATCATTGCTTGACCACAGGTTAGGAACACGAAAGAAGTGAAAAGATGGAAACGGGTTAAAGTAATGTTGCAAGATCTTATCATAGAACCAACACTGTTCTCCAAGGATATGACTGCAAATTTGTGTACCGAGATCTTCAATAAGCTAAGTGTAGACCCAAGATAGCAAAGGAGCAACTACCACTATCCAAACCATTGTGGCAAGCTCACGTCTTCAAAAACCCAATAAACACTCTAATGTCCAAGTTTCACCCATTCACTTGGAGATGTCTACATTCTCATGGGCTTCCTTTTCTCTACTTTGAGAAGATCAGATGATCCCTCTTTCCCTTTAACCTTCCCTTCACTCAAATCTTCAAAACCCATACTCGCCCACCAAAGCTCTCTCAAGAGACTTCCTAGTTTCATCTCTTCAATCTTCTATACCATGACGGAGTTTGGTAGGAGCTTACTCTCAGGTACTTTGGTTGAAGATGACATAATTCCGGTGAGATCAAGAAATGAAGGAGTCCAGTTTCGGCTGGCCAAATAAAGTGTCTCAATTAGAACCCCTCGTTAATTACAATCCTTAGTTAAGGGTATTTTTGAAAAAGAAAAACCTTATTAATTATATCTTGAAAACCAAAAATATCCTACTCTTTCCATTTTAAATTATAATATACTTTAGAAAAAATTACAAATACAACAAACTTTATTAAATATATTTTACAATTTTATTTTTTTGAAAATAAAAATATAAATTTTCAACATGGCCCTTCATAGCTTCATTTAATACTCCATTTATAGAAGAATGATAAAAAGATAGAATATATATAATGAGAAGTGTAATACTCCCTCTGTTCCAAATTATAGGACACTTTTAAATAAAATCTCACATATTAATAAGCCTCATCAAATACATTTAACAACATTATCTTTCCAAAATAAATATATAAACTTTCAAAAATACTTATAATTTAATATATTAAAAAGAGAAGGGACAAAAATTAATTATAGAAAGAGAAAAGGTAATATTAAAATTGATACATTTAATAAAATTTTGATCTATCTAAAGTGTCTTATTTTAAGATGAAACATTTTTTTCAAAAGTGTCCCATAATTTGAGATGGAGGAAGTATTTAGAAAAGCATTTTGGGATGACAAAATTCTCTAAAAGTATCTTATAATATGATATGAAGAGAGTATATTTTTGAATTGACACTTTGGAAAAAAATGTGTTATAATATGGAAGAAGTATAATTTTAAGGCTTTAAGATTAGTGTGGTACGCGTGATTGCAAAGACGGGAAGCAAAACATACAAAAATATATAAAAATATTATTAATGTTAGTGAGGCCTATCAGTAATTAAAGCAATATTGTATTAAGTGATAATTTAAGCTTCTCATTGGCTACCGACCACCTTGAATTCCACTCCACGTATCTACTCAACCGTGGCTGACAGTAATTGAACGTCCATCTCATCTCTATTTATTCTTTATTTCTCTTCATATCTGCACACCAAGTGCTGGAATTCCATGTTATGATGAACTACGGCTGCATGCCATTCTTTCTCGGAAAATTCCATCTCGTCTTCCAACACGTTTCCCCTTTTTTCTTTTTTAATTAATATGGTGGTCTGGCAGTTGATCTATGACAATCGCGTGACCTGAATCAAGTGATCCTACCATCTTGTACTTTATATATTTCCATAGTTAAAGATGCATGTTATATTGTTGAATTTAATAAAAGTACGGCTTATATAAAAAATAAGAAAAAGTAATTATTTAATCCTTATAGTTTTGACCTAATTATAACTCAATCTCTCAACTTTAACTCGTTATAACTTAATTCCTAAAGTTTTGATTTAATCATAAATCAGTCCTTGAACTTTGCCTCTTATAATTTAGTTTTAAAGTTTTAACCTCATAAATATTGATCCCTAAATTTTAAAAAATAAAATTATAAAGATTAAACATATTTAAAATTTTAATATTTATAATATTTATAAAGATTAGAAGGGTTTAATAATTTTTAAATATTTTTAATCTTTATAATTGTATTTTTTAAAATTTAGATATCAATATTTAAGAGGTTGAAACCTCAAAAACTAAATTACAAGAGGTAAACTTTAGAAACTGATTTACAATCGAGTCAAAACTTTAAGAATTGAGTTATAACAATTCAAAGTTTAGGAATTGAATTGCAACTAACTAAAACTACAAGAATTAAATAATTAATTTTTTTAAAAAATGGTATATGTATAGCATTCCAAGTGCTTGTCCTAATCCATGGAAACCAACTTTAAAACAGAAATTAATAATTAATGCTAGGGCTGACAGGTTTGTTCGACTTGGAAATATCACTGCACATAGTCTTAATAGAGTGCTATGATGATGTTGGGACTAAGTGTGAATACACCTGATCACATTGAGAATATCTTAACTGATGATGCAAGTCTATAGTATTGAAAAGCGAGAAATATCCGAATAAAAAAGACAAGATTATATTGGAAGCCAAAGAAGGTACCAATACAAAAATTGTTGTGTTGGTATGTTTCCACCGTGATACATGCAAATGATCTCCAGCCCACACGGTCCATCCGTGATTTGTTCGTTGGTAAATGACCTTCCTATTATAAAATAGGTAGGCGTGACGGTGAAGTAATTAATTACCTAGTAGTGGACATTTACTTCAAAAGAATTTTGAAAATGTTTCATCGTAAATTTAAATCTCACTACCTGCCATCAATGTAATAAAAAAAAATAAGTTTGATTTCTCTACAGTGAATAAATTACTGCATATATAATATTATAGGTCGACGGAGATGGACAAAAATTAATGAATGAACGCAAATAAATAAAATAAAGTTCATATATTCAATTTTCGGGAACGAATCCTTTAGAGTTATAATATTTATGATTTTCTGTGAAGTTTTCCCTTTCTTTTATTTTCTCTATTTTACTATTTAAGGATTCTGAAAATTTAGAAATCATTCCCTTAATTATTTGTCATTCTATCTCTTACCATTAAAAATTCAGAACGCTAGGTAGAACCCGTAAAGTCTCCAAGATCTTGAGAAAATAATGAGAGGAGATTTTCTTTGATGTCACTATTTGGTGTCTTCAAGTGAGTTTATTTCTTTGGTTGAATAACGTAGCAAAGATATGAAGGAATACACATAGAATGAATGAATGAACATTTATGGAATTGCGATGACTCGATTTGTCAACCATAATTTTCTACTTATTTTGACATCCTGTTTGCTAACTTAGTGTGTGAGTGGGAGAGGGAGCGATTTAATTCTTGATAATTAATAATGGTGGAAAAATAGTTGCACCTTATCCTTCAAGTCAAGAGTCAATTAGACGTGGTGGAGTTAGAGTCAATTCAATAACATAATGTGAAGAAAAGGGAGTCGTGCATATTCGTAGTCAACAGTACTTAACACGACATATAACTTGGGCGGTGGGACTATAAGCAGGTAGGGAGGATTTTGATAAATATTTCGTGCCGTATTCCATATCATATTCATATCTAATCTTGTTCTATGATATTACAAAATATCAAATAACTTTGTGATGAATTGGTGAGAGATATTATGGTCCAGTTTATTTATGATTGAAGCCGTTGACAGTACGAGGAAGTTGATGGGAGAGTTTAAGCTAAATATATGAAGATTAATGTGTTGAAAAAAAAAACTAAAAATAATTTTTTCTAACAAAACCTTTATAATTAGTTTAATATTTCTCCAAACAACTCAAACATTAAACTTAACTAAAATCATTTTTTTAATTTTAAATAAATTAGCGTTAAGTCAGTAAAAATTAATCCAATTAATTAAAACGTGACCTATACTTCTTATAAAAGTGAGTTTTAGTCGTACTGTTATCGTGTGAGAGTATGTTAATTAGTTTTGTTTGTATAAATATAGGTATCAATGATGCTTGACTCATGAAGTCACATAATTTTATCTTAAAAAGGAAAAGGAAAGTGGTGAGAGAATATTAATGAATTAATGCGTGGGAGCAAAAAGAAAGTACATTTACGGTGGTGCCACTGCCAAACACGTGTGAGAGAAAGAGATGGGCATCAAGGAAAAGGGAAGTAAATTCGAGGAAAATGGGAGGAAATGGAGGTCTGGTGTGATGTGATTTTGATGATTATTAGGGTTTGAGAATTTTGATTGAAGTGCTCAAGCCAATGTCAGTGGGAAAGCATGGGAAGCCGCAATTCAAACAGTGAAATTCAATTACCTTTATATCACCATGCCATCATAAAATATATATTTTAAATAAAATATATATATTTGACCTCTCACATATTAGTTATTTTTAAAAATATATATTTTTTATATTTATTTTAATTTAATAATGTGTCTCGATTAAAATTTTTTATTAATTATATTTTATATAAGAGTACTTAAAAAACATAATTTAATTGGATGTTGAAAAATCTAAACTCCTTTAATTTATATTTTTTAATATCTAATATTAAAAAATATTTTATATTTTTAAAAGGCAAGGAATACTATATATTTGACAATGCGCACGTACGTCTAACCACCGGACACCATCCGCGTCTCTCCTGTGCCTTTCTATATAAAGTACCTTTCCACTTCTCATCCCCTCAAAACCTTGCATTGTTTAGTCAACTTTGCATTCTAACACTACATTTTCTGATCCAAAACATGTATATTTACAAAAAAAATGGATATATAATCCATTATAAACTCTATGATGGTTAATTTCTTTTTAACATGGGTGTGACTGTGCATAATTCTATCATCATTTTAATAATTACTCCTTCCGTTTAAAAATATAAGGTATTTTTTAAGAAGTTGGATGTTAAAAAATATAAGACATTTTTAATTTTTGAGATGTAATCATTATTTTTTTTAAACGTGCCCAAATAATTTTATACCTATTGTAAGGTGTTTAATAGAAATGAATATAAAAAAATAAAATTAATTTAAAAATAAATAATTATTTTATTAAGAGATGAAATTCAATTAAAAATATTTTATATTTTTAAATGAAAGGAGTGTTAACTTTCATGAAATTAAAAAATATGAAGTTTTCAAATAAATGGATTAACTCTCGTTTTACGTTGGGATAATCAAGTACATATGAGGATCGTGTGCAACACGTTTTGTCTCTCAGTTAGGGTGAGAGCTAAAGCAGCAGCCAGCTGGAACCTCTCCTTAAGCATCATTCGATGACTGCATGTGGCTGCTCAGAATGTACTTTACTTTTCACTTTTGAGAAGATGCGTGTCCTTTTACTTTATATTTTGCTATATTTCCATTCAAGTTAGTCTTACAGCGTTGACAATTAAAAACTCACCTTATATATTTATATATATAAATAAAACTATTAAACTGAAAATACAATTCTATATATATTCAAAAAATTAGTCCATCGAGGGATTTTAAAATATTGGTTTATTGTTTTGAAAGTTTTAAGTTCGAAATTTCAATCATTTTTCACATTTGTCAAGTGAAATATGAAGTCTGACTCGGAATAACACGCACCAGCCAAATTAAGGGGCTCAATTTGGGTGAATATAAATTAAATGCAAATTTATAAACAAAATATACACCATCCAAATTGAGGTGGACAGTTTGGGTAATTATTAATCAAATACAAATTTGTATGATTGATCAATGAGTAAATTCCACCTTTTTGGGCGGCTTATATTATTAAATAGTCTTAAAATCATTGAAAATATAATCTATGAGCGCGGACCATTTGAAATTAGATCATGCATCATGAGTCAGTTCAAATGAAGGCAACATATATTTTTGCTTTTTGCTAAAACACAAAAATGCAATATGTTTACGCGCACAAGCACATACACACACAATTCCCTTATCCAGAACAGTGGAACACGCTTGGTTTGTATAGGAAAAATAAGGAAGAGAGAATACTAAGATTGAAAATTTCAGAAATAATAATAATATTATTATTTTGGGTAGATTTTTCCTCCCAGTAATTTTTCTTTCTCAAATTTTCTTTCCATCCAAATCAGGAGCGAGTAAAATTGCACTTAGAATTTAAAATTGAAGCAGTGCCAATTGGGAGTTGAAGGCACTCTTGGCTGACGTGAAGTAAGTTCAGAAGTAGTTCTTGTAAATAAAGAAAATAGTACTAGTATTATATACAAAGGAGAGTCTTCCCATACTTGAAACCTAACGCAACTCGAATCTAAAAAAAAAAAAAAATTAATGAGAGATACGTGCTAAACAAGTTTGAAACTGAACTAAAATCATTCAATCTCAAGTCTGATCAAAAGTATAATCAAACAAAACCTGAATTGGTTGGAAACTAAAGCAAAAGTCTCACGGGTCAAAACCGATAAACGGTTGCGCTGTTGGGTTTAAATTATTTTTGTTGAACTACTGTTTTAATCAAACCAAACCATTTTTCTGTTTCCAACCACATTCCTGCCTCTTTCCTGGATTCTACTCGCCACTCCTATCTGAATATTTAATGGCTTCCCTTCTGCAGTTCATTGAACAACACTGGGAATTAAATATTTCAAAACCATTCCTTGTTCTTGTTCAATGTACTACATTCGATAAACCCATGAATTTTTGTCCCTTTGCATAGTAGACTTGACTTGTGGGAATTGTTTATATTGTATTCATGTGTAATTCTCAAATGTTTTCGTCGATGGTTCAAAAGTTAAATCATTTCATGGTGCTCACACCAAACAGAATAACCTAGCACCACGCCGTTAAACCTAGCCAAGACTAATCAATTTTAGGTTTTGTAATTTTTTCGTACGTTGGGAGAATATCATTCTATCAATTATATGATTTTGTAATTTGTAATGTATTATATTGTTAGGAGTTTAATTTAAATATCCTATTCTTTGTTGTAATTTTATATGGGAAAATTTAAATTCAAATGAGGCTTAACTTACAAAATTAATTATGTGGGTGTGCATTTGTTTTTTTAATGAATGAATGGGAGGTCCTCTCTAACTATTTATAACCCATGTATGAGAAGAGAGCTCCGTATAATGTTTAATCCATTTTACAGAAAGGAGAATTATGTATTTACCTATCTTTTGTTATATTGAAAACAATTTAAAAAAATAAAAGAAAAGAAAAGTCTCTGCAAACTACACAAATGACACATCAATATTGAGATAAGAAACTCCAAAATTTGAATCCAAATATTAAGGCAAGAATGTTGCCTCTTTAATTAATAAATCAAACTCTACTTAGAATTTTCTTTGTACGTTATGATCAAGTAATTAATTAGTTCGATTATATTTTTGCAATAATAGGAAGCATGAGAAGTAGCGAAGTAACTAAAATCTTCAAATGAGGAAATGACAGATCAAAGAATTATACCGCGTACGCGCTACCTGCTATCCAAGAATATAGGTATAATTAGTTGAACTTGCAAATATATTATTCAATTCAAATTTATACAACCTTAAATTCAACATTTGAAAAATTATATAAAATAAAACTGTGGAAACCTCACTCGTTATCAGATCTTTGCCGATGTGAATTATAAAAATTAATTCATGCATCCAATTAATTTTTACAAATTAATATCACAGCTGCAAACAAAATACAAATCAATCCAAGTTATTAATATGTAATATAAATGTATAATAAGTTACATTATTTATAAAATTTAAATAGCATGAAATCCAACCCGATTTTTTGCTTACCTTCAAACCCTTTTTGTTTGGGTTATATATAATTAAATACTCTATTCAATATTATAAAGTATGTTTTTTAAATATCATATTAAAAAAATATAAGATATTTTAAATCTTTTAAGATGTAATTCATTCTTTGACAAAAAAAGGTCTAATTAATATGTTTTTTAAAAATTCCTTAATTATGGCTATAATTAATAATATTTTTTAATTAATATAAATTATTGAATAAGGATAAAATAAAAATATATATAATTTTAAATGTCATTAATTAATTTATTAGGAAATATAAATTAATTAAAAATATATTATCATACTAAATGAATAGAATAGAAAATTGTCTAAATGCATAGGATTAGCAAAGTCAATTGGCTTTATTTCACCTTTATGGACGGGAGAATGACAAATTAAAGAAGTCCAAAAGTATCAATTAATTTAATTTATTAAGTGTTAACTTTTAAGAATTTGTAACCTTTTTTAAAATTTTATAATTTTATTATAATAAATTCATAATTTATTTTTTAAATTTTAACATGGTTGAAAAATAAATAAATTTATTTTTTATTAAAATTTAAAATATAAATTATAAATTCATCATAAATAAATTATAAAATTAAAAATTAAACTTATAAATTTATAAAAGTTAACATTTAAAATTTAAGTTAAATTGATTGATTCTTTTAAGATTTTTTTATCACACTCCCTTCATGGACGGCATGCGTGTGTGTGTATATATATTTATTAAAAAAAAGGTCAAAATCTTTGACAAGATATTGGGGTTCGAAAGTTAACTGTGATTTGCCAATATAGGAATGGCGGGCTTGGCGTGGCAAATACATCGGATCGGATCGGATCGCATGAACATGGACACAAATAGAACACGGAACGGTATCTGCACAAGACACGCGTCAATTCAACTTTCTACTTCGATTGAATCACTGACTACTCTCTCTCTCTCCATTTTTTGACACTAGAACAAGAACAGTACTGACGTCTGAAAAGTGACGTTTGCGCCGTGGTCTCTTTTTCCCACTTGCTTTAATTTCCAGAGCACCCATGGTGACCCACTGTCCACATCTCATGTCTGTCTAGCAGTCTATTTAATCTGGTTAGACCGGTCATCGGCTTCATTCCCAGAATTCAAAGTCTCAGAGTTTTGGATGAAATTAAGCATGCAAATGGATCAGCCTCGATTTCAAGCTCCTACGCCCACCAAGATCGAAAGAAGGCTCATAGAGAAAAACCGAAGAAACCAGATGAAGATCCTTTACGCCAAACTCAACTCTCTTCTCCCAAACTTCAACCCTAAGGTCTTAATTTCTCTTTTCTTCATGCATGGATATGGATTCGAGCAGGACTTTTTTATTATTAATTATTTGCTATTTTTTCGAGATTATATTAATTAACTTGGTGGTCTGATTAAATGAATCATTGCTTGCGCAGCAAATGATTCCGCTGCCTGATCAGATAGACGAGGCAATAAACTATATAAAGAGTTTAGAGGCAAAAGTGAAGATGGCTCAGGAGAAGAAAGAGAGGTTCATGGGAAAGAAAAGGTCACATGCTTGCTGCAGCTCTGGTTCTTTTGAGACCATAAAGAGAAGCCTGAATTCACCACAGATTCAGATTCATGAAATGGGTTCGTCACTTGAAGTAGTTCTGATTAATGGTTTGGATAATCAGTTCACTTTCTATGAGATTATTCGCATACTGCACGAAGAGGAAGTGGAGGTCGTAAGTGCCAGTTCCTCACTCGCCGGAGATTCAATGCTAAACATTGTGCACGCGCAGGTATATATATAATCGTCTTAATCTTCCTTCACGTGTTCTTAATATATATGTATTTGAATTTAATTTCTGATTTCTGACTTTGTTTTGCAGATTCAGCCGTCTTTGTATGAATTCGGAGCCACCAAAATAAGTGAGAGATTGAAAAGGTTTGTGTATGGATCGGCCAGTGATGTGGAAATACAGCCAGCCGAGCTGCAAAATTATTTCCAAATTGGTACGGTTACATGGGACTACTAAGTTAATATCCTGTATTAAGATGCTAAATCCTTTGTAAACCAAGCAGAAATTATTACACGAGCTCATGTGAACATGAAAAAGTAATGCCGTTTTACTTATAATTCCCTGCCTCCACGACATATCACCGCATCTTTCTTCTTCTTTCTATTCCAATACCAACGGCCCATTTGCTTGCTTGAAAAGAATAAAATGAAATGAATTAAAAAATAAATAAAATAAAAATAAAAATATAATTATCAAGATGTAAAAAACAGATAAGTCAACTATATTCATACCAGATATGGATAATTTAGTCTATAAAATTGTGAATGCATGATTGTAGTGATTCTCATATTTGATGTATATAACATATATTAAGTTTTCCCATGTTTACCACATGAGAAATTGAAAAATTTAGGTTATTTTTTTAAGTTGCAATTATTATATTAAAATATTGACAAGACTACCGAATTTGTCCTTAATTTAATACATTAAATTAAACTATAGACACATTACTAAAAAATAAGGGTTTAATGATAAAAAATGTTAATAAATGTTTCTTTGGATTTCTAAGAATATATAAAAAGACATATAAAATTAAATAAAAAATTTATTTTAAAAAGAATTATACTATGAAAAGGAGGGAGTATATAATTAGAGTGGCCTAGATGATTTATGTATATATGGTCAGTTTTTGGAAGTTTGAGTCGATTCCCTTTTTTTTTTAAATTTTCTTTAGCTGATCAATTGAGACATATCTCTCTCTATTCAATGCAAGGGCTGCTCGGCTTCAATTTCTATGCCTTACGAATAATGTTGTATATATGCTAACTAAATATTGCATCCCCATCAGGAAGCCTTTGCCTCCAAGAAATTAAACTGGCAAACTAACAATTGGGATAATCAATTCCACAGTCCAATCTTGTTGATGATAAACTTCATCGTTAAAATCTCAGACCAATTAGTAGAAGTTTTTTGTTAAGAAATAACATGACCATATTTATATCACTCCAAAATCAATATATTGGAGATCAGAAGACTATTCTTGGTGTATATAGTCTCTTATATACACCATCATTTATTACTTCTAATTAGATAGAAATCAGGAGGTGGTTTGGTTATGTGTTTTGTGTGTGTGATAACAGCTAGATTTTTCTTTTATGTGACTAAATGATGATGGCTAGATATTTAATTTTCTTCTCAATGGCTTATCTATGTGGCTCAACTTGTGTATATGATACATACTTTAATTAAGATGCTTCTGTTTAATTTCTTCCATTCTGTAGCTAGAAAGAATAAACTTTGGGAGCATCTTCTCCTGCTGGTTCGGTCTAGCAACTTCATCTGAGAATTATACACTCAAAATGTTAGTATAATTACGCTAATCATATATGCGCTGTATTATCTTTTTGCCCCTCCAGTCTGATCTGACAAATCATAGAACCTGGAGACTATACCTTGAACTCTATGTCAGTCATAGATCCATTGAATTAGCGTTATGTTTAATCATTATATAATTATTTAACTACTCTTTTCAGTCTTAAATGTAGGACTGACTTAACCAATTTATGGATATTAAGAAAGTTGGTTAAGTTTGCTATTTACAACAATGATATGAAAAAATGTGTGACCACTTCATCTAATCATTGAAGTTGGTGGAGTGGGAAATTTTAAAAGTGCAACTGTATTCCCCTGGAACAGAGAGGCCAAACGTCCTGGAACGGAGAGATTCTCGAATATCCCTAACCCATGCCAGACATTTCATTTTCCATTTGGAGGGGGGGAGAGAGAGATTATTAACTGATATAGAAAAGGAGTGAGAAATTTGTGCCGAGGGCATTATGGGGAACAAATATAATGGGAGAAACAAATTGAATTGAAGTGCTTTATTATTTAGGACCAAAACGCATCTATCGAAGAGGTCTTTTATTTAGGACAAGATGGATTCTAATTAGGGCTCTTGACCCTACACACACAGTTACAGAGTACAGCCAACTTGGTGACGAGTTTAAAGTTTCTGTAGGACAAGGAAACTACTTTATCACAAAACCCATCATCACAAGAAAGTGAAGATGATAATTAACCAGAGCAGTAGGTAAGAAAAGAACAGGAATTCTTGAATGGTGAGACGCTGAGACATCACATGTGATCATTGGTGATAAAGGGACATGTTCACCCCAAACAAGTTCACCATGATCTACTGATCGACCAATATCTGAAAATTGAATAGGGGGCCATTATATTGAAGAAACGAATGAATCAAGATCACTGTTTTCTTCCAATCACTGAAAATATTAGTGTGGAGAATGGCATGCAGGGATTGGCGGCAATCCTAAGGGTTTTGTCCTTAGTCTAGAAATTTAGATGCCGGTTAATTTCATATAAATTAATCTTTGATGTTGAAGGACAATGATGACAAAGAGGTTAACACGCGTTTTTATACCATCTGAACGAGATTTTAGGTGACATCGAGGCTGCAAAACTTAAATTAATTAATACCGCAGGGCATTCTGTAGAAGTACTCGAATGATTTCTTTGTGGTTCTTAATATGAAGGTTTTGATGAGCATAACACACCCCAGAGAGGATGTATAATAAGTTATGCTCGGTAACCACATAAGAACAACGAATCAGACTATATTTAGTGTGTTTTGTTCGAGTGCCACCCACGATGTATTAAATTTCATGATAATCCATTCTAGCAGAAATTTGGCAAAACGAACAGGAATTCCAGGAGAAATAAACATGAATCAACGAGCCATAGACAAATTTATGCGTTATTTGCACCACAAGAGGGACAAAGCATACTAATAGTTTCTTTTGTTGAAAGAAATATACGAATATGAAGACGTAGGTATACGATACAAGCACACACGACATGCATATAGAACAGACACAGACAGATTCATCTTTCATTTTATTTGCTAAGGAAACATAACCGCCCTCTTAATTCTTCTTCTCAGTTCATGAAGGATCAGTACCGCGATTTCCAAGATTTGGTTTTGGCGGGAATCTCCATTGCTGCTTTGTGTATCATCTCAAAGGCATAATTCATGTACGACGCTAATTTCTTCTCATCTATGAATCCTTCTTCTGCTCTAGTTGTCACTCTTAACATTCCCATATAGCTTATTATGGTAATAACAAGACTCTGCAGCATTAGCGGATACGATAGATCGGAGAATTTAGTTTCTTCAACGCACGGAGATCAGAAGAAATATAGGGTATTTAAAAAAAAGTAATTGATATAAAAAATAGTACGATTGGCATAAAATTATTATTATTCGTTAATTTAAAACGAAGATACAGTATACCTGAGGTGCACCAGACAAGGTAAAATATAAGCTTTTTATTGGAAAATCAGCCACAGCTAGTTGATCCAAGGGTCCGACCATATTCGACATGAATAGACTTGAGTTTCTTATCGTCTTATGGAAGTGTTTAGCCACTGCCTACAACACATGAGAAACTGATTATTAGCCTTGATTAATGGATAATGCAGCTTATTAGAAATTTCATATAGATTATAATTATAATTAAGTTAAAGGATTAGATTGAAAACATGTGAAGATAAAAGAGGGCAAAAAAGTAAATTTAGCAAACTGAATAAAAAAGTAAATTTAGCAAACTAAATAGAACTAGAAGAAAATAACAAGAGTATAGTAGGGTCAATCTTCACACTGATTGGCACAATCATACTCATTAATGTGATGAAATTTAAACTATTTAAATTTTTGATAAAGATGCTCTAAATTTAAAGCACTCTTTTTAGATAAAATCTTACATATCAATAAATCTGATTAAATACATTTAACAATTTTTCTGTCAAAATAAAAATATAAACTTTTAAAAATACTTATCATTTAATATATTAATAGAAGGGATGAAAATTAATTATAGAAAGAGAGAAAAAGTAATATTAAAATTGATACATTTAATAAAACTTTAATATACTTAAAATGTTTTATATTTTGAAATAAATAAACTCCTTCAAAAGTACCCCTATAATTTAGGATAGAGAGAGTATTATTTTATATTTATTAAAATAAAAATATATAAAAAATTGTTTATCATCAATTAATGTGGTATAGATTTATTTTGGAAGGTTCAATTTAATATTAAATTTTTTATAATTTTTATATAGTGACTATTTAGATGTAATTTGTATAGTTCATAATTAAAAATTTTTACTTGTATTTTTTTAAAAATTCTAGTTTTATATATTTTAATTTTTAATATTATATTTATCAAAATAAAAAATTATAAAAAAATTTAATATTAAATTTGAACTATGCAAAGTATATGGATAGTCAATACTTCTTTCGTTAAAAAACGTAAGGTATTTTTAACCAAATCTCACATTTTAATAAAGTAGTTATCTATTTTCAAACTAACCCTATCTTTTATATTTATCCCTACTAAATACCTTATAATAAATAGAAAACCACTATCAATAGAGATAAAAAGGTAATAATTACATCTTAAGAGATTAAAAATGCCTTACATTTTTGAACATTCAACTTCTTCAAAAATGTCTTACATTTTTAACAAAAGGAGTATTAATAATTATAAAAATTTTAATATTAAATTAGATTTTTCAAATTAAATCTAGACTAGATTGATGATGAAAAAATTATTAACATATTTTTTAAATTTTTATAAATTTTTATTTTTATAAATATAAAATAATATTTTAAATCTATACCAACCCTCCAATTTTAATCTAGACAGTCCAAATTAATTTTTTTAATTTTAATTTTGTATTAAAATATATTAAAAAATTTTTTAATAACTAGTCTATCATTAATCAAAATAGTGCAGATTTAATCTAAATATCTACTTTAATATTAATATTTTTATAATTTTATAAATTGAATATCTAGATATACTTTGAATAATATAATCTGGGTTTAACATTAATTTTTTATAATTTTTTATTTTAATAAATATAATTTTAAAAATAAAGATAATATCCTCACTAGTACTTTTAAAAAAATATATTTTAAAAATTGTTATTTAAAAATTTTAAATGTGGACTTTTCAAAATAAATCTTAATAATTAATTTATAAAAATTAAAAAATTAATATTAAATTTAGACAATCCAAATTAAATCTAGACTGGCTAGTTAGTAATAAAAAAATTTATGAAAAATTATAATTTTTTATTTTAATAAAATAAATTAAAAACTTTAAATCTAGGCAGTCTAGTTATCAGGACGATGAGACGATGAGAACCGAAGATGATTCAGAATACGGCTCACCTCGGGGCCACTGAATTGATGATTCATCTGTAGAAGCATACCAAGGAGATAATAAGACAAAGAAGTCTTCTTCTCTTCATTGCATGATGAACTTCCCAAACAAATTGAAGAGGATCGGAAGCTCGTGCGTCATTCAATTTTGGAACTGATACGTGCATGTAGGTGAATTTGTTCCCCCAATTACCCTTCCCAGTCTCTTTGATATTCTTTTCTGTCTGGTAACTCTGAACGTTTCTTGTATTCAGCATTGGCAGAAGGGTGCACTTTTTTGTTCTTGAAGCATCATCCACATCTTGCATGTATAAGCGAGCCCCGTAGAAAATTATTCCAGTGATCACATCATTCACTGTCTGTACTATGCACCAGATTACAAAAAGTTATGCACTTATAGATATATTCTGAGTGAAATTAAAAAGTTATTAATTACCACTCCAAGCTTGGACTTGATGTCTTTTATACGATCAATTGGGAATGTGATGCTGGATAAGGTGGTGCGTTGAAACTCGACTCCTTCAAGTCCAGATCTTATGGGTGTTATGTCATCTTCATCCAAAGTACTTTTGAGTAAGCTCCACCCGAAATCTGTTAAAGAAGTGAAGATAGAGGACACGAAACTGGGGATTCTGCCGAGGGAGGCTTGGTTAGAAGAAAGTGTGGTTTTTGATGATTTGAGTGAAGGAAAAGTGACAGGGAGAGAGGGATCATCAGCTCTGTTCAGACAAGAGAGAAGGACACCCATGAGGGTATAGCCATCTCCAATGGAGTGGTGAACTTTAAAAACTAAAGTGGTAGCGGAGCTTTTGATGACGTGAACTTCCCATAATGGTTTCGAATGAGGAAGCTGTGGCGTTGCTATCTTGGATAAATAATCACTGAAGAATTTGTCATACGATTCTTTTGACATGGAATCCAAGGGAATTGTCGGTTCAATAATATGGTCCTCCAACTTCACTTCAACTCGTTCCCATCTTCTGACTCCACTCTCGTCTCTAACCTGCAGTATTATTGAATCATTCGGATATGTCAAAACTAGGAATTGAAGGTGTGCTGCATGATTAATTAAATGCAGGTGTGTGTGTGAAGCTGAGAGAAGCGCTCGCGCGCGCAGAGAGAGAGAGAGAGAGAACCAGCATAGAGTCGAAGCGAGGGTTGGAAATAAGAGACTTGAGGAAAGACATGAAGTGCAGATGAGGGACAGGAACTTCAAACTCCAGAACACCAAGGACGTATAACCAGAAGGACAAGCTGTCCAAGCATTGTGCCATGGGACTCAATGGCTCGGAAAGTGATCCATTAAAGTGGACAAGTGAGTTCAGATAGGTTGTTAACTTGTTATATGTAGAAGAGGGTTTTCGATCTGGGGATCGGAGATAGTTTATGAAGATATGGATGCGCTTGAACAATTAGGTACCATGGGCATTTATAGATCTGACATGCATTATAATTGAAGGTGGTTGCGGCACTTGGTTCAGCGTGGGTTCGACTTGATGAATGGACAAGTTCGAAATCAATCAAATGATGGAACACGTACAACTAGACAAGTTTCATCGTAAGAAAAGAAAAATCGAACGGGACAGTACTATCTCACCAAATCCCTTGACCGTCTTAATTGTCAACAACTTTTAATTTGGAAGTTTTTTCTAATTAGCAATGCACGGTGTTCTCATGTTCATTTTTACTTTCTTAAAATGTAAACTTTCGCTAATAGTTTCATTAAGGAGTGAAAACTCTACTGTAGAAATTGAAGTTAAAGAGATTTTGCATCCTCAAAATTTTATGGGCTTTGGATTCAATGAATGTCTTAAGTTAACTCATTTAATGCGAGCCTCAGTTGTTAGAATAATAATTGTTCAATTAGAAGCTGTAAAAAATTGTCACATAATACTAAAAAATACTAAATTTTAAATTTTTGAGAGGACATGTGTTAGGAGTGTTTTGATCATGATGTTTATTTTGAATTTTGGAGAAAAATTAATATGTCTTAATAATCTTTAAGTATTGATTAAATAGTTAATATATAATTTGAACCTTAAACTATAAGTTCATATACTATTTAAACCTTAAACTCATAATTGATATATTTTAAATCTTAAATTTGAGGCAATTTTGCCTGGAGATAGAAAATGGGTGGGTTCGATACTTAAGAGCTCAAGCCCATAAGTCTGATTGTCCTGAACTTCATCATTTTTTGAAGCTTGCTTCGAAAGGCTTAAGGTAGGGCCTGAGAGCCCCTTTTTATTTTTTTATTTCTTTTAAATTTTTAAAGTTAAAATTTTTAGCGATAATATTTTATATTTTAAAAAATACAAGTTATAATATTCAAAAATTAAAAATAAATAATAGAAATTTTTATATTAAAGTATAAACATATATATTCTAAAGTTTAGATTTAATTTTAAAAATTGAAAAATATTTTATTTTTAAGGGTAAAAATAAAGCGGGCCTAAAAGCGCCGGACTTTAAATCTTGATTTTTCTAAAAAATACCTTTTTTCAAGTTCAAACTCTTATAAAAATGAGTTTAAATGGGTGGCTTGTCAAGCTCGGCCTTTATTCTTGACTCTAGTTTTGCCCCATTTGTTAAATTTTAACTAATGTCTATTAGTTGAAGCAAAGGGGAGAGCCACATGACCATTCCCTCTTCTTCTTCATTTAGTTTCTCCACATCACCTCCTCACCCTTCCCCTCTCTCTCTAATTAAGCCTGGCCTTGCTAGGGTTCAAAGTGCTTATAAAATAGTTCAAACTACCATAATCAAAAGCAATGGCTTAGAGATTATATAAGGTAAGGAGGCAAAATTGAAGATGGGTGGATAGAACTAATAACCGAGAACGATACTTGCAAAATGGTTTGATTCATGTGAGAATGACAGACTCTAAACTGAATTGAATCAATAGTTGCCATGAGGCTTCTTCGTGACCTTATTAGGAAAGAGTCATTGGTCGGTAGGTGGTTGTCGATAAAGAACATTGAGGACTTACACATGATGGATGTAACATTCTAAATTTTATTTAGGAATCTAATTGTAAAAGTTATGGATAATTAGGGGAATTTAATTTAAGGAATTATTTTTAAATGAGGAAATATGAGCACTTAAGGATTTAATTAAGGAAATATATGTATTTAAGGATTTAATTGAAGCAGTGTGTATTTTGAGGATATATGTTGGTTAAGGTTTATGAATACTATAACATCCAAAAACTTCAAATCTAGAAAAATTAATTAATTAAGGGATAAATTAGTTAAAAATATGATTAATTTATTTAATTATATTTTTGGGTTGCTAATTAAATTTTTAGGTCGCTAATTAAATTTTTAGATCATATTTGACTCTAAATTGAGTTAAGATGAAAGTCGGATCAAGTCACGAGGCATCAGGGGGAGCAAAATCAACTTGTTGCTTGCTGCATCGTGAGCTGTAGTGCACGACACAGCAAACAACTTGAAATTTTAAAAATGATCAGAAAAAGTCAGATTTTGTGGTGGGAAACCTAGAGCACGAAGGAGACAACTTTGAGCACTGCTAGGGCATCATTTTGGGAGGATTTTAAAGACAAATTGAGCCTTTAAACTCTTGAGTAAGTTTCCTACCCTTCTCCTCTACCTTTTCATCTCATTTTTCATAGGATTTAGAAGAGTGAGAATTTAGTCTGATTGGATTAAGCCATGAGTCTATATTTTGAAGGTTTTTTATTGACTCTAAAGGTTTGATTTAGGTTTATTAATATTGGATATGTGGTAATATGAAGCTACTTTCTTATTTGATGAAATTTGGATCAAGCCCTAACTTGATCATGGGGTTTTGAAGTGTGATAAGTTGAGATATTAAGTTTTATGTTGTGATAAAGTAGAAGGAGCCTTAAAGGTATTGTGTGAACAAATTATAATCTTGACAAGCCTATTTGTTGAGAATTTGAGTGAGAAGTGGGAGAATTGAAAGGTTATTAATAGTTAATAGTGCTTGTGTTAATTGAAATTAACATATAGTACTTGTTAATGTAGATTGTGGTGTAGGAAGATTTATCTTGACACAAGAAGAGAATTAGTACTACAAGTAACCCTTTTAGTAACAAAAGGGTTGAGGTAACTAGATAATTTACATTATTTATTATCTTATATAAGTTATTCTTAAGTTGCTTTTCTATGATTTGTTGAGTATATATGTATAAATTCTTTAAAAGTTAACTATTTTAAAAAATAAGTAAAATATTGGTTTGTGAAATTCTATATTTTTGAAGTAAATGATAAAATTTATTATTTTTGTTTAGAAAGTTGTTTATGCATGGTCAAGTGAAAAAATGTAGTGAAATATGGCATATTAGAGGGTGAGAGGTCACCCTAGTGGAGTTAGTAAAAATTAAGTTCATATGACACTGCTAACATCTTGGGAAGTCAGGTGCAGCATTAACTCTCCTTAGTACCCGAAAATGGGTGTGGTGTTAGAGACTTATTCTCCTTAGTACCCAAAAGGGTACGAGGTTGGAGAATATGCTCCTTAGAATTCGTAAGATGCGGTGTTGGAGTAACGACGCCTCAATTACTTGTAATAGGGAGAACCAGTAGTCTGGAAGTGGTTTAGGACATCTTAGCCGGGTAGTCCTATCATGGATGGTGAGCTTGGGGACCATACATGTGGTTAGGGATTGGAGGACTGGATGGTTAGGGATCATGCATGTAACTTATGGTGATTTTATATGTTTTTCTTATTTTACTTGATTTAAGGCTTGTCTATAACTTGGCATGTTAATCAATAATGTAGATTATCTTAGTTACTGAGATTTTTATCTTATCTCGTGGTTATCATTTTACAGGTTCTACCTCTGAGACTGAGCAAGGAAAGGAATCGAGCAAGAATTAATAGATTTGCCACATCACAAATAGTAATGCTCGATTTAGGTTTGAGTGGTGTACATAAATTTGTTATATGATATTATATGTTGCTAACTAAGAATGCATTTCATTTTGATTGGTTGCACTTGTTTCACACTATATTATTTTGTGTTTTAGCCCAATATTGTATATGTTGTGAATATGTAAAAATTTTTGTGGTAATGGGCTAAAATGCTATTACAAGTGCAAGGAATATTTTATCTATGTGGTGACAAGGTATATGTAATGTATTATGTGATAATAGAGGCCAAATAACATATATGATGTTGATTTAGTATTTTGGCCATATTGGGCAAAATGGCCATTGAATGGCCAAATTTTATGTTTAGTATATTTTTATGTATTTGAATACTCACTCAAGTGTATTTTGGTCCATTGGACTTGGTTTAGGCCTTATAATGGGTTAATAGTATAAGTTATGAGTTTTGGGTACTTGGATGCTTGAAAATCTCTTTAAAAAACTGACTTTTGCATCCAAGCATTTAACATTCTCATACGATATTAGATCATAACAAAACTTATACCATTAGTTAGCTTATTGAATAAGCTTCATATGGGCGCTTAAATCACTTTAATCAGATATCGGATGCGAAAATGGCATGCATTCAAAGTTCATCCAAAAAAGCTATCATAACAACATTGCTATCATGGACACGTACGCCACGGCACATTTCGCGCAAGCCATAGCGCATGATACAATGAGCGAACTTGGCTTTCTGTGCCACATGTTGCGGCGCATGAACCACGAGCCGCGGTGCATGGACCAAAACACTTAAAAATGACATTTTTGGCCCTGTTTTAAAGTGTTTTGCTTCTTAAAACTTTTTCATCCTTCTAATACCTTTATAGATCATTAAGTTTGAGCTCAAACTATCAATTTAAAGGGTTTTTATATGATTCCAAATATTCTACAATTATTTTAAAAGATTATTAATTTTAACCCTTATATATATGATGTGAGATTAGGAGCAAATCCTTGCTCTTAATTATAATTGTTATTATGATTGTGTGATAAATTCTGGTAATGTCAAGGTGGACATTACAAATACTAATTAATTATTTAGCCACTTAATTATGGTTTAGATTGGCATAAGATCATGTATTAGGGTTATTTGGGGTCCAAAATAGGTATTAGATCAATTTAGGCCTAAATTATTATGATTAAGTGAGATTTTTTAGTACGGTGCTCTACGTTGTGACATACAATGCATTTTCAAGATTTATGGTTCTGTTCGAAAGACAAAACAAAAGTAAGGGTCTTTAGTGATGAGGCTAAGGGCTAAAATTGAACGCTTTACTATGATTTGGTCTAAGGCTTTGATTATGCACAAATTTGGGCTTTCAGTTATCTAAGGTAACTTATTTAATCAATCTCCTACCACTAATTTCCTTTTGAGTTAGATATTGTGATGGGTATAGTTAGGGTTTCATTTTTAAGAATACCCAACCCTTGGGTTAGAATTGAATAGGTGTTTTGAAGTTATATAAGTGTTGCTTAGATAGTTTTGATATTTTTTATGGAAAGGGGATGATTATATCCAAAAACCTTAGGTTGTTGATTAGTTATGATTTAAGTGTTTAAAGACTAACTTTATGTTAACGAGGGATAATAAGGATGAATATGACTAAGTTTGGTGATTAAAGTGTATGGGAGTACTACGTTAGGATTATGAGATGAATTAACATAACCCTAGAATTAGGGTTTGATTAGTGTGTAGACACTTTGTTTAGCTATGATTAGCATTATATTAATAATAATTAGTGTCACATTATTTGTAAATCATGATTTTGACATCATTGGATTTGCTAGTCCACTTATTTGGGGAGCTCTAATAGTAAAGAGTAAAGGTAACAATTGTTAATTTGTGATAGGGTGCGCGCGCGTGCGTGTGAGATTGATTGTGTGTTTTTTATTATGCCAAGTAAATTATGTTATATGTGGAAAAATATATTCTTATTGAAAAATTAATTACCAAGTAGAATGAATTATATATGATTATTATGCTTGGTATAGCTATTGTGTTAAAGCATGTCATTGTCTAGATATGTTTTTGTGTGGAAATGATTGAAATGCGCATGACTTGTCAGGTTTGGTTTAGAAAATATGACGTTGGGGATTTTGTCTGGAGATTACCTACCATGTGGTGCGTCCTCATTGGACCTAATGAGTAGCTAGTATCTTAGACTAACTCATCTTTAGCTAGGTGATTTGGTTCAGGCACAGCACATGGAGGGATATAAGGTATAGTCTTGCAAATTATTTTTATCTAGATTGCTTAACTGACATATGTTTGGAAAATAATCTTGTACGCTCACATAAGAAACATATGGTTAGTTGCATTACATGTATCTTTGCATATTAATTTTGGTTATTGGGACTTTTGTATCCCATTCCTTATAGTTAACATTTTTACAAGAAAGGAGTTCAGTCGGAGAAGTGCCTAAGGCATAGTTAGTATGTATAGACATCATTAGGTTGAGTTAGCCTCTTTTTGTTTGAACTAAGTGTGTACTTGCCAATCTTGTAGCATGATTTATGTAATCAAGCTTATAACTCATTACTTTTGACTAAACTCATATTTGTTTGTCATAAGACAGTTTTTTTACCTTCATGGCCATGTTTTGATGTAACTAAATGCTTTACAATAAACTTGAAGTAAATTATTAGCTTATGAGAAGTTATATTATTTTAATATATTAATTGTATTGAGTGGCTATAACCCAATTATGAGAGTTTGCATGTAATTAAGTGAATGCTTATGTGTTATGTATTGTCCAACATATTAGTATGTGGTCAAGTTGTTCGCACTTAGGTTTTAGGTTTGCTGTTAGTTTTGGAAGGGTGTTTGTTTGGAAAAAAAATGTATTTTAGCCAGGGGCAAAGCCAAGATCTTAGATTAGGGGATGAAGCCAAGACCTTGATGCAAGGAAAACTTTTTGTCTCTTAAAAATTCATTAAATCTCTTTCTTTCTTATTCAACTTTTAGTGGTAAACTTGAAAGTGCAGTGAATTAGTGAAAGGCATTCAACGAGTTTACTCTTGATTCTTTAATCTTCATTTTTTGTTGCCTTTTTTCCTGACTAGTATTCTCAAAATGAGGACAATGCAAGTCTAGTTTAGTCAAATTAGTTTTTTTTTCTATTTTTTAAAAGATTAATATATAATATTGGTATGTAGGTATGGTGAAATTATGGGCGAATATTCACTAGGTTGAGTTAAAAATTAAATTTTAGATTTGAGCTAAAAGTAAGACTAAAATGAATTTAAAGTTTAAAATATTAAAATAAAGAAGTACAAAATATAAAAAAGAGAGGAGCATATACCCCATACATGTTATTTTCCCAAGTAACGGGGTATACAACATGTGGCTTTGCCATTGATTTTGGCTCATAATGGAAATTCATCTATAAAATCTAGATGAATTTTCATACCAAACTAAAGCCATTATCTAGATCATTTCATCAATTTCATGTGAACATATTGTCACTGTTCATATTGTCATTTTGCTAATATGGTATTGTGTGCCGCAACATATATTGCTTATGCCACGGCATATATGATACATTATAGGGAGTGGATTTTCCTCTTTGTGCCACGACAAATGGTGTAAAATTTTTTAAAATTGCCCCTACTAAATCTTTAACTTTTGAAATGGTCCCTTTGTACTATTTTACCCCTAATAAATTTATTTTTAGACAATTTAACCCTTTGAAAACCATGCTTCACTTTTAATTACCTCTTCTACCATTTTATTCGATTTAAATACTTGTTTTTATATAAGGTGTATT
The DNA here is from genome assembly GCF_029017545.1 of Prosopis cineraria. Taxonomy (NCBI): domain Eukaryota; kingdom Viridiplantae; phylum Streptophyta; class Magnoliopsida; order Fabales; family Fabaceae; genus Prosopis; species Prosopis cineraria. The sequence continues at coordinate 35,063,267 of NW_026555338.1, read as the reverse complement.
TTATTTATATTAGATTTTCATGTATTTATTATTTGAGTTATTTATTTCTCTATCCACCATTGTAGTTCTATTTTATTATGATTAATATGTTTTACTATAGTAGATTCTTTTCTATCATGAAAGTCCAATTTGAGAAAAGTTTTGTTTGCAATAAAAAAATTTTCTACCATAATATTCTTTTTCTGTAAAAATGATTTTGAATCTTAGTTACCATCATAACTTCTTTTCTACCATGATTGAGTTTGAAAATATTATCTAAAATTTTTTCTACCATGGTAGTGTTTTGAAAAATAAGCTTTACTCTTTATTACCATGGTATATGTTTAATAGATAAAGTTGTTTGGGAAATTACATAAATTATGAAAAATAGGTGTGAATCTTAGAGTGTTACAATGAAGATAATGAAATTTGCGGTGTCAAAGGATGACAAGAGAAGTCGAGCGCATTGAAAAGTAGGTTTGATCTATTTGTTTTACAATACAACTATAACTATATATTCTCTTATCTTTATTATTCAAAGGCTCACAACAAAAAATAGGTTTGAGAAATAGGAATAAAGTAGAGTTTTTGGTAATATTTCACAGTATTGAAGGTATTTTGTGTTCTTTAAGTGCATACAGGAGAGTATGAAGGGAGGTGAATAGAAAGGGAAGGGAGTTAAGAGTGACGTTTAGCTAGGTCTATTTGTAATTACCAATATACCCATTTGAAAATATTATTGTCACATACTATCAATAAAAGATAACAGTACTGGAAAGAAAAGGGACCACAATATATTATTTCAGCTACGCAACAGTAAAGAATCTAGTAAAAGGAAGATAGCCACAGGAATGAAATACAGAAGGAAGAAAAGTTTAGAGAAAGAGAGAGATAGACAGTAGAAGGGAGAGAGCATTCACAAATTCCATACCCATCATTGGCCTTTTCCTCTACTACATAACAACTTACTCTCCTTGATTCTCTCTCAACTTCCACGTGAGCTTCAAAGAATGGTTACTCCTACATATCACTGTGGGTCCCTCGTTCCTCCTCATTTCTGGTTTATACATATCCCATGCATGCATGCGTGGCACTTGCATTCTATTTAAATTGGGCTTGGGTTGGTTAGTAGTCCTCATCATATCATTGGGCTCAAACATGACAATACCCTTCTCTATCATTCGGAGCTTGTCCTCAAGGTCAAAAGTTGGGTATTCCTTCTGGATCATAGTAACATCCTCCCAAGTGGGTTCTGGTAGCCCATTCGAATGAATTAACAATTAAGAAACCCATGTGGTTCCACATTGCACCTGACACATCTGCAGAACCTCAAAAAGTTGTATAACAGGGCCTTCGAGAATTGAAAGCAAAGGAAAAGGAATATATAGAGCAACAGTAGACCCATGATATTGCTTAAGTATTACAATGTGAAACACTGGATGAATTCTAGCATGCTTTGGGAGAGCAAGACAATAAGTGATGGTGTCGATGTGTTCCACCACCTTGAACAGTCTAAAGTACTAAAGACCAATTTTCTAATGCTTACGAAGAGCCACAGACTGTTGACGATAAGGTTACAACTTAACAAACACGAGGTCCCCCACCTGAAAAGCATTGTCACAATGATGACGGTCGGCATACTTCTTCATGCAAGCCTAAGCTTTATGGAGATTCTATTTGAGGCGATGTAAAAGCATGTCACGTTGCTAAAGCTAGGTATATAGATTAGTTGGGGTTTCTGTCATGGAATAACTTATTATCGTGGATAAAGGGTCATGGCCGTACACCGCCTTGAATGGGGTTATATTGATGGCCGAATGAAACGCAGTGTTATAGCTATACTCAGCCCATGGGAGATAGTTGAGCCATTAATGAGGATAGTCAAACACAAAACATTGTAAATACATCTCCACACAATGATTTAATGCCTCTGACTGGCCATTCATTTCAGGATGATATGCCAAACTCATGGTTAGTTTGATACCCTGTAATTGGCACAGAGTTTTCCAGAATGAGCTGGTGAAAACCTTGTCATGATCGAACACAATCGTTTGGCGCATCCCATGTAAACGAATGATGTGCGAGAGAAAAGCCTCAGCCATATGTTGGTTAGTGTAGGCAGCTTTTAAAGGCACAAAGTAAGCATATTTCAATAAGCATTTAACGATAACTATAAGAACTGAATATTGACGCATTAGTGGTAATAAGGTAATGAAATCCATGGCAACATAATCCCATATCTGAGTAGGGATAGGTAAAGGACTAAGCAAACTGGTAGGAAGGGTCTGAGCAGACTTCGCACGTTGGCAAGTAACACAGCATTTGACAAAATTCTAAACATTGCATTGCATAGAAAGCCAAAAATTAAAGTGGCCAGTAGTTGAAACGTACGATATGTAACTGCATGTCCTCTGATCACTAAAGCATGAAACTCTAACAGAATTTATTAAACCAATTCTATGTCCTCATAAGGAACCATAACTCTATCATGGTAGTAAAGAAGGCCATCGTGCATATAGTACGCTGCAATTGCTGTAGGATCCTGATCAACCTTTGAAGATGAGTAGAATTACAAACAGCAAAGGCTATTTCTAAAAATAATATTGATTGCACTTGGTGGAGGGCCATAAAAGAAATTTGTGATAATGCATCAGTAGCCTTATTGGTATGACCAAGCCTATATTCAATGGTAAACCTGTAACTTAACAATTTGGGAAGATAATTCTCTTGTTTTGGTGTTTGTAAAACTTAACGGTCCAAATGCTTGAGGCTCTCTTAGTTCGTGTGTATAGTAAACTCATGCCCGAATAGGTAGTGACAAAACTTGCCACGACTTGTGAAATGGCATATAATTCATGAATGTAGGTAGATTGAGCTTGTATGCGAGTTGAGATCTGCTTTGAAAAATATGCAATAGGGTGATTATGCTGGCTCAACACTACTTCAATTGCACAGCCTGATGTGTCAATCTCTACCACAAATAGGTTAGTAAAATTTAGAAGGGCCAGAATAGGGCTTCTATAAGTGCTTTCTTTAGTCTATTAAAGGTTGCCGAAGCTTCTTTTTGGAGTAACTTGGTTAATGGATTTGCCGTTAGAGTATAATTCCAGATAAAACGACAATAATAACCTGTCAGGCCCAAGAACCCATAGAGTTGCATAACATTAGATGGCGTCAGCCATTGTTGCACAACCTCCACTTTTGTTGTATCCATTGCGATGCCACTAGCAGAGACTACATGACTTAGACATTCTACCTGTAGACGGCCAAATGAGCATTTAGACCTCTTAGCAAACAACCTGTGAGCAACTAAGTGCTCCATCACTAATTCAACATGTTTTAGATGTAAAGTCCAAGTAGCACTATAAATTAAAATGTCATCAAAGAAAATTAAGATAAATTTATGTAAGAAAGTTTTAAAGATAGAATTCATCAAAGCTTGAAATGTAGCAAGGGCATTTGTCAAACCAAATGGCATAACAAGCCATTCATAGAGACCCTGATGCGTACAAAATGTAATGTTCTCCCTGTCATTTGAATGTAAGCGTACTTAATGATATCCAACTTGTAAGTCCAGTTTGGAGAAATACATGGAGCCTCCTAACTCATCTAACAGTTCATCAACAGTAGGCATTAGAAATGAGTCTTTAATGGTTACTTCGTTCAATGCTCAATAATCTACACACAACCGCCAAGAACCGTCTTTTTTTAACTAAAAGATAAAGTGTCGAAAAAGGGCTAGTGCTTGGCTGGACGAACCTATCTCGTAGTAACTCATCAACCATCTTCTTAATCTCTACTTTTTAGTTGAAAGAGTAATGATAAGGACGCACTTTTACTGGACTGGTTCCAAACTTTAATAAAATCTGGTGGTCACATTCACAGGATGGATAAAGGCCATGAGGTTATGCAAATACAACCTAGTACTTCTGTAAAAGGTCAGCCAATTCTGTCGGGATGTCGTCTGGTTTGCTGTTTAAGTTACTATTAGTCATGCTCATCATCTGAAGAAAGAAAACTGAGGCAATAGCACCAACATCTCGGATACAATGGAAATAGTAGAATTGGGCTGGAGTACACGGTGCTTTACTAAGCTTAGCCAGAGTGATAAAATGGCCCTGGTCAAGGAACTTTATCCGAGCACTACTATAATCTGCCACATATGGGCCTAATATGGCTAGCTAAGCAAATCCTATTACTACATCAGAGCCTACAATTTTCAACATGAAGGCAGATAGCAAAATGGTATGACCATCTATTTGGATAGGAAATTCACATACTAGGCCTAAACTTTTCATGACTTATCCATTTCCAACCAATACCCGTATGGGTTTGACAGGTTCCATGGCCAACTTAAGGTGCTCCACGATCTGAGGGTGTATGAAGCTATCAGAACAACCACAATTAAGCAATACTTATGCTGCTGTACCATAAATCTAGCTGACGAATCAAATCATTGTGTTGCCACCAACCCCATTGTATGCTTGGAGTGAAATATGATGATACGTAGCTATATCCAAATTTGATGGATCTTGGTCAATAGCCAGTTGTAGTTTCAGTGTATCTTCTTCTTCTTCATGTTGCAGCCACATAAACTATCAATTGTTGCATTTATGATTAAGCGAGAACTTCTCATCATAAGTATAACACATCCCCTTCTCCTGCTTAATCTGCATTTCTGCTGGCATGATTTTTTAGATTAGAGTAAGAGATTTAGTCGACAGTGTTGGAAGTAATGGTGGAGCTAAGGATGGTTTTAAGATCAATGAGCTGGATGTAGCAGAAGGCGAAATGGTCAAGAGTGGTTTAACCACCAAGGGATTTGCACTGCTATACCCCAAGGGATTTCCTTTAAGTTAGTTATTAGTAACCATTGGATTATATCGATCATTGAATAATTGGCAAACTGATCGCATGAAGCAAGTTTTTTAGTAAGTGTGCTAAAACTTCTCTTCGCAACTCTGTTTTAAGGCCCTCTACAAAATAGTCCAATAGTGCCTCATCGGACACTCCCTACGTACGATTTGCCAAGATCATGAACTGTTGATGGTAACTCTCAAAAGATCCATCCTGTACCAACTTGAATAATTGTGATTAAGGCTGTTCGAACTGCGTTGGCCTAAAATGAGTCTCCACTGCACTAGTAAGACTCTCCTAGGTTATGATCAAGTTAGACTTAAGCATCATTTGGAACCATGGTACTGCCACATCTTTCATATGAATGGACGCAAAGATCACCCATTAAGCATCTGTCATCTCATAAAAGGAAAAATATTGGGCTGCACGAAAAATCCAGCCATGTGGGTCAGTTTTGTTAAAGCGAGGAAAGTCAAGTTTTACCTATCTCTGTTGCATATATTGGCCGCCTAGATTTGACGATGATCCTCCTCCATAAGGATTCACTGTGTTGTTTTTGCTAATGTTGTCAATCATCCGGGTCAACATTTTCATATTCTTCTCCATTTTGTCCAAATGGGGATTTAGGGTTCTCATTACAGCTTCCACAACAGCTTCTTTAGCATCCTTCTGTAGTTAAGGATGAAGTACTAAATTTCCTAAGGTAGTCTATAATTGCTCCATTGGCGCGGAATTGGATTTTTCCATTCGTTTTATGATCTCACGCATACCTTGTATATCTTCACCCAGATGTTTGTTAGAAGTATCCACTCAGTCCATAAACTCATACATGCTCTGCATATCGTCACCCAAATGTTTCAAGCCATTTAAGAGCTCCTTCATCCGTGTGTTTGCTACCATTGCATCTTAGTCTTACTCTCAACGAAAGCACATATTGTCACGTACTATCAACAAAAGATAACAGTATTGGAAAGAAAAGGGACCATAATATATTATTTCAGTTATGCAACAATACAGAGTCCAGTAAAAGGAAGATAGCCGTAAGAATGAAATACATAAGGAAGAAAAGTTTAGAGAAAGAGAGAGATAGACAGCAGAAGGGAGAGTACATTCACAAATTCCATACCTATCATTGTCCTGTTCCTTTGCTATATAATGACTTACTCTCCTTGATTCTCTCTCAACTTCTACATGAGCTTACAAGAATGGTTACTTCTACATATCTCTATGGGTCCCTCGTTTCTCCTTATTTTTGGTTCATGTGTATCCCATACATGCATACGCGGCACCTGCATTCCATTTAGATTGGGTTTGGGTTGGTTAATAAAAAAAATTTAACTTTTTTTAAAATATGTAAAATGATTGAAAATGTCTTATAATAAAAATTGGAGGGTGCATGTCACTTGCCACTTTTACCAGCTGGTTGACCACCATCACGAAATGAACTATAGCAATGAGTGAACGACCCCTATATTTAAAGAACATGTTTTCAAAAATTGAACAAATTGATTGGGTATTGAGAGGTCGACCAATATTGACATGTTCAAATCTTAACAAGTTGTTGTGTAATAAGTCTTTGAATTGACAATTTAACATTGACATCATGTTGTTTAAATTTTAACAACTGTATTAAAAAATTGAGAACAACTTTTCCAAATTTAAGGACATTTATAGAAAGGCTTGAAACCTAAATTTAATATGTATATGTGGGTGTATATTATTTTGTATAATATGATTAAATGGATTAGATGGTTTAGTGGTCATCAGTGAAAAATTAGAAAATTGACAGTGAACTTACTTGAAATTCACAGAGGTAGAAAATGGAACTCAAAGTACATAACAGCTCTAACAATAGAAGAAGAAGGAAGAAGAAATCAACCCCTGAAAATGTTGAAACACCCAAAAAAAATTTATTGAAAATGACCATTAGAAATAATGTGGAGGGATGCTTCGAATTCAAAGCTTTTAAATGGGTTACCACGTCCGTTACCCAAAAACCGACATGATAACAAGTTTTCACATCGATCATATAAGTAACTGATGTGAAAATTTTGATTTTTTAATTTTTTTATTTTTAAGATTCTACATTGATTTTTTAGATAACTGACATAGAAAACCTTTTTAATGTTGGTTGTATTAATAATCGACATTAAAAAGTTTTCACTTATTTACAAACATATTACCACCTTTTTTATTACAATTTTTTGCATAATATTAAAAGGCAACGTTAAAAAGTTTTTTTTTTGTAGTAGTAGTGTGTTTTGATAAATTAAGGGGCTATGAGGTCAAACTTTTGCTGATTTTCTTAAAAATATTGACCATCGTCTCACGGCAATCTGGCCATTGACAAAGATATGTAGTTAGCTTGCCAATGGCGAAGCTCCACACCTTCACCAGCTAGTGGTAGACTTGTTTTTTCTTAAGAAAAATCGATGACATTTAAGTAATTTAACCTCCAAGCATAATTTTAATTAAGGCCTAAAGCCTTTAATGCATTTTTATATTATTTTGGGTTTTTCATGCTATCATGTGTCTAAAGTCGGCCCTCAATAATATTCTCCCTTCATTTTCTCAGGGCTGAACCACAGCTTGGAGCGGGGAGATTTAAGAGAGAAAAAAAAAAAACACTCCACTGTTAAAAAATTAAGGTATTGTTTAAGGGTTTGATATTTAAAAATATAAAATATTTTTAATATTTTAAAGTGTAATTAATGTAGTTTTTTTTGTTGGCAACAAAAAAATATTTTTTTAAAAAATGTCCTTAATAAATTAATTATTTTATATTTATTTTTAAGTAAAACATCATATTAAATGAGAGTAAATAAGGAAAGATGATGTTATTAGTTTGAAAACATATAAATAATTTATTGAGAGATGAGATTTAATTAAAAATATGTTACTCCTTCCGTTAAAAATGTCAAGTATTTTTAACTAAATTTTACTTTTCAATAAAATAATTATCTACTTTTAAATTAACCCTATTTTTTATATTTATTCCTATTAAACACCCCACAATAAATAATAAGGACACTTTTAAAAAAAACAATGATTTCACCTCAAAGATTAAAAATACATTACATTTTTTAACATTCAACTTTTTAAAAAGTGTCTTACATTTTTAATGGAGAGTATATTTTTTAACGGTAAGAGTATAATTTTTCAATAAACTAATAATATCTACACCTTCTATCTTAAATTATAAGACACTTTTGAAGGAATTTTTTGTCACAAAATATAAAAAAACTTTAAGTAGATTAAGGCTTCGTTAAATACACTAATTTTAATATTACCCTTTCTCTTTCTATAATTAATTTTTATCTCTTCTCTTTTCAATATATTAAAAAATTATTTTTAAAATTTTATATTTTTATTTTAAAAAGATAATATTGTTAAGTATATTTACTAAAATTTATTGATATATAAAATTTTATTTAAAAGTATCTTATAATTTAAAATGAAAAGAGTATCATTTTATTCATCATGTTAACAGTAAATAAATAAAATGTCAAGTAATATGCTAATAACCTAATATTAAATTAGGTGTGGAAAATGTCAAAAGAGCTACGGCGCTGGAAAAAACAGTATGGTGACATGAGAGATGAATTTTTTTTTTTTTTTGAGAAAATGAGAATAAAATTCCTCTCAAATATATAAATATTAATTTCATTTTTTAAAATATCATAATTTTTTAAAATTTTTAGAGACTTTCTATCATTAATAAATTTATATGTATTACTAAATTGTCTTTATTAAAAATAAATGATCCATAAGTTTTGTTTAAATATTCACAATTTTTCTTCCTAAATTCGCAATAATGTAAAAGTAAATCACAACTTTGCATGTTAAATTTTTTATTTGTTGTTACATTGTTGCAAATGTAAGAAATAAAGTTATAAATATTTAAACAAAACTTGTGAATCATTTATTTTTAATAAGAATAATTTAATAATTTGTATAAATTCATTAATAATAAAATTTTTTTAAGGATTTTAAAGAAATCATGACATTTTAAAAATTAAATTATTATTTATATATTTTAAAGGAGTTTATTATTATTTTTCCTTAAAACTTCTCATTATTATCTCTAAGAAAAACTTTCTCTTAAAAATTTTTACATTTACCGCTCTTGGTTGCCCAAGTTATGTCCAATCGCGGCTGGGAAACAAAATTAGGTTGATTACCATTTTAATTGAGAGATGCATGCACAACACAAATACACATGGGAATTGGACCCACCACGTCGAAATCCCATATTAGCCACAACAACTGGTATTGGACATTAAATTTAATTACTCCTTAAATTAGAAATTTTCCGCCATACATTTAATTAGTCTCACCAGACACCACGTCACCCATATTTCTGTCTTAGCTAAAGTTAATTTTATATAAAATTAAAGAATTAAAAGTTTATTTTAACCTTTTTATTTCCCTCAAATCCTCATCCCGATCTTCATCACATTCATTTAATTACTCCTTAAATTAGAAATTTTCCAGACAACAAAATTTAAAAAAACACGGCATTTTAATATTATACGCATACAATAATTAATATTGATTTATATTAGTATTGATATTTAATTAATTAATATTATTGATTGAGAAAATAAATTACAACAGGAAGATTTCAAGTTGATGAAAAGCACATGGTGCTAAAGCTACCCCGGGCACTATTTGCGCACAGCAACTGATCGATGTTAGAATTTGAATGAGCCAGTAATATTGTTATATTAAATTAAATACCACATATTCAAAAAAATATCAATGCAACTATTTCCATAAAATATATTAGCAATATTAAAGGGAAATAAAAACATTTTCAATTTTCTATCAATTCTAGTTTAACATATAATAGACAAGCACGTTGTTTTTGTTGAGATTGGGAGAATCTTCTGACAATGATAAAAGAACTAATATTACCATCATTTTTAAAATATAAGACATTTTAATAAAAATTATTTTATTAATAATATTTTTTAATATCATACTTTTCCTATATTCTCTATTTTCAATATTACTATTTCACAAATAGAGTATTAATGGAGAATGTTTTTGAAAATTTATATTTTTATCTTGAAAAAATAAAGTTATAAAATGTATTTAATAAATTTTATTGATATGTGTTATTTTAATTAAAAGTTTCTTATAATTTGAAATGAGGAGAGTATATATCAAGCAAGACGGACAGAGAGCAAAGAATAAGGACCAGTTTAATTGTTTAGCAAAATTTTGAATAAAATAAAATGAGTTGATAGTTGGAGGATTAAATTGAAATACTCCCTCTGATCCTATTTATAAATTAATTTTAATATTTTTAATAGAACCAAGAAAAAATTTAAACTATATTAAGTCTATTTAAAAATTTAACAAGTTTAATTTTAGCCTTGTCTCTATTAAATATATATATTTTAAAAATAAAATTATATATTTAGCATTTAATAACATTCCCCAAATTTAATAGGAGAAAGGGTAAATGTGAACATAATAATCATTAAAATATCTTATAAATTGAATTAAAATAAAAAATTTATCTACTTTATAAATAGGAATAGAGAAGTAAGATTTTTATTTAAAAAAACAAAGTGAGCATAATAGAGAGAAGAGAATAATAAAATGATAAAGAGATGAGAACAAGGATAGACGACATAAATAAACAATCAAACGTGCCTATGCATGAGAAAGTTAAATTTTAAATAAAAAAATATAATTATCAGTTCTTATAATTTTATTAAATTTTATTTTTAATATTTATAGTTTTTTTAATGTTTTCACTTTTAATCCCTATAATTTCCAAAAGTTTGAGTAATATTTGTTATTCAAATCCTTATAATTTCATTATTTTCAATAGTTTTAATTCTTATAAGGATTAAAAACATTAAAAAAATTATAGGGATTAAAAGTAAAATTAGATAAAATTATAGAATTAATAATTATGTTTTATCAATTTAAATTGTTATATAAAAGATGCATGTTACCATTTTTCTAGTTCTTTTGAATAAAAAATTTCAATAAAGTTCAAAGGAGATATTTTCTTCTCTGCATTCATATGATACAATATTTGTTACCATCTCCGATCTCATTTGTAAGAAATATTTTTTTGATTCTATTTATAAATAACTTTCAACATGTTTTATTAGTACTAAAAAAATTTTAAAACTTGTTAATTTATCTTAAAATTTAATAAATTATTAATTTTGTCCCTATTAAATATATTTTTTAATAAAATATTTTATCTCTCCAACATTCAATGGACGATAAAAGAAAAAATTTGTGAAAAAATGATGACGTGTTTAAAATAAGATTAAAAAAATTCTTCTCTCTTTGCCCTATAAATAAGACCAAAACAGTACTTTAAAAAGTCTATTTGATTCAATTTATAAGTTATTGTGCATCTTTTTAAATAATATTTAAAAAGTATTTTTAATTATCTTTATGAGAGAGAAAAAGAAAAAATATTATTTTTAACATAACATTATTTTTTAAATTCATTATATAAAGGTGTATTTCAAATTTTATACACTTTTATTTTTTATATTTTTTTATATTAATATTGATAAAATTGATAGAAATAATTTATAAAAATGATTAGAGGAGCATCATGCAATTTAATTTTTTTTTTTTTTGGGTAATCAGCGGCCAATTGCCAAGAGAAACGGCATTTACATCAGAATCGGACGTAGGTCAGCAAACCCCACAGGATCCCTATACAACGAATCTATCATGCTCTCAGGAGGTACAATGTGAATTTTTTATTTTTTTTATTGATATATAAATCAGTTTTCACATTTATTGATGATACATAGTTTGTCGAAAATGGAGACGAAGCCCGAGCTCAAACCACACACAATCGAGCGGCGGCTATTTTTTTTTGACCTTTTCTATTTTTCTCCCCATTAAACATTTATCATTTATTTGAATGGAGGAAAAAATAACAGGACTAGGAGAGAAATCTTTTAAAAGTAATAAAGAAATTTATTGTTTTCAAAAATTCTTCTTTCTAGTTTTCTCTATCCTAATTTTCTTTCTACTTTTCTCTACGTCCTTTAAATAGTAATTTTTTTTCATAAAATAATGATCAATATTCTGCTGGTCGTTTTCCCTTTCTCATTGGTATGCCCACCACATATTTCAAAACATGTCATCTACTAATATTACGAGTGCAATATGTGTCACACGTCAAGTATATATGATTGAAAATGAATACTGATCCCATCATTTCAAAGTATGTCTCATTTATTTTATAAAATTTTTTAGATAAATTAGGTTTAGAGATTCACCCAAACCAAGACATACTTCCAGGCATAAAGAGAACTTATACAGAGATATCATCAAGATCCTTACAGCTATAGAAGCAAGAGTATCGCATTTGATATTACGTATGAAGATCAAGAAATAACATTAAATAGCCATTATTATAAAAAATTAATAATGTCTAACAGGAATAATCTTACTTACAAAAAATACTCTTTATTTGTTTTATTTTCTTAAAGCACTTACCCATATATTATTGTTTTTATTAATAATAATAAAATATTTTAAAAATAATTAATGCTTTGCTGTACCCTGATTCTAAAGTGGCAATTATTTTAAAAAATATTAAAATTTTAACCGAATAAATATTTTAATTATGAAGGAGGAAGCAACACTATAACATCAATTAATGACAAAATTTAGCAGACAACTTAGGGTGTGTTTATTCGAGAGAGGGAGAGAAGGGTTTTAATGTTATCTTATTTTATTTTGTTAGATGAGAGAAGATAAAGGAATTTTTAATGATCCTTTGTTTGATTTAGGAGGGGAGGTAATAATTAATTTATTATTATATCCTATATATTAGTTTAAAATTTAAATTTTTAAATTTTTTTGTAGAAAATAATTTTACACTTCGATATAAATTGCATATATTTTAAAATTCACTCACATCCCATCATATTGTCAAAATGTGAATTTAAAAAATTAAATCAATAATTATAATGATAACAATTTTTTGTAAAAAATAAATAACTTCTTTAAATATATAATAAAATATGATAAACTGTAATTTTTTTAAAAATCCAACGAGATTAGTCGAGGTCTGAGAGTAAAGTATAATTTGATATGAAGGAGAGTTATATAAAGCAATCAATACTAACACTTAAAAAGACAAAAATTTAAAGTCTTTCATCTTAATTTTATAAATTTTGGATGATAAGCATCATATTATTAAAAAAAAAAAAAGTCACTTGAGGAGTAACATGCATGCCGAATTATAGCTTTCTAATAGGGTTACAGTTAATTATGACAACAACGTTAAGAAAAGCATCGGTAATGAATTTAAAATATGAGCAGTACCTTTGACTTCCCAAAAAACATTTTTAAAGTTTTTTTAAAGTACTTTAAAATTTTAATTTATAAGACACTCTTAAAAAATTAAGCATCTTAAAATATAAGACACTTTAAAAAATAATATGTTTATTAATAATATTTTTTTAATATTTTCCTTCTCATATTTTATCTTTTTTAAAATTAATATTTTTCATATTTTTTATAAATAGAGTATTAAATAAAGAGTATTTTTAAAAATTTATATTTTTATTTTAAAAAAATAAGGTAGTAAAGTGTATTTATTTAGTTTTATTAGTATGTATAATTTTATCTAAAAGTGTTTTATAAATTAATATGGGAGCAGTAATTATGACTTACTCCATTCAAAATATTAAGTATTTTTAATAAAATCTCACTACTTAATAAATTAGTTAACTGTCTTTCAATTAATACTATTTTTTCATACTTATCCTTATTTGATAGGATATTTTATTTAAAATAAATACAAAATTAAATGATCTATTTATTAACGTCACTTTTGGAAAAGAAAATTCATTAATTATACGTTGAATAATCTTTTAACCAACACTATTAAGGATTTTAAGATTTTCAACACGTCTCCTCTCAGGTATAATAATAGTTTGACTTGTAATGTATGGTAGTTTCATGTTATTTTGCAAAGTGTCTTACTGTTTTTTGTTATCCCAAAAAAAAAAAAGTTATGTAAGGTTGTGGGCTTGTGGCTGAAGAGTAAAAACAAAGGCTTTGTTTGTTCAAAATGGGGAAAAAAGGTGATTTTGAAATTATTTATAAGGGTAATGATTTCCTAGCTCAGTTCAAAAAATCTTTAAAGGAAAAAGGATGTAAAAAAATTAAAAAATTATTTATTCTAAAAAAAAATAATCCGAGTAGCTTGCTTATTATAATAAGTTGAAAACATTTTTCCTGAAAATGATCGTTTTAAAAAAAAAATTAAACAATTAAAAAACAAATTTTTAATATTTAGCTTAATTAAAATCATTTTTTAATTTAAACAAATGGGTCCTAAGTTAGGTTTATTGCGGCTGAATTGACGATGAATGTGTCCATGTTCAAGTAAACATGAATGCACGACACAAAGTCAAAAATACATTAGCTGGGTACAAAAACTGGCACTGGATTCCATCACAACCGTATGTGTGTGTGTGTGTGACATGGTAAACGCGCTTTTTAGTTTCAACAGGCCTTGGGGAGAATTATGTTTAAGCCTTTTACAATACAATTAATAATAAATGATGATGATGATATTGGCCAGTGAAATATTATAAGATTCTTAATTAATGATTAAAATGACAATTATACAATTACTAAGTATAACAAAATGACAAGATGTTATATGCCCATTTAACCTCCTTACGCCCCGCTGTCAATATATCTTGCGAGTTGGGTGTATTGTATTAGATGACACACCTCATCTGCAAGATTTCAGAAGCCTAGTTTCAGCAGGCATGGCCAAAATATCAATATACACGCGTTCTCAAAAATGGTAAACCGTATTTGTGTTCTGTCCCATAATTGAAGTAATTTCGTCCTCCTCTAACCCTTGCGGTGAAGATAATAGAGATCACTTGACTTGGAAAACAAGTTTAGGTTCTGGTTCTTCGGAAGAACAAATTCTGAGAGCCAAATTTTAAATGCCCTAAGAGCAATGTAAGAACTACGTTATGCGCTGGTCTTCAACTTTTGTGAAATTTCAGGATATTAATACAAAGATTAAAAAAAAAATAGTCATTTAAGTTTTTTTTTGGTCTGTTGGTTTACTTCTATATTGCAGCATGAGAAAAACGTCAGTCTAAGCCTAGAAACTCGTCGTCATTTGGTTTGATTCAGATGCTGGTGGTGGGAAAGTGAGGGAACTTGGTGATCCTGCATCAACCCTTCCACTTCCCTCCTTCCATATCATTCGTTCTTCTCTCCCTCATCCTCTATCTGTTCAAAACAATCCATCTTTAATTGCTTAATTATGTTATTGATCAGAAGCACTTCTTACTAGCATACACAAAGTTACAAGTATAGATTAAATTCAACCATGATTGGGAAGACTGACAAGTAGGACGGCTTGTGAATCATCAATTCGAATCTTAAAGATTCCAACATAAAACGCTCTAGACAGAGCTGTCGACCCATTACCCAGTAGGACAAAGAGTATTGAATGAAACTGAGTGCTTTATTTATCTGAGTTGAGTACAGAGACTATATTTACACCACTTATCGGGAACTTACAACAGAAAGCTTAAACAATTACCTGAGCTTAAACTGACGTCCAGTGCTGAAGCTAATCCAAGCCTAGTTACTTTTTAACATGATAATTGCTCAAAGTTGACAACTGGAAAGGAAAAAAAAAAAAACACCATCTACATAATTGGTTCGATGATTTTCAGATTAAAAAGCATCAACATTTTAAAACCCATATGCTCAAATCTCAATGCAGAATCTCGCATCTGATACTATCTATGATATTGATGATCTTTCGATGGGGCCATTCCTTGGCGTAGACCAGTTCTGCCCCAACTGATGAAGCTTGATTGCGGCATCAAATAGATAATGATAACACTCAGCCTGATACATATGAAGTAATTTTTTTTAAAAAAAAAACGCATAACAATTTTTCTTACTCAACCAATAAATAAGCACGCTGACCTGCGTCTTGGCCTTAATCCATGACTCTCCCCATATGAAAACTCCATGATTGCGTACTAGCACTGCAGTTGTTCTAGGGTATGCTTCGAGCTAAATGGAGTAAGAAGAAAAAGATAGAGAATTGAAAACAACATCATGAATCTGTGAACAGAAAAGAGGGGGAAGAAATGACATACCGCTTCAGTTATAGAATTTATCAGCGCTCTCTCGTGTTCGGCATTCTCAATTATTGGAATGATAAGTTCATCACAATACCCATGTCCTTCAATTCCTTTTATCATTTCCATATGACTGATCTGCTAATCAGTGGAAAAATCCGTACTGAAGGAAAATCCTTCATTCACTCTTTCAAATTTAAAATCAAGTGATGCAGAAACTAACTCCTAATAGCAATAATTCTACAAGTAAATGAAGGGAAAAAATAATTACTCGAAAATCTCTAGACAAAGGCTTGATCACAGATACAAGACAAGCCTCTATTGCATGACTATGTATAATAGCACCAGCATTGCGCATCTCATAAATCTGTCCATTTAGAGAATGAAAAGACCATAAAAGCAATTAAATCCATAGAGTAAGCTAACCAATAAATAAACAGAGTTTGAGGGTGTGTTTACCTTCATGAACAGAGGAGCACAGTCACTAGGCTTTGGAGGCTTGTGAGGATATGGCTTAAAAGTAGGTGTTAACAAATCAGAGCCGTCAGAAGACACCACAAACATGTCCTCTGCTGTCATTCTCTCCTTTTGAACCCCTTTGTAATTAAATACAATCATATTTTTCAGGCAATGAAGTGAATAGAGTAAGCTTGTTAGAGGCATATATATAAAGAAGGACCAGTAATGAACCAGAAGGGGTGATGACGATGAGGCCGAGGTGGCGCAAATTGACAGACATAGCTCCTCCAGTACCTGAAACCCAACCCATTGTGTAGAATTGTCGGCATAAGTCTGCCACTAGAGCCATCGTATCAGTCACTTGCTTGTTCTTCAAAAATAGACTAAACTTGGATGGTGAGCTCGTCAATGGTACGCCGCCTTCAGCCACCGACTGCGGCGGTGACAACGTCTGATCTATTCTCAGTCGCGATAACGACGACGGCGAATCCATCTTCTTGGCTTCCCAAGGGTATGAAGCGGAGCAGTCAATTATATAGATGCAGTGAGAAACAGAGACGCCTCGTTTCGTTACTGCCCATCAATTTGCTCAGCTTGGGAAAACTAAAAGCCTAAAACGTCGCTTGAAACCTTTTTCATTCGGGATCATCCTCCTCCTGGAAAACTAAATCAAATTATAGTTCTTGACCTGGATATTCAAATTATAGTTTGGGAAAGCGGAAACGTTATTATTAGTATGATTTATTAGGATCTTGTGAAGCGCTATGATTTCATTTCATCTTTGGATATCTGTTGCTCGAGTTTGAATATTTTGTGTCACTTGGCAGGTTTTTGGGCAATAAAACTCCTATCGAAATGGTTCGATTCCTCTGTGATCTTTGGAGGAATGATAGGACCCTTCGAGTCACGTTACGAATAAATTGCTTTTGCCAGTATATGAATGTGCTTTTCTGCAGAATAATATCAATCAACTAATAATAACGTGAAATTATAGCGTATATTTGTAATCATTTTTATTGATAAAGTATTATTTAAATATATAATATATAATTAAAATAAAACATCAAGCAAAAATTGTTGGTATTTTTTCGAAGGGAATTATGAAGTCACCTTTTTGCAGAGCCGCAGATTCTCAAATCTTAAGACATGGTGGGACAGGAATAGGATTTAGCAAAGCCAAGAAGTTTAGAGCACGATGCGAAGGAGTGAGCGAGGATATTATTGATAAATGCTAGCAGGCAAAAATATTGTAAATAACCTTGCATTGGCCATACATATCCACTAATTACACATCAATTACAGAACTAGAGGCTTAATTCCCATATCCTAGCGCTACATCACCAATCTAACTTTGGTTTTTTGTATACATCCATGTGTAAACAAATTGAAAACAGAAGAGATTCAGATGTCAAGATTAAAGAAAACAAATGGGATATTTGTACATTTAATTTGAATTGAATTAAAGGGCTCATTATTTTTGTTAAGCTTTCATTCTAAAATCTAATTAAACTTCAAAAAGTAGGCGACGCCTAAGATTAAGGAAAAAGAAAAACCAAAAATTGGATGAAAATACTGTGGTTGAATATTGCAGGTGCAGTGAATGATTGGGAGATGAATCAGTCTGTGCTTCTTGCGCAATGCGTAATGGCACTGCAGCCACGGCGATAAGGATTGGCCTTGCCACGTTCGTTGCAATTATAATAAGAGTTTCCACGTCGGTTGCAGGGAATACTATCCTTCCTAAGAGCATCGTAGCTTATGAACCCCACGGTCCTAAGGTTTCGAGATCTGCTCCTGCCAGCAGGTCTCATCAATAATGACATTCCTTTGATATTGTCGTAACAATCTGCCTGCATTAATCCATTGCACTCTCGTGGTCTTAAATATTGCTTCGCTTCCCTCTGAAATATGCCGTTTGATTTTGATTTCGACAACGACCCCAAGGCCATGGCGAGCAAAATTATCACAAGACGAAACTTCATCTTGATGTGCCAATGAATGAACTAATTGATCACGGAGATAGAAGAACAAGATAACAACATAGGAGGGAGTTTTGGCGATAACAAAAAGGTGAGGCTAGTAGGGTTTGCTATATTATTTATGGGGTTGGTGCATGGAAGCTACAAGTGTTTGGCAATGTCCATCTATTGCTCCCTGTTTCACCCTAGATATATATACATATATATATATTTGGATACTGGATTCGATCTCGCAACAGGCAAATTCTAGAGGTGAGATTGGAGGCAGCTGAGAAATAGTGATTCTGTTTTACGAATGGCAATGCATGAACACTTGTGATCCACCAGATCCGCTTCTATTTTAACGGGTCATGATCGTTAATTTTAAGCACCATGTGCTAGCTGCTCCGCAACGCATGTTTAGAAATTGGCGTTAAAGGGGGAAAACCCAATTATATGTGTGCTTTAAATATAATTTGAGATGAGAGTAATTTTTTTTTTTTTTGGGCCAACGAGATGAGTGTAATAGTAACATTGCGAATTTGGATTTATCTATATTCAATCCCATCCACATATTTGACTTAACGGTGGAAGACTAAATCTATAATTCATTTAATTACTACAGTAAAAAACATGTGTATTCTTTACATTAAAAACCATTTAAGCGATAATAATAAATATATAAAATTTTAATGAGAATATCTTGACCTAATTTAGGGCAGTTTGTTTTAGCTTATTTCATGAAAAAATTATTTATTTTTTAAAAATTTATTTTATGAGTTTTTATTATGTTTATTTAAATTTTTGAAAATAATCAAAATAAAAAAGCATATTTTTTATTTTTGAAAATAATAAAAATAATTTTTTTATTTTTTAAAAAATAATCTAATACGATAGATAAGATAGAGTATTTTAAAAAAGCATGATATGCAAATATATCATAAAATTTTAAAATAATGTAATAATAAATTATTTTTATAAAATAAAAATCAAAGAAGATATAATAAAATTTTAAAAAAATAACTAATAGTTACTTTTTTATTATTGTAACCAAACAAAAATAATATCTGCTTTTTATAAAATCTCTAAACTACTTAAAAATCACTTATTTTTTAATCTTAAACAAAACGGCTCTTAATTTCAATCAAGATTTCTAAAATTTTAAAATTTCAATGCACATATGTTGGTGTAGAGGACATAAATGAAATTAAAGAGCTCGTTGAAATGACATTATTGTCTCTAGTGAAGCTAGGTGTACAAACAACTCGTGTAGAAAAATTAACAATTGATATATGAAAAATGAACAATTGATGTAAGTAAAATTTACAATTCTCATTAACAACATGACACCGCTGTGAACCCACATCAATCATTCATTTTTCATACATCAGTTGCTCATTTTTCTTACATAAATTATTCATGTGCCTAACTTCACTTGTTTATATTTATAATGGTGTTATATTGTTAGGGAGAACTGCAAATTTTACTTACATTAATTGTTTAGTTTTCATATATCAATTGTTAATTTTTTTACAAGAGTTATTTATGCACCTAACTTTACCTAGCATAATAATTCAGTTAGTTTTTTAATTTTATGTTAGTCCACCATATATGCGGAGAAATTTCATAATTTTAGAAACTTTGCCTAAAATTAAGCCTGGTCAAGAAGTATTTACTGAAATTTTCCCTAATAAATATACATGACCATTAAATGAAAATGAAAAATTAAAAAGCTAAAGTATGGAGAGGGGCATTGGCATAATACAAGATCATAATAGTTCTTTATGATAGTCATTAAATGAATGATATATTTATTTTAATTCTACCATTAATAATCTAATACTCTCTTTGTTTTTGAATATAGGAGAATTTCAACTAATTCATACAGTTTTAAAAAAATTAGTTGATTATAATAATTGTGTGAAATTGAAACACTTGAACTAAAATGCCCTTGTAATTAATGATACTATCCATTAATGTGGATTTGGATTGACAAACTATATTTAGTACAGGCATTAAGTATTTATAGCATCTAAATTGTTGAAATTCAAATCAACAGTTCAAATGATTTTACTCATTCATTAATCTTAGTTTAAGTGTGAATTTAGAATCATTAATCTAAATTTTAATAATTTAAATGTTACATACAATTAGTGACTGTACTAAGTACAATCTCTGAATCCAAATCTTCATTTATGCAAGAAAATTTGGAGAAAATATAATTAATGTTTATTGAAATTTATAATTTTTCTTATTATAAAAATTGTAGGATAGAATTTTCCTTTTATTTGAAAATAAAGAAGCACTATTAAATCAAATAAATAATTAAATGTCTATATGAGATTAAATATGAAAAAAGGTACCGTATTAAGAGTGGGCGTGGAAATGATCCAGATCTCAAGGCAATACATTAATTAACATGGACAAAAATATTTTTAAAAATAATATTATTTTTTTGTTGCAAGAAAATTTGGTGAGTGTTTTTTTTTCTTTGCCAGAAAAGACCTTGTGAGTTTAAACTGTAGGCTAAATTATATACAGCTTTCTTAAACTTTGAATCATATATAAATAATTTCTTTAATTTTTAAAATTAATAATAAACATTTTTGAGTTTCCATGCTTATGCAAATAACCCTTAACTATTAATTAGATACTTCTTTAAATTTTATTTTTATGTGCATTTAAACTCATAAACTTTGATTGATATACGAATAATCTCCCCAAACTTTAAATTATGTGTAGATAATTAATTAAAAATTAATTATATAAAGTTATCTACATAAATATAAGAATTGAGGAGGATTCATTGTAAAGTTTCACAAATTAAAAAAGTCATGTGTGTATGGTTTAAAGTTCAGGAAAATAATATATAATTTAGCCTAAACTATAAAACTCATCAAGGTCTAGATGCTTGTGTGTGTGTGTGTCATCGCTCTGATTAATATTATAAGGTATTTTTAATTAAATTTTATTTTTAACAAATTTGTTAATTGTCTTTAAAATTTTACATTTTTTCTATGTCTACCCTCATTTAAGAAGTTTCCTTAATTAAAAAACATTATTAATTATACCCCTCATAATTAAAGTTATTTTTGAAAAAAAAAAACTCATTAATTACACTTAAAAAACCTAAAATGCCTTTTTTTTTGTCATCTTAACTAAAATTTTTTTATATTTTTTTAATGGAGGGAGTATATATGTCATTAGGATAAGATTCTCATATACCCCATCCCGAAATTATAAAATAATTTAAGAGATGATTATGTATATCAATAAAGTTTAATAATGCAATTTTACAAACTTACATTTTTAAAACAAAACTACAAACTTTTAATAATACCTTTTACTTACTATAATTTTAAATCTATATATTTAATCATTACACTATAATCATTTTAATCCTTGCTCTACTTGAAGGATAATATTGAAAAAATATTAGATTTAGATTCAAAAATTGTACTTAATATGAGCACCAAGTACCTATAACATTTAGATTGTTATAAATACAAACCAAATATTTATATAAATTCACTCATTTATTAATTTCAAGTGAAGTATGAATTTAGAATTATTAATATGAATTTCAACAATTTAAATACTACATGCACTCAGTGTCTATATTAAATACAGTCACCAAGTCCAAATCTAAAAATATCATTAATGAAACTTTATTTTTGTTAAATTATATGATATTATATTTAATTTGGGACAAGGATTTGGATCCTCTCTATACCCTTCCTCAATACAAATCTCAGTTTCAATCTCATCAATCCATTTAATTATTCATTTTGTTTAATGGTGTGAGATTGTTAATCTTGACATTAAATAAATACAATATTCATTTAATGATTATTATTAATAAGCAGTATAATCTTATTTTCAAAAGCATTTAAGTGATGATAATGAATAATCTATTTATTTTAGCATCATAATTAGCAAATCTCACACCATTAAACCAAAATAATAATTAAATGAATAAATTGGATTTGGTATGTAAAAATGTATTGAGAGTATGGAGAGAATTTAAATATTCAAAGTACCTCCGAAATTATCTTATAATTTGGAAGGAGGTATATCAATAAGATTCGAATTCATTTCCTTGTAAACTATGAGATTAGTCTTATTCAAAATAATTAAATCCATACACCATTATCCGTCCAAATTCAAAAAGAAAGTCGAAGCCGGCAATCAACTAATTAGAGGTGACTTCTTCAACGTCCATTACAACTAAATTAGCCCGTCAATGCTCCTGAAGATCAAGTTCATCCCAATGCCAACCCCAAAAGCCAACCCCATTAATATCGAACCACCGAGCCCCAGGCCTGGGCCTGAACTAGCCGACCGCGATGGAGATGGTGAACCGGCTTTGCGCATATCGGCTTCAGGAGATGGTGCCACAGTAGGCGGTGTCGCCGGCGCCGGAGTAGGAGGTGAATGTGGTTTGTGTCTCACAGCCATAACGACGACGATCAGTTTTTGGCCCCTTAGGCAATGCTCGGATTTCCCACTGATGAAGTAAAAGGGACCCGACCTATTGAGAATGAAAGATGACTGTCCATCCTCCATCTTCTGCAAGGGACTTTTGGTGTTGCACGAATCGTAATCCTCCTCCTTCACCACGAAGACCGAATCAGACCCTTTCTTGTACTTAAAATCTACATCATCGACCAAAATGATAGTGATAATCAATGAAGAGAGAAATTGCATTATACATTGAGATATATATATATATATATATATAATACGGAGAAACAGAATACTGGACTCACAGAGAGTGTCATTGACTTGAAACCTGATTCTCTGGGCCCAGTGATTGTAGTCTTCCGAAGGCTTCGTTACCCAGCCATCTTTGCCACCAACGCGAAACTCGTGCGCTTCAGACGGTGCCGAGAAACGAAGCCATATGAACATGAAGATCAAAAAGCCTGGGAACCTGCTGCCAGACTCAGAACCCATTTCACAGAGAAGTTAATGAGCGATACACGCACACTGGCACTATATAACGGAGATTGTAGAAAGAAATGGAAGGTGACCGTTGTGGAGTGCGACGTGAAATATGCTTTGGAGGGTTGGCATGTATGCAGTGTCTCAAAGCTGAGGGAGCGTGCGTTTTGTTTTGATTTGTGGTTTCCATGCTCTAAATCAGCGTTACTTCCACATGGCAACATGCAAGAGACCCAACGGTAACGTACTGTTGCACCGAAATTTGGGTCTCCTAGAAATTTGTTAATATTTTTTAAGTGAATGAGAAATTGATTTTTTTTTTTTAGCCGAATGATGAGAAATTGATTGAAAAGGAAGTAGATGATTTTTTTAAAAAATGTGTTTGTATTTTCATTATCACTAATAATTATAATTAGGGTAAGATTTAGGTACATTAATCTTATATACTTAATATATTTTCATCCAATTAAATTAAAAAAAGTGAAATAATATTAATATTAAGAGTTTATTATATAATAAAAAATTTATAAAAAAATTAAATGTTTTGATTTAATTGAAAATAATCCCTTTAAGTAGACAAGGGATAAAGTTAAAAATTTATTAAATTTTAAGATGAAGTTAATGAGTTTTAAATTTTTTTTATACTGTAAAACTTATTAAAAATAACTTATAATTATAGTCAAATGAGTATAATCTTGCATTTTCTTTTTATTGCAGCTTAGATTGTCACGATAAATATCGACTGTAGTTGAATCGACTAATCAAAGAACCTTTTTTTTTTTTAGGGGGGGGGGGTTTGGGGAAGAAGGTGGTATCGACCATCAGGGAGCTTAATATCTATCAAGCATAAAGCTAGATTAAAGATTCAAACCTTTCGAAAGAAAATATACATTTCCTGGTTGTATCATATTTAATTTGTCAAAGAAAAAAAAAACCGTGCCGGTGGAAAATTGATGTTTTAAAAAATAAGTATAGAATTATAATTAAATCATATTGTCGAATTATTTGGAAAAAAAAAATTTTTTTCCATCGTGCATTATAGTAAAATACTCCTACTTGGACCAGGATCGTCTGAATTTTACTGTATGAAGTTTGGTGAAGTTGGAAGCATTATAATTAAAGTTGATAATTCAAGCTGGCATGAACAAACGTGAAAAAATTTTAAGGCTACATTTAATAAAATTATGTTTTTTTTTTAATATGTGGACCCATTTAAGCAAACTTAAATACATTAGAAAACATTTGGGCCAAGTCCGATTTGGTTTAGGTTTGACTTGAATATCCAAATACAAAAAGTTATTTTAAAAAATATATAAAATATAATAAATATTAATAAATTTTTTTAAATTTTATATCATTTTATATTAAAATATCATATATTGAAGTACATTGTTATAGATGTTTTTTAAAAAAATTAAAAATATTGTTTTAATCTATAAAATATTTCAAAATAATATTTACAATATATTTTAATATTAATTTTTAAATTTTAAGACCTAAAAAAAATTTGAGTCTTTTACATCATTTAAATGTCCCAAAAAAATATATTTTGTATTTATAAAATAAAAATAAAGTAAAAAATTAAATTAAAATAAAATTTTAATAATTTAAGGATTCAAGCCTGCTTGAAGTTCATGCTGAATTTGATTACTCTGGCTTCTGTTTAAATTTAAATTTATTCAAGTTAGTTCAAATAAGCCAGACATGAATATACCTATCTTACTCAAATTATTGTCTCTCATTAATTACAGCTTTCCATTAAATAAAATCACAGAATCATGCCACACAATAATTAAAACGCTTTGTTTGGAGGGGCTTCTCTGTGCTGATGTCTATCTTGTTGAAAACATTACCACTGCTACTACAATGTTACTCATTATTAACTGTGATAGCATAGCAATGTATGACTCTATGCCCCTGCCCTTTTCAAAATAACACGCTTGTGTGGTGAATTATTCAAAAGTTTGGAGGAAAAAAATATGCTAGGGAAACTTATAATAATCCCACATGGTTTAATTTATTTTATTTGTCTCTTGATAATGGGAGAATATAAATTTCTGCAAATGTTGACATGAACTTTAGAGTTGGTCAATGTCTTTGCACTCCCAGATGGAAGGAAAAACTAGAAACATTTTGACACCAAAATTTTCTATATAAAAATCACTCCCACTCATTTAAAACACAACGTCTCAATTATTGTGAGGCATAATTCTATGACTTGATTTAATCAACGGTTGTAATGTTTCAAACTTTACAAAACTTCAGACAACAAAATTAAGATTATTTTTTTAATTACAAGGCCATGGCAAGCCGTGCAAAGGAAAAGAATTAAATCAAGTCAAGTCCCATAAAAGGACAACATCCTGGAAGGAAACGTCAAAAATTAAAATATCAAAATTATTGCTTGTGGCATGTCAAGCAAGCCAATCTGCACATTTGTTGGATTCTCTAAATGCATGGTTGAAGGTGATAATTCAATCCTTCATGGTGAGGCATCTAATCTCTTCTATTGTGGAACTGAGAGGATGATTCAAATTGTGTTTAGATTGGATAAGTGCCAGAGCTTCTAATGAATCAAAGTGAATACTAACTTGCTTAAAATTACTTCTCCAACAAAGAATAAGACCTTCAAATATACCAAGAAGCTCTGCAGCTATGCTAGGGTGATAACCAAGCTTTTTAGTAAATCTTTTATCCAGTTGCCTTGGTCATCCCAAATGAGTCCACCACAAGAAGTAGTTCCATTATTGAAGATAGAACCATTTGTATCTAATTTGACCCAGTCAGGTTTTGGTAGTGTCCATTTAGTGAGAGATCTGTCTTAATTTATCTGCATATGACCAAGATGAGATTGAAGGTGCATGTCATTGATAATGCCTTAAGTGCAGGTGAAGATTATTGTTGTCAGGTAGGTGGTCTTGGGAATAAATCAACTTGCAATGTTCTTTTCAAATATTCCAATAGAGGTGAGCAAAAAGTTTCTTTCAAAATTAAGATTATTTTGATCCCTCCTATTTACAACGGGAAAGAATTCTCTTCTCTTCCTTTTTATCCTTTTCTCTTCCTCTTCTTAATTATTAATATTAGATCAAAATTTTAGATAATTAAATTTGATATCCTTCAGAACATTTTATTTCATTTTATTTTATTTTTACTGTGTTTTTGAATTGTTCTTATTAAGTTTTAGTAGTTTAAATTTTATCATTTATATTTTTATAATTTAATATTTTAATAATAATTTTATAGAAGATCAAATTTAAATTATTTAAATATTAATTTAATGGCTAGAAAGGAAAAAGAGCGGAAGATGGTGGAAAGAAAGTGCCCACTTACGTTACCCTTGATTACTCCGCACTCCACGATTAATATTGGAAATTATTAATTTTGTAATTAATACTCTTAGAAATTATGGGCGTTGATTTATCAGAAACTGTTTGGCGGTTAATAAGCTGGCAATTTGCAATGTCACCTTGAACTTTTGGAAAAAGAAAAATGCGTGCGTCGTTTTCAGGAAAGAACGAAATCTCGTAACACTGTTCTGTTATCCTACCCGCAGTTTCAGGAGCTAAGCCGATCTCAGAAAGTCTCTCCTCTTCCATGTCACTGTACGCTTTCAAGGAAACTCTCAAGCCTTGCACAAGCCAACCGTCATCTACATCGGTGAGCCGAAAGCAGTCTTCGGTTTTCCGAGATTCCGACCTCCCAATCCCTAGGAAACCCCCAAAATCCTCTCTCACCCAGCAGCTTCGTCGCCTGCAAGACCCACTTGCTCCTCCCCTAATTCAGCCTCACAATTCACCTAAGCGGGAAAGAGAACCGAAAAGTAGTGAGGTCGTGGATAACGACGAAGAAGAGGACGAGGAGGAGGAACCAGAATTGAAGAGGGAGAAATTCGGTGGAGCTAAATCGTGTCAGTTTCAGTTCGATCAAACTGGACCCTTCGAACCTCTGGTCCTGTCTTCGGATGGAGAAGTTCCAGTGGTACAGGTGGCTTAATGTTTTTGAAGCTTATCCGTGTTTTTTATAATACCTTAAAGCCAATGTGTTTTTGATGGAGTTTATTGGTTTCGGTCCAGTAATATGCTTGAGACAGTAGAATAAATGTTTGAGAAGAAAGTATTTGATCGCATCCTTGGCCGAATTTAGCAATTGACTTGAATTGTAGTCTGAGCATTCGTGCTAAATAGATTGGTGATTTGGTTGAAGTAGGTCATACAAGTAGTTTTGGCACTGTTTGTTAAAAAAAAGTTGTTTTGGCGGATAATGTGTCATGATTTCTTCCTATTTTTTGTGTATTAAATTAATAAAGTCATATTCTCTGGAGAAATTATTATTACAGCCTCGAGCTCTTTTTGGCCCAAAAAAAAAAAAACCAGCATACACACATCAAAGATATGCTTCCTCCGATCCTATTTGTAGAAAATCTTCTAGAAATATTTTTTAATTCAAAATGTAGGACACTTTATATTGTTTAAACTATTTTTTTTTTTAATTTTACCCTTTCTTGATTGACATGGAGGTATTTAATGTAGCTGTATCATTGTTAAAAGTTAAGGGTGAAAAAAAGTACATCTTACTTTTTTATAATATCAAGAAAGAAATTAACTTTTTTTAAGATGCGTGAAACGATTGAAAGTGTCTTACAATAAAAGTTGAAGGGAGAAGTTTTTTTGGAGCCCTTCTCTCCAAAACACCAATTAAGATGCATGGGTGTGATTTAGCACTTTACAGTTTAGGAATAGGGACTACCTGAAAAACAGGCTTTAGTTCCTTGTTCTCGCGCCTGTATGGCTGTACCAGTTGAATAGATATCAGCCACATGTCTGTGGCATTATCGGGAGCTTGTTTTTCAATGCTATGTACACTACTGGGTCATTTGTGAGGTAATGAATATTTTCTTATAGCAATACATTTTACAATCTAAACAGTGAGCTCCACAGTTCTGGTGGGGAAATAATGTCATAGTTCAAACATTCATGGACATAAGTAGCACAGTGGATGCATTATCAGTAAACATTTACAGCTGTATATCAAAACATTAATAGCTGATTGATAGCATATAGTGTAAACCTTTTGCACTGAAGTATTGCAGTTTGAAATGTGAAGTAGATTCTTCTTTTAAAGAGCAATTCATTGTTTTAGGTTCCTGCATCTATCAACTGCAGACTGCTTGAACATCAAAGAGCGGGAGTGAAGTTTCTGTATAGTTTGTTTAAAAACAATCATGGAGGCATTCTTGGTGATGACATGTGAGTCACATGTTTAATCTTTTCACTTCACATATCCTACTAACTCATGGTGTTGAGATTCATTATAGTGGTATCTATCTGTCATATATTGGCATGCTTGGTTTTCTTAGCTGTAATTCCTTATTTTTCTTATCTTGAGTGGTTTGAAAAATAAGATCTTACTTTAGAAACAGAGTTATAATTGAGTTTATTCTTGTTAATTACATGCTTGTAGAGACATTGCCATGCTATGATTCTGGTGTTCCAGTATTAGGATGTGAGCTCGTGTGAACATTGGGAATCATCTATTGTAAATGGAAGTACTTAAATAGTGTTGTGGATCATTTATTGTTATTATAGACCGAAAACATGGTCTAAAGAAGCTTGGAATTCATGACAGTTCTTTAGTGAGCCCCATACATTTTGCTTTCTTCATTTTCTCACTACAGACATTACGACATGCTGTAGCTTGTGAAGGAAATAATGACCACACAATTTTCACTTTGTTGTTCTTTCACTTAACATTATTTATCTACCTTTATTAAATTTTGCCTTGAATTTATTTGATTGAAGCTTGAGAGTAAAATAATGCGTTCCAACTTAGCAAGAATATAAAATGAATTTTAAGTCATTTGTTTAGTCTGCCTCCTTTTTCCCTAACTTCACATAATGCATTTGTCATTACATTTTCTTGCATAATATTGTTGAAACTATATGTCGCAATGTAAATTCCAATTTCAATCTTTGTTGTTGGGATTTTGAAACAGGGGCCTTGGGAAGACCATTCAAATGATAGCATTTCTTGCTGCTGTCTTTGGTAAAGATGGAGAATATATGCCAAAGGGAAACCACGCAATGAAAAGAGATCCTGTATTAATAATTTGCCCAACTTCTGTTATCCACAACTGGGAGAGTGAATTCTCTAAATGGGCAAACTTCAGTGTTTCCATTTATCACGGTGCAAACAGAGATCTAATATATGATAAATTGGAAGCACATGGAGTGGAGATACTTATTACCAGTTTTGACACATTCAGAATTCATGGTAGCATATTGTCAAAAATCAAATGGGACATTGTGGTTATTGATGAGGCTCATCGGCTCAAGAATGAGAAATCAAAACTCTACAGAGCATGTTCAGAAATAAAAACCCCAAGACGTTTTGGTCTTACTGGAACGATGATGCAAAATAAGATCATGGAACTGTTTAATCTATTTGACTGGGTTGTTCCAGGATCCCTGGGAACAAGGGAACACTTTCGAGATTTCTATGATGAACCCCTGAAGCATGGTCAGAGGTCAACTGCTCCAAAGAGGTTTGTAGAAATTGCCAACAAGCGAAAACAGCACCTTGTGACAGTTCTTCAGAAATACATGTTAAGAAGGACAAAGGAAGAGACCATTGGGCATCTTATGATGGGAAAAGAAGATAATGTTGTGTTCTGTGCCATGAGTGAATTGCAAAAACGAGCATACAGGAGAATGTTACAACTTCCTGATATCCAATGCCTTATTAATAAGGACTTGCCTTGTAGTTGTGGAAGCCCACTCACACAAGTTGAATGTTGTAAGAGGATTGTATCAGATGGAATCATTTGGCCTTACCTTCACAGAGATAACCCTGATGGTTGTGATTCATGTCCCTTTTGCCTTGTCCTTCCTTGCCTTGTTAAGATCCAACAGGTTAAGATCTTGAACATTTATATACCTCTTTTCGGTTATAGCATCTCTGCAAATTGTACATATTAAAAGATACTTTGTTCATAGCTCTGGGCATCTATTGTGATTTTAATTTTTGATTTGCTGTTATCGCTTTGAAATTTATGGTAAATTTTTTAATGATTCAGCTCAACAACTGTAACAGGGAATTGAAAGCGAAGCATTTCCTCAATTATAGAAGAGATATATATCTCTATAATTTGTGAAGATAGAATGCATGAAGTAGGATGAGGGATTTTAACTCAAAAAGGACGTGAATAAAGATATGACTGACTTTGTTGAAGGGCTCATGTCTTGAAACTCATTGTGTCTTTGTCACGTGGTTCTGTATATTGCATAATGGTTCATGACACCAAATCTGGCCTTGTATCGGCTTCTTTCTTTTGATTTTTTGAGAGAATAGAATGGAAATTTCTTTTTGACTTTATTGCACGAGAGAATGGTTCAAGTGAATGATTTTAATTCTTCTGATGATTTATGCATGGAATTTCCTATTGTCAATATTCAATTTAGTTGAGTGACAATGACTTCATTTTTCTATATGGAGATAGCATGCGTTAACTTGAATGTATCTGAAGATTTGATGCAGAGGGAACTTTTGGAACCAATGCTTTTGGATGGTATATGAATACGTCAAGGATTTGTAACTTAAATCAACTAGTTTTATGATTGGTGCCTTAGATTTGCTATCCCTATAATTATGCTTTGCTATCCCTATAATTATGCGTGGTAAATTTGATTTCCTCACCAATTGAAATTTATATTTCACTTTTCTTTGCAGAATGTTAAGCATCGTTGCATTTCTGTTTGAACTTGGTTTTGCTCTATTTCTATGAATCAATTATGGTTTCTCACTCATGCTAGTGAGGTGTTATTCTATGATTTTGATGTACCTGTTTGTGTTACTTTATGCCAGATAAGCAATCACCTTGAGCTGATAAAGCCAAACCCCAAAGATGACCCTGACAAACAAAGAAAAGATGCAGAGTTTGCTGGTGCTGTCTTTGGCCCTGATATTGATTTGGTGGGTGGGAGCACGCAGAATGAGAATTTCATGGGTCTAAGTGATGTGAAACATTGTGGCAAAATGAGAGCACTTGAAAAACTTCTGTTTTCATGGATCTCTCATGGTGATAAAATTCTTTTGTTTAGCTATTCTGTAAGGTGATACACCTCCGAACTTTTACGTTTTTTGGCTACTACAGGTGCTAGATTTAGCTTGTATGGGTCATTAGGTTATATTGATTTTTTTTTTGGCCTATGGTAAATAGTGGTTTTTATTTTTTTTTAAAATATTTTATGCCTTTTCAAGGTCCATATTTAAACTGTTTGATAATAATACTGTTAGTTTTAAAAGTCATTGTTTTGAGATATTGATGAAAGGCCAATTGGCAATGAGCTGGAAAACCTTTTATCCAAGTTTGGAATGGCTCAGGACTGAGTTCATAGATGTTATCCTTACCCAAATGCAAACCCCCCTTTTTCTTCCCCTCCCCGCTCAAAAAAGTCTCAAGACCCTGCTGTGGGTTATGACCTAACTATAGTTTAGGTAGTTGTCCCACGGACTGTAGAGATTCCTCTGGGATATGTTCTAAGATACTGAACAATACTGGGACTTGTAAAAGTGCCATGCCTTCTTTTTTCTGGATCAATTTTTTATTTTTCTGTTGATCTTGTGCTCCTTTTTCAGAATGCTGGACATACTAGAGAAATTTCTTATAAGAAAAGGCTACAGCTTCTCAAGACTTGATGGTTCTACCCCAACTAATTTACGTCAATCACTGGTTGATGACTTCAACTCAAGTCCAAGCAAACAAGTAGGCATCAAGATGATACTTCTTTTTCTTCTGGTCAGGGCCTTAAAATGATACTTGAATATGGCCCTTTTCAATTCAATTTGCCATTGGGCTCCTATTGATGATTGTAGGTATTCTTGATATCAACTCGGGCTGGCGGGCTTGGATTGAACCTTGTCAGTGCAAATCGTGTGGTGGTATTTGATCCCAACTGGAATCCCGCTCAAGACTTACAGGCACAGGACAGGTCATTCCGCTTTGGGCAGAAACGACATGTTGTGGTATTCCGCCTTCTTGCAGCTGGTTCACTTGAAGAGCTTGTTTATTCTCGTCAGATCTACAAGCAGCAACTATCAAACATTGCCATCTCTGGAAAAATGGAAAAGCGTTATTTTGAAGGTGTCCAGGTACCAAATTTATGCATTTTGGTTATGGATATCTATTAACTTATTAATGTGTCTTAAATTAATGCTCGCAAGTGATTCATTACTCATTAGCTTTCATGCAGGATTGCAAAGAATTTCAAGGAGAACTTTTTGGAATTTGCAATTTGTTTCGAGATTTATCTGACAAGCTTTTTACAAGTGAAATAATTCATTTGCATGATAAGGAAGGAAACGAACATGAGCATAGAATAGAAAAGGAAGGAAAACCTGTTCCTTCAGAAGAAGCTGATATTTTAGTATCAGAGTCTGGGAACAGGTTATCGACCAATTACAAGAGGACATCAACAAGTGAAGCAGATCTGGAAGATCTTGGTATGCTTCGTATGCCCTAAATCCCATCAATGTCAAGTTCACTCTTTCTTGGAACATGAAACCTGCGTGTTGCTATTCAGCAAATAGTTTCAAAATTGAAACTAATCAAGTTATTTTGTTCTGCGTCTTCTAAGATACCGTAGGTAAAGTTTTTACTGGCACACATCAAAACCGGGAATGGCGTACTAAAAAAGGGGGCATCCTTAATTTGGCCAGTAGCAAGTTTACATTCATCAACTTCTACCTGCTTTCCTTTGCTTTGTTATGGCTCTTGTTCAAGAGGCTTAGGGCAATTAGCTATGTTCTTGTGATGTTGGTTTCCATGGTTTGCAAGTATCATTTTAGTCCTGCCTCCTGCGGCTTTGATTTTGAAATGGTGCATTGAACCTTCTTAAATGTATCATTAAAACCTTTATTTTGGGTAAGACCTCAAGGTGCCCCTTCAAATTAATTATGGGACTAATTCTTTTTAGGCTTCGTCTTGGTCCTGGTCGGATTTGATGTCCTGATGTTATTAGTGAAGTCCACCCACATATAGCTCAATTCGTCCACTGAGCCAAGCGTCGTTTTCATTTTGGTTTATTGATTTGAGGAATGGCAAATTGAATCTTATATATGATTAATTGATGCTTTGTTTCCTAGGCGTTGTCTATGCTCACAGGAATGAAGACATTGTCAACTTTGGCCCTGGCATTCAAGGGAAGACAGAGACCAGCATCCCTCACGGTGAAAGCCAGCGCATACCCGTTGTCCCGAGAGAAGGATTTGAGCGTGTAGCTGAAAAACATGAAGTTCCTATCATCAGTGAGTGGAAGAGAACCCAATATAGGCTGCTCGCTCAGTCTAGAGGCATGGGAGAGCTTGAATTTAGCTTGTGGTTATTATCAGCGACTCCAATGGAAAGAGAGGAAGTGCTTCTAGACTACCTAACCTCGACGCCAAAGGGTAAATCACCGTCCTCTTCTTGCCAGTGAAGGCTGAAGAATTACACTAGTTGCACATACCTGTGGAGCACTTGTAGAGAGAAAACGAGAACGTTGTACAGTATTATATTTCAGGATGTACAGTCATAACTTATATTTGCCACGAATTTTAGTGGTTGTACAGTAGCATTTAAACAAGAATTTCTGCATTTGATTGATTAATTTTAAATGTTGTTTTAAGCCATGTTATGGATTCCTAGCCACAGGTGTAAAGGAGAGGAAAGTGAACAAATCAATTACTCGGGTTGGGGATAACTCACTTTTTAAACAAGGGGTGAATGCGAGGAAAAATATCAATATTATGTTTCTACCTCCCTCCGGCAAATCAAGTGACATAAAAAAAAAAATTCAATATCCTTTTTCACCTGATAGAGGCTTACAAGAAATTCTATATATTTTATTAAAAAAAAAGGAAATTCTATAAAGCAAATCCAGTGTCCGTGTCACCAATTTTACGTGGAGTCGTGAACATATAGCAAAATTTGTTGACTCGTAATCATAGTCCAGGACAATGAGGAATTCGGCCATCATTAAATCCTCCCTGGTTCACTTTTTCCAAGGAAGAACATTTATGCCCATTCCCCATCTTCTCTTATCCTCCAATAACTCCTACCCTTTTGATTCTAGAAAGACATCCTTGACCGAACATGGACGCCATCACCATTACCAAACAAAATACTGCAGTTATCTTCTCTGCATTTTGAATCTTGAGACTGGCTTCGAAGGCGGGGAACCAGAAACCTGTAATGGTCATGACTCATAATTATAATAGGATTAATTGTCATTCATAAAGGCACCAAGAAACATCCTCATGAAGAAACACCACACTTAAATTCACAAATCTACACAGTACCGGTGATGGTGTTGAATTTTGTTCTCTTGAAGTTTTTTGTAAATTCTCAGCATGCTCTATGATGGAGCCTGTAAAAGCCTGCAGATAATATTTATTTGAGAAAATTATAAACTGCCGCATAATGTGTCATGGGAAGTGAGAGATTGTAACCATACCTTGCGACTATTAAATGATGGTTCTGAAGTCTGGCGTCCAACCTGTGAAGGAAATAATTGTAAATCATGACAATGATGATTAAGCTACCAAGCATTGTACTATAAACTTTCTGTATCAGTAAATCTACCTGTGATGAAGTTGAATTTTCTTTTCTTGAAGTTCTCAGTGTTTGGTCAGCATGCTCAACAATGGGGCTTGTAGAAGCCTGCTGATAACACCGAGTGGACAAAATTATCAGCCAGTGTTCATTTAGTCATGGTCATAGTAAGGCAAAACAGAGATAATAGTTGTCAACATACCTTTTGACTATCAAATGATAGGCGTGAAGCTTGGTATTGGACCTGTAAAGGAAATTATTGCACACCAAGTTATAATTTTAAAATGGATCTTACAAGGCTGCCATAATTTGCACATAACCTAGAGTTTTGTTCATATGGGGTCGTTTTACATTTCGGTTTGGAGGGTTGAGGGGTGGCAAAGAAAGCAAGAACCACCACCAAGAGAAGGCTAACCAGATGTATCAGCAAAGGTGATAACTCTCTATATTTTTATGTATTTTGAAGGGTTTTCTTGGTTAATTGGAGAGTCATCTAGTTATTTTTGGTTAACTGTCTTGTGTTTAGAGTTTATTTTGGTGTTAGTTAGCTTATCTTGTAAATATTGTGTTTTGTTTTGTTTTACAATAATTCCTTTTGTTAATTTGAGTCATTTTAATTTTAAACCTTTGTAAGAGCTTGAAAAAAGTGGAGAAAGAAAAATACGATGAATTATTGAAGAAATTGGATTTTAATGGTTACCCGCTACATCAACCGTTATAGGTCAGTGTTATAAGATAAATTCTAAACCAGAAACAAAGCCCGCTACAATAGTTTTCGCACCAGAACACACAATTTTAATTTTTCTGTCTAATAAAAGAGAGAAACTAGGATTTTTCGAGGGAGGCTTCGTTTTTTACATTCTCTGAAGCTCCAAAGGCGATTTTGGAGAGCTTGGGACGATTCTGGAGCTTAGGAACAAGATAATTTATCACCGCCCACGTTTTCATTGAGTTTTCCTTCACTTTTCTCCTTCTTTCTCCTATATATCTGATTTTGTCCCATTATTCTGCTGTTTTGGGATTGTATTTAGCCATGTGTGGCTAAACCTTGATGCTCTAAAGTCCTATGAACTCATTTGCTCTAGTTGTATCTTGATGTAACGATTACTTTGTGATTAATGGATGTTTATGTTTTAATTCCAGTTTTTATTTGTGTTGCTTGATGATTGGCCACCATTAAGTAATAATTTGGAGGAATAGAATGAACTTAGGAAAGGAATTTCTTTTTGGACCATTGGAATTAAATACTTGAGATTAACTATAGTTAATTTGCCTCTCAGACAAGAATGTACTAAACAGACCTAAGTGGTTAGAAGGGATTTGAACCACCACCAAAAGAAGGCTAACTAGATGTATCAGCAAAGGCCACAAGATATCAAGATGTCATTCATCAGGACGCTGACTGTTAGCCTTTAATGCCTACTAGTAACACTCGATCTTGCCAAGAAACTAGCAAATTTTTTTCCCTCACTCCAAACAGAGAGAGTTTCAGTTACCTGGATCAATCCCACAATGCTGGGTGGCTGCATAGCTGCATAAAGATAGATGGCTTTCAGAAAATCTGACAGGCATTTATTGGATTCCTCGTAGTCTTTTGGTCCTTGCTTATTATTACTTTAATATTACAGGTTAGAGCACCCAAACAACTCATATGCTTACTTGTTAGTGACACATCATCTGATATTAGCTGAAATAAGGTACTACTTACTGTCCTTGTGTTGCTAGTTAACCCACTCTACACATTCAAATACTAGATTTTAAACTCTCTTAATTCCTTAACTCTGGTTGGCACATAATTGAATTTCTCAATTGATACCTATATCGGTGGGAATATCTTTATTTTTAATTATTGTTGATTGTATTCTGATGGCACAGCTGTTATTAGCCGTTACTAGCATTGATTTATATTCACCAGCTTTGATTAGCCTTGGTGTATATATAGGTGCGGTGGATGTAATTCTATTCAAATCAGTAAGAAAAACACATTTTCTCCCAAGTTTCCACAATATCACATGGGACCTGATTACACCTTTGGATATTCCAGACCTTTGTTATTGTCATAATTAGCATATTACGGATTGTAAAAAAATATTTTTCAAAACATTATAACCGTTGTTTTTCACTGGCAATGAGCAAAATACTTCTTTTTAAGTATTTGTTTTATTTGCACATCAAGCAACAGTGAAAAGCAGGCAATGTCAGATGTTCAGGGATGACAAGATCACCTCGTGGAGAATGCTCATCAGTAAGCAGGGAAGTTTAATGGTATCAAGAACCACTGAAGATGCAATATTTATAGTCTAAATAAGAATACAATGCAGTAGCATAGCTAAAGGCATAACAGCAAAAATAAACTAATTTGCATGTCACTTCCAATTTAAGAAATTATGGATGAAATTAGAGCACACAGGAGGATATGATGCAAAAAGATTTCATCATAAGATCTATATACCTCAGCTATTGATGCATTAGTTGCTTGAACTATCTTCTCTTCAGGATATATGGTTGACTTTTCACTAGTATCAATTTTTTGCAGATTTTTTGCCATAGTTTCACCTTCTGAAGGTTAAGATACGACAAAAGAACTAATATCAGAATAAGTGACTAACAGTATAGCAATTACAAGGGACGGAGAACCACAAACAATCATTCACAACAAAATAAGTGAGCACAGGAATCATTGAACGATCACCTCTAACTTGAGATTGCAATGCAAGGCTTCCAAACTGCATTTTTAAAATTACAAATTTATAATGCAAAAGAATGCCGCATCAGCTGAATTAAATAACTTTAAACCTGAAACTAAGAGAACAGGAAGATGATATCTTACATGATCAGCCCCATCTTCTTGATACTCAAGCTCTTCAGGAAATTTAGTTGTTTTATCACCAGTGTGCTTCAGAGCCATCCTTCGTTGGATGTCCTAGATGAGCAGTCGTCAGAATTAAGTGATAAGCTATCACATTCCAGTGTGCTATGCCCTCTTTGGCCAACTACTGTGACAAAAGTGAACAACATTTATAAAATGAAATCCAACAAGTTAATCCAGAACATTACTTCTGAATTTTGGAGATTGTCATCAATAGGCCTCTGATATGAGATCTCATCAATATTGCTTATAGTCCCCTCATTTTCATCGTCCTGCTTGCCCCTTTCAGCAGCAAGCTCTTGTTCCTCTAGTTCGTCCAACCTGGACATTATGCGGGCAAATTCCTCATCATCAGCTGAAGCTATTTCTTTCTCAGCACCAGCAAAACCAGAAACATCTTGATTCAGTGGACCTGAAATGAAACATTGGCATTTTATATCAGACTAACCACAATGTTCTTTAAAACAGAGTATGGTTGTCAATTTTGTGCATTGATCATGAAACATAACTTAGTTCAAAGAGGCAGGCCACATTTCCCATGTTTCACATTCAACACAAAATGCAAGACAATAATGTCACAGGAACAAAAAAGAAGCATAAATAAAAATTGATCAAGCCCCAAACCGTAAAACTAAACCAAAAACTATAATGTCAGGTACGATTGCAATGTACTAGTATTCATATACAACCTAGCTTATCAGATAGTCAAAATGAGATTAAATCTTTAAAAAAAGGATTAAAATTCAGGTAGAACTTCCAAGCTTTCTACCATCTTCCTTTTACAGAGAATACCTGCTATAAATTTTCCCCTATCTTAAATCACACAAGGCAGAAGAAGGCAAGAACAGACCAGATTTAAATTCCTGTTTGCTTGGATTTTCCTCCACATAATCTTCCCTTATCTCTACAAGACCCTCCTGTGCCATATTAAGCCAACACATCAGTTAGTCATACAATGACAGTAAGCATCAACACAAAAATACACAGAAATTTTGCAAGAAGATTTAAATTACCAAGAAAAACAGAGTATGTAAAATTGAGGTTGCAATATCTGCCAGTGGCAGAATTACGAAGCGTTCTACTAAAGACATATATCAAAAGAAAAATTCACATAGATAAGTTCACGTGGAAAAGACGATCATAGATTAAAAACTGATTGTAATAGTACAAGTATACTCAAAACTCTTTACATACAATCTTTATAAAGATGTTATCTTTATGATTTCAAGTTTATTCAGGAAACTGTTCCGCCACTGCACAAACCTACCGCTGCTTCAGAAGCTGTGGCACTGAAAAACGATGCTTCGGCTCTGTGGTCCTTAATAATGGCCTCAAGAGAATTAACCTGAGAATCCAAAGACTTGCCTCTTCGTCTCAAAATCTCAACGGTTTGTTTGGACGTTCTATCGGCATAATAACCTGCTCCTAAAAGAACCTGCAAGGAAGCACTAGCTACTTTCAACCGAAATCCTCGCTCCTGGGAGTATAGACAAATCAATAATTCAAAGAAGTGGCACTGAAATTCAATACCAAAAACTCATTGGTGTGAATCAAACGCCCTGGGAAGAATGCTGCTTTCCCAAACGGTACCTGAGAACAATCAGACAGAGAATTGACATCCCAAGTTAAAAATTTCTTTCAGATGCCAGCACGAAACAAGTACGATAACGGAGACACAAAGCTTGGTTACGTGAAAGCACCATTATATCGTGATGGAGCTCTTCGGGAAGCTTCTGAACAAGGTTGATAAGGTTGTTGTTGTCGGCGATGAACCCTCGAAGATGGTCAAGCTCCTTCTCCTTCTCAACGATCGTGTCGTGCACGCGCTTCGCCGCCTTTTCAGCCTCCTCAGCCGGAAAGAGAGAGGCCAGCGGAGTCACCGTCCCTTTCCCTGCACCGTCCATCTGCACCGATCCTGCTAGCTCTACAGTTTGCAGCTCTCACCTTTTTCAATCGGAGTCTTCTGACTTCCCAGGCGCTCTCGGGTCCGCGCTCGCGGGTCACTCGACGCCCCCAAAAAAATAAAAAACCAAGGGCCTATTAATTTTACATTTTAAATTTTATGAAAAATTGCCCAAAAAAGACGAGACTAGAATTTATTTTGTTACCAAGAACTTGAGTCAATTTCTAAGAGTTGCTCCATCTTTAGCATTAGATGAGACTCGCATGAGGTCATTTTGTCCTTATCATATTTGGAAAAAAACAACATGCGAATCTCTTCTGATTTGCAATCGTCTCTAACTTAACGTTTAATTATATTCAATGAAGCTTTAATTGCGTTCAGCGACCATGTTTTAACTTTGTTAGATCAAATCATTGAGTATTTGATAATGATGGTGAGATATTGTTTGACTTTTAATTTTTATCTGGTGATAATAGAGTTCGGTTGTCAGAGTTTCAGATTCTTTTTGAAAGAAGTTGAAAGAAATTGAATCAAATATTTGTTCTATCATTT
Source organism: Prosopis cineraria (assembly GCF_029017545.1). Lineage (NCBI taxonomy): Eukaryota > Viridiplantae > Streptophyta > Magnoliopsida > Fabales > Fabaceae > Prosopis > Prosopis cineraria. Next base: position 35,023,018 of record NW_026555338.1, on the reverse strand, counting down.
ACTCCTTCTATAAGAATAGTGAATACTTTAATGTCAACTCATGAGTTAAGAAGAAAAATATGTTCATATTTTGAGTGTGAACTTAAAGGATTGGAATTGAAGTACATGCTGTAAGAATTAGATAAAACCACTACGGTGGACTTGAAAGATAATGAAAGAGTTCAATAACTAGTTGAACTTTTTGAAAAATTTGCACATGTTTTTATAGTTAAAGATGTAATTGAGTCTAGGAATGAAGTTGAATCTATGCTAATTTCACAAAGTTAGATTATATAAAAACCTCATTTGGATTGGTTGGTTTTGAATCTTCATCGAGTCAGGGAAGTCAAGAGCTTTCATAGTTAATTCAAAGTACATCTATTTCTTTTCTTGAGCATGGTGTAGCTAAGTGAAAGGACTTGTTTTTGGGCTCGAGATAAACATTCAATAATATAAGCGTATTCAAGGAATTGTCGTACAAGTATAATTTAGCACATAACCTTGCATATAAGTATGTTAAGAATCATGTAAGAAGTATGATAGTATGGTGCACAATTAATGGGTGTCTATGGAAAATAACTTTGCTCATGCGATGAGCTGTGATTCAAAGTTCTCACATGTGCATTCCTTCAAGAATGAGTATATTCACTTAACCCAGGATGATTTCATAGTTCATTGAAAATTCACCTTTACGTTGGCTTTATACATCATAAAAAATGGTTTGAGGTATTCATTAGATAAACCATTAAATAAGATAAGGCAGGACTTATATATGGATTATGGTCTTTCATTGTCTTAATGACCAAGCATGAAAAGGAAAAGAGTAAGCGTTGGCAAATATGCAAGGATCTTTTGTCTAATCTTATGTGTTAGTTCATTGGTTTTGTTAAAAATTATTAGAAGTTGACCTAATAACTGTGGCTAAATAGGCAGCATCAATCGATTATAAATTTTAGATATTGTTCATCTCATATAGATATCATATAGGATGACTCTTGAATTGTTGTTGGCCAGTATTATAAATTGATAAATGTCACCTTAGTAATCAATGTTAGGGTACTATGTTGTCTACATCTGCATATAATGTTAATAATGAGCTTTTTTATATTGCACATGCCATTGTGAGTAAGGAGACTAATGAGGAATGTATTTGGTTTATACAAAATATTAAAGACATTGTAGATAATGTGAAAGTTACAATAGTATCAAATAAGCACAATGCAACAACACATGTTGTGAGAGCCATCTTTAAAGGTAAGAGGCATGTGTATTGATATAGGCGTGTGGAAAGGAACTTTAGCACGGAATATGAAAAAGTTTTTCGAGGTGCTAGATGCAATACTACTATGAGGAAGGAGGATGCATTGAAAATGTTGTTTGCAATTGGACATGCTAAACTTGATGGTGAGTTTGATAGAGTAATGGCCAATATGCACTCCTTTAGCTCTTAGTTAGGTAAGTAGATTAAAGATCATAGTGATGTTGATCATTAGACATTGTCACAATTTCCATTTCAACGATGGGACAATATAACCTCAAATCTTGTTAAGTTTGATAATACACCTCTTGTGACTAAGAGAAAACATCAAATGATTACATTATTAAACGAGCATAGAGAGAAGCTGGCTAAAAAAATATTTGCTAGCAAGTAAGCAATTAAACTGTGGATTAACAGAGTTGGTTTTAATATAAAAGCTATGTTGAAGAAGTATGTATTTTGTGTAGAAAGGATGATTGTTGCACAATATTCAAATCATACATTCGAAATTGTAATTGGAGAAGTTCATGTTGCCATTAATCTTGCAATTAGAGAGTACAGTTACAGGCATGGCAAATGTTTAAGATACCATGCCCACATGTATGTGCAGCTATCAAACATATTAAAGGTAATGTGTACACATGTTGAAGAGTATTATAAAGCTAATACACAAAAGAAGATATATAATAGGACTATGATGTCAATTGATATTCATGACATGTCAAAGCCAAGTTATAGTGGAATGATTATCAAAATGAGACCTTCTTATGGTCCCTAATCACAAGCCATTATCCTAGTGTACAAATGTTCAAGATGCCACCAGGAAAAGCATATTTGAATAAGGTATAAGCAGCAACAACTTTCTGAAGTTATGTACTGAGATGGTCTTTTAATGCCGCTGTTAATGCACTGCTACTCACTTGAATACTCCTCCACTTCACTAGCAACGACCACTACTAACATTGTCGCTTTTATTGTTGTCGATCAAGATGCAATGAGCTTTCACATATATGCAATTGATCGCACGTCGAAGGAAAAGAGCTTCATGTGTCATTTTTTTCCAAATGTAAGAGGCAAAACGGTCATTGTGCGACTCTTATTTAATGCCAAAGAAGGATCAACTTTTAGAAATTGACCAAAGTCCTTATTAGCAAATAAAATCCTAATAAGGTTTTTTGGGCAATTTTCTCTTAAAATTATTTTTAAAAAATGCATTATTTAAAAATCATAAATTAAAATATCAATATGAACTAACGAACCATGCATCCAAATAAAATTTGAATAATCCAATTTATTTAGATGGTTCGTATCACATATGCTCATTATTATGAACCCAAGTCACAATTGACTTATGATAATGATAAGCTAATAAATGCATTAATTAATAATATTATATTCTGTGTAGTGACATTTTGTTCATTCATGGCCATAATAAAAAGGTTTATGAGCTGTATTAAAAAAAGGTTTATGAGCCGATAATTATTATATTTGAATAAATTTGATTTGATGTACTCCTAAGTACACTTTGATGCTCTTGTGATGGGAATGTATTCCCATGGTACTGGGGGACCCGAAAAAAGAGCGTGAGCTTATTCTTATAGGTCTGAATTTTCTGAAAAAACAAAGGATAAAATTCCCTTCAACGCGAACCCACTACTGCCTCAATGCCCTCACCTCGGAGGGCTGTTCTTAACTCCATCTTAACTCTCTTTTAGGAGTATTAAGCAGAGATTTAAGGGGCACTCAGGAGTCATTATAGCTTAGGCTTTCTTTCCTTTTTTCTTGACTAGTTGTCGGCATTACAGATTGAAGATTATTTTGACATGTCCAAGTCAATGCATCTTGTAAATTCCATCCCTCTTGGTCATCTTCATCATCAATCATGGTTCATTTGTTCAACCACCGTGGATTCACAATTTACAGTCATAGATTGGACATGGTGGGTAGAAAGGTTTAGATGCAGTAGCTTCTAGATTAAGGATGACTTACCACTAATGACCTGTTGATAATGAAAGTCTGGAGATAATCAATCTCGAATACTTGAAGCTGCATAGTAGCTTTGAAAATAAATTCTGTAATGGCACCTGGAATGAAATGGGGAGAACATGGAGTGAAAAACATGTTTGATCCCTATTTTTTATCTAAATCTTGCAACAGTCTTTCTCCAAGCCATTGGATGAATCTAACCATAGATATTAACACACTTATGAGGCAGTTGAGGCTAAAATTTCAATACTTAAGGGAAGTCCAGCAAAGATAATTCGGTCGTTACAAGGATAATGGTATCTCTAAAGCCAATGTCTCCGGATGGTTTTTAGGATTAAGGCATTCTAAATCTGGAGGAGATAATTTAGCAGATTAGTATTAACGTTAGTTATGGAAAAGAGCTCATCAACAACTTTGTCTCTCCCAGGGAATCAAAGTTCAAAAATGGCCTTGAGAAGGATTCTTGTGTGGCGAAGTCAATTACTTCATCGTCCTTCATTCGACACTCAATGCTGTCGGGAGCTTTGCATTGCTTTGTTATAACCAAAAGCATTACTGCTTATGATCTCTCCTTTGCCTGCCCTGCAAATCTCTCATGATGGGTTTCTCAATTATTTACTTCTCTGTGTCATGCAATATTGATGATCTTGATTGTTCTGATGTCTTTGGAACTAATGCATGTGCTCGATATTAACGCTCCTCACACCCCCCCAAAAAAAAAAACAAAAAAACACACAAAAACAAAAAAAGGGAAAAGGAAATCGAGGAAACGCAGTTGGGGTGATTTGGACCCATTATAAAACTTACAGAACAATTTTCTTACTTCATTATATTTCATAAAGAGAATGAATATTTTGACTGTTGAAACGAGCAAAATGCTCATTTTTGTTAGCTTACATTTCATTTAAATTCAAACTATGCTTGGATTTTATTATTATCTTTCAAATGAATAATTTTGGAAATTTACCAAGGTTATTCAAGTATTTGTTTCAAGAATATTCATGGGACACTATTAGACAATTTTTTATTAATGATACACTATTATCTTTTTATTGGAGGAAATTATTTTCAAGGCAGATCAAGTGCTAAACTCAAAACGTGATCACTTCTTTAATAAAAAATTCCAACATTAATTCATCTGAGACACCAGCCACCGTCCAAAGCTCACCTCGTTGCCTTTTATTTTATGTTGTTTTAAGTTTTAAATGTGTTAAGGCAACTAACTAGTAGCTTTAATTCAGACCGACGCTCTAACACCCCCCACGTGAAAACCACGTATATGTTTCAATGAGGAGAACCACCGCTGAATCTTTTGCTTCAACCTGCTTGATTGGGGCGTGCGCTCACTTCCGATGGAGAGCGTGAGACATTCCCTTCTCTACTTCCAGACTGACCTCCGTTTACCAAAAACCACAGCGTAGCGCGCTTGTCAACCACCGCCGTTTGAGAACTCAGAACATCTGTCTCGGTTGAAAAATATAATCTTTTTTTTTTCCATTTATTGTTATCATTATTAGCAATAATTTAGTATAACGTGAACTACAATTGGTCAGAACCAAGCGGAGGAAGGAAGCCTTTGCTTGGTGAATTGCCTTTGGTGGTCTATTTTATCGTTGGGCTTTCGCTTTCTGCTTCTGATCATGTTGTGACTCGGCGTTGCGCTCCGGATGGCACTATTGTTTTGCTCCTTTTGAAGCAACCCTTTGTCGTTTTTTAGTTATTTGCTATGACGGGCTTCGGGTTATTCTCCTGGATTCTAAGCAATCAGCTGCGTGTAAGAAGTGGCTTGTCCAATTGGAATTGAATCTTCGATATGTTACGCTTAGTATTTGATATGATTGCCCCTGAAAAATCGGACTTTTGGTTGTTTAAGAGGAAGGGACTAGGGCTTTTATTCCAGATTGTGTATGTGTTGTGGGTTTTTCTACTGTTCCCTCGGCCTGTGGCGGGTTTGAGACCATTAAGAGAAAGAACTCGGTCATGGAGCCATGAGGTTTGTATCAGTGCATGTCTTTAACGCCGTTTTACCTATTGACCGTAGTGATTTTGTATGCATATTGTAACTGTTAGAAATACGGTTCAAGTTTATTCACCGTTGATCATTGGGTCTTGCATTTTAATGTACATTGTGCGAGCTGAAGCTCGGAAATTTGTGAATGTTCTGTCCCAAGAAATTAAGGGAGAAAAAGTTGTTTTGGGAAATGCAGTTGCACTTTGCACATTGGCAGAGGGGAACCAAAGCTCCGGATAGGCTAAAAAATTACCTTGGTTTCCTGAATGAATGAATTAATGATGGGAACCTCACCTCTTGTTAGGATAAGAGAAGCAGGGAACTACATTGAAACAGTTCATATATGGTTGAAGAAGTTTGTATCAAAATGCAGCGTAGTTATACTTGCAGCTATTAATAAGAGCTGTCCCTCTTAATAAGAAATTTAACATTTGAAGTTGAAGTTTGTGTTTATCGCTTAATGTGCTTGGAGGGGAGGAGAATTTTATGATTATCAACCGCTAGAACAATAATTATTGCTTTCTTAATGTGCTTGCATGCAAGAATAGAATTTGAACAAGGTGGACCCTATATTAGCTTAAATGACCTTAGAGATTGGACATTTGGTTATGATATTGCTGCGTCTCCAGACAATTCTTAGTTCCCCCTTTTTGTATTTCCTTGCAGTCAAGGCATTTGTACTAAAAAACCTCAAGCATGCATCTGCTGTTCAAGTGGCACATAAAATGGAAAATTTGCAAATATATTTAATTTAAAGGACTGTTAGGTATTTTTGTATGATTTGGTTGCAGGATCTTTTCGAAAGAAGGAAATTTCGTTGATGTTATAGCATCTTAAGGACATTCACTTGATCCTGCTAGCATGACCTTTATTTAACAAGCATATTTATGGTCTCTTTTGATGTAAAATAAAGTGTTCATTGATATATTATGCTTTTATAATTAAGGAAAAATCTGACAAACATGTGCATGTGATTGATTGATGTTACTTCTTTCAGTGGCTATTTACCGCAAAAGATGAAAGTGATCAATTTTCACAATGGAACATAACAGGAACTTACAAAGGTTTGTATTCTTTGCTGCTCCTAAGCATGTGTGGCTTGGCTTTATCTTTGAGGTGGGCAAACGTTAGGTGTAATCACTGCCCAGACTAAACATGGATGTGTTTCTGCTGCTGCTTCATGAATTGTTTGTTGCTTGTTATGTGGATTTATGATTAAACGAAAAATTAAATCAGATTGATAGATGATGACAAAATTCGTTATTTAAATCATTATCTCTTGAAACTTGTAATTTTTGTTTCCCGCATGATTCTTTTGATGTCATCTTGCTCTTTATGGATTTGTTATCCTTTTTTCTTTTTATTTACTAGGATCTCTTGTCCTCTGTTTCTGTGTCATTCTCTCTTATCTTAGATATACTTTACTTTTTTATTACAAGAAAAATTGGATTTAATTGTCTTCTTGATGGCTTTTTGCCCTGGGTAAAATTTGTTCATATGCTTCTCACCACATTGCTCTAGTCAAGCTTATTTTACTGCCATTGGTTAGACGTTTTCATGTGAGGAAATTGTGGCAAAAGGGCAAGGGCCCAGCATAATGTATGACACCTGATCCTTGGAGCTGCTTTCAATGAACTTGTGGCTTTTTGACTGCTCCTGCGCTGATGATTGTTCATTCGAAGACTAGAATAAGTCGAATTTGTACACTTTACCAAAAAATATGCTTTATGTTACTATGGTTGCAGGATACTTTTGAGTAAACTTTGCTCACCAATTTGTTATGTAACAAGTTTTAAGTTTGTAAGACTTTAAGATGTTTATATGTTGACCTTTGGAGTTGCAGGGGCATGGAATTTTTTAGATAATGCAAATGGCTCTTCAAGATTTTCAGACATTAGAAAAACAAAGGGCAGTTCTGTAATTGAATTGTTTAGTACACCCACAAAAATAACTGGTGTGCATTATGTTCAGGTCAGATGAACTATATAACTGATATCATATAAGAATTTGGCTTTTTTCCGTGTTATGGTTTCTGATTCTTTCTATTTTCTAATTTAAAATTGCTTCAACTTTCGATAAAGACACTTTTAGTATAATGGAGTGATTAGGTTATGAACTTATGATCATCATATATCATGTGTACGTATGTTAGTTATATTAATTGGCCGTAATTTCTTGAAGTTGTGTACTTGATAGTTGATATATTGAATTGTGTGCAAGAAGCATATCATTTCATGCCTCTTTCATCTGAAGGTTTAAAAATTGATTTTTACCTGAGGGTTTGCTAGACAAGAGTAAGTTTTCTTTGGTCTGGTGAACTTCCATACATATTGGATACGCGAATCTGTTTTTGTACTGTTGATGAATTAATGGGTATTGTTTTCTTTTCTATTTCATACTTTTGGTGCACATTTAGCACAATTTAGTCTAGCTGAAGACCCTATTTTAGTACTATCAAAACCAAATTCATTACCCATTCTTCTCCGCATAACATTATGTTCTAGTGAGAAGTTTAATTTCATCCTCTTATACTTCACTTTTGCTCATGGAAAATGCTTGTTACCATTTTTTTTTAATATTATTCTTAAAAAAACAAATTGTTCATGCATGATGTTAGGGGGTGATCATATTCCATAATGTGTTTGACAACGAGTACAATGTTGGTGGTGCTCAAATCAGAGTGGAAGGTGTATATATATGGCCTTTTAAACAGCTTCGAATGGTAACTAACAGGTGAATTTCTTGGGCACCTCATTATCAATATGATGCGTAGGTCAAGTTTATTGGACACCTTATACATAACATTGCCCAGGTTGATATATGAGTAAATATTTTATATTCTCTTGTATGAATGAGCTAACGAAAATTAGCTAGGACAGGTTTGAAATTTAAGAATGAAATATATGAACTCATTTAACTCGAATCCTTGGCAAGTATGAGGAAATAGCTTATCGAGCATAAAATTTCTGACTTTGCATCCTGAACTTAGCAATTGATTGTACTTGGAACATCTTAATGAAGGATGAGTTGACATTAGGGAAGATAATATTAATTACTTGTAAATTATGCATTATAAATATAGCATAGGATTTTAAATAAGATTATGAATATTTCAATTAATAATAAATTATGATTAAAATTTAACGTTTTAATGCATTTTAAATTTCTTAGCTTTATTTTCTCTGTAATTTAGCACAACATCTTGAAACATTGCTTTTTTTGTTTTTGTTTTTATTGTTTAAGTTCTTTTCATTTGATAGCATAATTCCATTTGAGATTGAAACGTCATATTTCCTTCCTTAGATTACGGATTGTTTTCTAAATATTCTAAAGAGTTTCTTTTATTCCACTTATTGCAGTGGAAGAGAGGGAAATTCAAATCAGGATGAAGATTATATCTTATCTAATCCATATCATCTGGTAAATCGTCTTTTTTATATATCATTGATCTTTCACTATTAATATTGATTATATGGCATACAATAGGAATATTTTTTTTTTTTGGTTATCTGTATGCCTTTCCATAATATAAGGAAGTGTATTATTTACCTCCAAAATTTACACTTCTTGGAGCCCAAAAGTGTCACTAACAATGATTGAAATATTGAATATTATGATCCAAATTTGTGCCATCCTTTTCATAGGCAAAGCTTTCTGGTTTTTGGTTTGTTGGCTTAATCTTTACTTTTTTGTGTCATTATTTGATCTTTAAAGCTGGAAGTCAATGTTTGCAGTGATATACTTCTACCAGGGCCTGTAGGATGTTCTCTAATGAAATTCTTAGCCTTTGAAATGTAAGAATGGAGCTTTAAATTTTGAGCGGCCATATTCAACATTACCCAATGCTAGAAATTAGAATCTTCTCTTATCTCCTTCTCAAAAGGGTTCTCTCATTTGGGTTCTTTAAATGGGATTTTGATATAACTTAGACACCATGTCATAGTTTCAATAAATCCTTTTGATTTTGAAAAGAGTAGCATCTTGCTGATCCTTTCTATAAATATAAGATGGAAAAGACATACAATTTTTATATTTAGGATTACAATATGCATTCAGAGTACTTACTTCCGCATATATGCCTTTCTTGGCACAGCTTGGAATGTTCTCATCTCAGGTATTCCAAGAATCACGAGATAAGACATGGGGAAGAAAACATTGTAAGTTGCTGACTTTTTTAGTATATTTTGAAGCATATTCTTTTTATCTTTTGTTTATCTTGTGATGACTTCCTATTTTTTCCTCCTTACCTCAGCTCCAATGCATGACATGGAGAAACATTGTAATATTGAAATTGCAGCACGGTTTTCACGCCTATCATCATCAAAGAATGGTACTTGAGTTCTCTCAGCCATATAAATTCTTGCTGTATAAAAATGCAGATTGCTAACAATAGTAGATGTGACAATTGTATCTCATTTGTATTTGCACCAAGTGACAAGTTTTCTCCATTTTATATTCATTGATCACATTCTCATTATAGCTGAAAGAATATTAAATTTCTTTCCTACAAAATTCACAAAGTTGTTATATACTTTCCTGTAGATGGGGATCGTGATCGATTTCACCTAGAAGGATTGATGGAGAGTCCCTCAGTGGATGATGATGGGGATTGCTTCTCACCTTTAACGTTAAATGCAACTTCTGTTAACATTGAGGTCTACTATAACAAAGCAGTGAACTACACCTTGATGGTTACATTTGTATCCTTCAATCGTAAGCACTATTTCAGCTTTACGGTACCATTATGCTATTTTAGTCAATCACTTTGTGAGCTCCTTAATATAGCTATATCAGATCTCTTTCTTGCAAGTTCTTCTATTGATTCGGCAGATGGAACATAGCAACACTCAATCTGTAAGAATTTACTTCAAAAATATCATTAGGTTTAGATCAATGGATGGAGTTGGAATGCGATGTTTAATCTTTTAATTGAATGTCCTTCACATCTATTTCATATTTCACACAATGATTATGGGAATGAATATAATTAAGATATACCATTTCAGGGGGCTGCTAAGGTTTCAATAATAATGATTGGCCAACAGGCTATAATGGATGCTTATCTTTGCCTTTTACATCTGACTGCAGGAATATTAGTTGGTAAGTTTTCAAATCAATGCTAGAAAATTTTATGTTACTGCTCAAGATTGTTCTACTGGCTTAGATTACCCCCTCCAGAAAAAAAAAAGAGGGAAAAAATCGACAAAAACATATCTCTGCCTTGCCTGTAGACTGAGGTTGCAGCTCTGGAGTGATATAAATATATCAAAATATCTTCTCTAACTGGGGTCATGCCATTTTTTGTGGCAGTACATTTTTTGCCTGCCTTGCATGAGATATGACAAAGTACTTTTCTGGGCAGTATAAGCTTTTGTGACAAATTGTTCCTTGACATAGTGTGATAGCCTTCATGACTAAGTGGTCAGGTTTTCAATCTTTATCACCCCTATTTTCATAATTAATTTAAATTTTAGCTTAAGGTTGGCAAGCATGTTAGAGATAATTTTTGGATCTTATCCTAACATTTTAAGACACCTTGGATAATTGTTCATTACAAGGACAAGCACTTAAGTTAGTAAAATAAAAATCACCCACAACTTATGGCCATGGAAAAGACATATTAGCCGTTGGATGGTCAGAACCTGGACTTAATTTTCTCACCTGGAATGCAGTCCCTAAAATCCAGCTCACTTTGTTTTAGTCTAAACCTTTTCTAAATCTGTTCATGTTTGCATCTCTTTTTATTCCCTCCTAATTATTGAGCTAAAAGATTTCAAGAGATTCACGCTTGAGTCGCCATTTATCTTCCTCTTTGTATTGTTGGGTCAGTAACTGTTGTTTTATGCCATGCAGAATCTTTGTTTAATGCTTTTGCAACTGCTGCTTTTTTCAAGTTTGTTGTCTTCTCGATATTTGAGATGAGATATCTCCTTGCGATATGGAAGGCAAATAGGCCTTTGAGTAATGGGGAAGGCTGGGAGACAATGAGGCGTGAGCTTTCTGCGTTATACATTCGCTTCTGTAAGTAATTATTAGAATTAAATATTTTTTCTGCAATCTTTCCTCTCATTTCTTCAATATGGTTTTGCCATATTCACTGGCTTAGGACTAATTATATGTTATGTTATTCCTGAACCATTGAACTACGATGGTTACTCTACTCAGGAGCCAATCAGCAGCTGGTTACTCTATTTTTTATTTTAATAGTCAAGTTTCAGTAATAAGTTCCAATTTTTTCCCTTAAATTACCAGAAAAGGTAAACTATGTATTTTGCATGACAATATTATGTTTATAATAAATAACAATATAATGATTGCACTTCATTGTGTTCTTTTTCTTTTTTGGGCCAACGTTCAATTGTTTTCATTTAAATATTTCATTAAAATATTAATATATTGATTGAGAATTTCACATATTCTTGATATCGTTTGCTTTTGGGCCAACGTAAGCCGATGTACTTATAGCTTGCATTATTATCTTAGGGCCCCCACGTTAAATTTAGAGTAATGAAATGGCGAAAGTCGCATAATATAGTGATATCTGTTTTTAGGCTAGTCCACCTTTAAACCTTAGACCTTCTGTATCCACATTTTTCTGGTTCTCTCCATTGTTGAAGCATGTCGGAAGATGTATTTCTTTAAAAATGATTTGAAGTGTTCGTTTGAGTTAATTTTTCAACTTCTTTTGCAGATGGGATCCTGATAGGAGGAATTCTGCTCATGTACCAGTTCCATAATTATTTGAGACCTATACTTCTTCTCATGTACTCATTTTGGATGCCGCAAATAATTACCAATGTTATTCGTGATTCACGCAAACCATTGCATCCTCATTATATCTTAGGGATAACTGCCACTCGCCTAGCAGTGCCATTATATATATTTGGTTGCCCAAAAAACTTCATGCGCATTGAACCAGACGAGAGCTGGTGCTTGTGTTTGGCTGTATTTATTGGACTTCAGGCTGCAATTCTTCTACTTCAGAACTATCTTGGGTCCCGTTGGTTCATTCCTCGTCAGGTTGGGTCCATTACTGTCTTTTCAGTCTTCCTTGATTCTTTTTAACCTCTTATGCATTTAGAAGGCTCGATCATTGCTTTTCCATGAGAAGTGGTTTTTCACCAAATTTAACTTGGAAAAATGAGAATTTTCATTCCTCGATCTTTCCCTTTCTCTCATTGTTTCCCAGAGACTTAGTTTGTCACTGGCGTTCTTTCAATAATATCTTCATCCAAAGGTGCTATTTTCTGTGTTTTTGTAATTTAGGTCGTGACAAAGATGGAAAAATTATACTTTCCTCGTTGTTTGAGATTCTGATCTGTGCACCATGGTCTCTGTCTTTTTTTCCCTCGCCAAACTTACATCATGATCTGGCATGTTTACATTTCTTGAACATGCATGGCAACTGCACTTTAACTAGCTTTCTTCACGATTCACAGATTCTGCCTGAGAAATACAGCTATTACAGGAGATTTGGTCAGAATACAAATCATGCTACAGATTGTGTTATTTGCATGACGGCTATTGATCTTTCTCAGCGATCAAATGATTGCATGGTATTTGAATATAACCTTTGTGTACAGTTAGAATCAACTTCCCATATCTTGAAGGAATCAGTCTAATGCATACTCTTGCCAGGTGACACCTTGTGAGCATTTCTTCCACTCTGGTTGTTTGCAAAGATGGATGGATATCAAGATGGAGTGCCCGACATGCCGGCGCCCTCTGCCACCAGCTTAGAGACAGTTCCACGTTGTTGATATCAGTAGGATCAACTGACACTGCTGAACTCAATTTTGGTAAACTTGATGGCTCACATGGGGTACATTATATTGCTTTCAAAGTTCTATGCTGCATCTGACGTTTCAACATTTTTCTTTTGATTCTGGGAAGTCGTCTCACATAGCAATTTGTAATATGATTTTTCTCATTGGTTCTACATACAGAGAATATATGATTTTGTACATAACTGAAAAGGGCGCAGCAGTATATTTTAATTTTAGATTTACGTTTGTTCTTTTTTCTCCCCATGTGATTCCTGTTCATAAAATGAAGCGATCATTTTTTAATTGTGTTTATCAGTAACATGTATCCATAAGTATATAACTAAGTAGTATGGTACATAATTTGGCATCCATAAGTACAATCTTCACTTTGCATGCAATTCTCGTCGGCTTTTCACTTTTTATTGAATTACAAGCAACGAGCCTCCCACCATTAAAAATACATTACACGTTACTAGGTTATAAAACTATCGACGGCCAATCCTTCACACATGTGATCACCTCGTGAGAAAGGAAAGAACTGTGATATCCGTCATACCCCCTCTGTCCTCCTACCACCTAACGTAAGAGAAAAGGAAACAAAGAGAATACTGATATAAAATTAAATATTACTCCCTCTAGCTTTTATTATAAAGTATTTTTAATTGTTTCACACATTTTAAAAAAATTAATTTTTTGATATTATAAAAAGATAAAATGTACTTTTATTTTTACACTTAACTTCAAACAATAATAAACTACATTAATACCTTCAAACTAATTAAAAAATGATAAAATTAAAAAAGTGATTTAACTATTATAAGCTGTTGTATATTTTGGATTAAAAAATTATTTCTAGAACTGTTTTATAAATAGAACTTGGGGGAGTACACTTTTTTTGGGAAATTTAAAAGCTATCCTATATCAATTAAATTAATATTTTATTTAAAAAGGTAATTTTTTCATCTCTAAATATAAAGAGAAATTCGTATCTATTTTCAAAATAAAAAAGGTTATGTAATTAAAGCATTTAAGTGGAAGGAAAGGTAATGTACTAAAAACAGCTTAATTAGTTATCTATATAAAAGGAGAAAAGAAAATTATTTAATATCTTTCTATATTTTTTAATGATAAGTTATTGTTGATCGAAAAGAATAGTAAGTTGAGCAATATTTGGCGACTCTATTCCTTTATTGAGATGTTAAAATGTTTTTAAATGTAAATAAAAAATGTGTTACTACCACGCTACTAATTTATCATCGCATTGTGCCATATATTTATGTGTAACATTATATTGACTTTAATTATGGAATGTTGTTTGAAGGAAATGGATCATGTATATCCAGTATATATATTTTGGTCCTCTTATGGTACACATTTGAGCCTAGTAAGTAGTAACTGTAAGAGGATTCTGATAAAAAAACACTAAGGAACAGGAGAGAGCATGATACAATAGGATATACATAAAATGAACACACAAGTACACAACGTAACTTGAAGTATGCACAACGTAAATCAATCTCTAACTCAAATTTGGACCTTATTTTGGCATTGTGTATCAACAGGTATATATACTTGTTCATGGATATGCCGGTGCCGTAACTGGTGAAGATACAGGCATGCCTGTTGGAGTTAGAGCAGGTGGGATAGCCACTGAACCAGAAGTGACACCTCCGACGCAGCAAAGCTCAGAGCAATCAACTGGGTGCTCGAGGACCGCATTGCATTCCTTTTGGCTCCTCTGCAATGGCTTCTCCGGCAAGCAGTTCCGGCGATCGTCGAACACGATGTTTTTAGACGTCAGATTCTGACAAATACCCTCTTCCTCGCAGAAGAAGTTATAAGAGAACGTGAAGTTGTTCAAGTTCGGCAGTTCACAAACCCCCATTGGCACTGCACCACTCAACGTATTATGTCCCAAATTTAGCTGCTCCAAATGAGACAACCCTGCAAGGCTGTAAGGTATGGGACCCACAATTTTGTTAAAGCTAACATCCAATACTCTTAGTTTATACAGAAACCCAACTTGCTGAGGCAAACAACCAGACAAACTGGTGTTTATTAAGACCAGCTCTTCCAAGGTATCAGCAAAGTTGACTATGCTTTCTGGGAGACACCCTCCAAATTTGTTATTAGCAAACACGATCACAGAGGCTGAGCTTTTCCCTAAACTTGTTGGGATTGAACTGGTGAAACGATTGCTGTTGAGGAAAATGGCATCAAAGTTTTTGTTGAATAGTTGAGGAGGCAATGCCCCTTCAAACTCATTATAGCGAATGTCAAGATATCGAAGGGTGGGAAGGGAAAGCACTACAGAAGGAAATGGCCCTACAAATCTGTTGTTGCTGATATCAAGCTCGTACAGAAGAGTGAGGTTGCTTAAGGTCATTGGGAGGATGCCACAAAATCGATTACTGTTGAGATGGAGAAGAGCGAGATCGCAGAGCAGGCCTAGTTCATCGGGTAAGAACCCAGCTATGTCTGCATGATTGAGATCAATGCCAGCCACGACCGTGGCTTTAGGATCATCTACAGATGGAGCGCAATATATGCCATTATAGTTGCAGACCGAAGGGCCTACCCAATTGTGAGTGAAGTTACGTGGATCAGAGTACATCACGCGCTTCCATGCTTGAAGAGCAAGAAAAGCTCGGTAAAGCCGTGGGTTTAATGGAGGATTCTGGGTATGGTGGAGGTGATGGGGGTGCCGGTTGTGACGGTTGGTCACGCCGTGTTTTGCTGCAGAGAGATTGTTAAAGATGGATGATGAGTGCAAGAGAAGAAGAAACAGCACACAAGTGACCAAGGAAGAGGATGAAGCCGGAGCCATCGCTTTGTGAGATTCTGGTACAGAGGTATTCAATATATGCAGGAGTCAAGGATTCTTTCACTTTCAAGCGGAAAGGCCAAGTCTTGCGCTTAATCATATGTCGTCTTGTTGGTATACGGATTAGAACAATCCACATGCTCAGACAATGATGACTTCCGGAGTCCAAAAATCATCACAACCACCTGTTAAAAGTGACAGTTAACAGTTACAGGGAAAAAAAAAACCTACGAAAAATGTTGGGATTGGGAGTATATATGCCTCTGCTCTCTTATCCGATGAGCATCGCATAAAACTTTGTTTGTCTCATGGGTCGTTGTCCGCACCAAAGAATGTTCAATTGGGATGACACGATCTGCCTGTACTTGACATACATTGTGATGAATCTTGAAGCTTGAAGAGGATGACTATGCGCATTATAAGGACTTACCTCCTTCCTGGTAATTTTAGATGCTCTTTCAGTGGAGTTAGAGAAGGACAGCTTCAGAAGATCTATGAGAAGATTAAAGAGAAAAATGGGATTACTTAAAATCGAAGGGATAACAACCGCATTTAATCAGAAGTTGAAAATTTTTAGCATTTACCTCCGAGTATTCAAAGTCGCAAGTGGCGACTCCTCCTGCTTCAAGTTTGTCCGGTGATTGTCTTTTGACGTTAATTATTATTATTTGTATTGCCAAAGGACCACAACGAATGGTATTCTTGGCATTATCCTTATTCTCAAACCAGTTTTTCACCATTTTTCGAGCAAAAATTTTTAGGCCACGTTTGTCTACTAGAATATAATAAAATAGAATGAATTAAAAAAATCGAGATAAAAATAAATTTAATCATTTTTTATTCATAATAAGCATGATAAAACTCATTAATATATATTACAAATGTGAAAATCATTATATCCTCTAAAAATTTTATAAATCATGATTCTCAACCCTATAAACTAAATTACATCTCTCTCTTATAAATGTACTCACCTATCCTTTTTGATCATATTATTTTTATTTTTATTTTTTAATCCATTCCATTCTATTCTAGTAAGCAAATATGACCTTAAGTCAGTTATGAAGAATTTTCTTGGCAATATTTACTCTCAACATCCCTATATATAAATATTTTCTATAATGCTATGTTTGGATACAAATAGATTGGATTTGGATTTGAGCCAAATTTATTGTTTAGGTAATTAAAAATGTATGGATTGGCTTTGACCCAGATTTAAATCCAAGTTTCACTTCAATCTTTTTGTAATTTAAAATCATTTTTAAACCACTATTATTTTAAATCTTAACTCAATCTCTTTCATAATTTGACCCAAATCTATAAAGTTTTAATCAGATCCCCAACAATAATTGGACCGAAAGCCGCCCCATTAACTGGGATGAGATAGGATGTTGACTTCACCAGGATCGAATCGACGACGACGATCGAGATGGGACGGCTGACTTCCATAAGGACAGGACCAACAATGACAACTGGGATGGGACGGCTGACTCCACTAGGACTTAATAGACAATGACGTTCAGGACAGGACGGCTGACTTTCACCAAGACCGAACTAACAGCGATTACTAAGACAGGACAGCTTGTAACATCCTCGAGTTTTAAACCAGATTAAACGAGCTCAATCAAATTAATTAAGTGATTATTAATGAGGTATGTGGTCAGAGGGGCCTAACGAGCATGTTCAGTTTCAATTTCAGCTCTATACACAGGTCCGAAGGAGAATCGGTCACCCGAAAATGGAAGAGGGAGATTCCGTGCCATGCGCTATAGCTTCTGGTTGAGTTGCTGCGGCGCATATGTGACAATACACCTAAAAAAAGCTCTTTATGCCATACACACACAGCGCATTGTGCGTCCGCTATGACACATGATCACATTTTTGCTATAATAAGTCGCAAAATGAAGTAGAAAACAGAGAGAGAAGACGAAGAGCTGAGCTAGAGCTGGGAAAAACCAACTTGTAAGAGTAATTTGAAGCTCATAAATACTAAGGGTAAGTTTCCTACACTTAAGCCTTTCTCTTTTCTTACATTTTTTTAATGGTAGAAGTTAGAGTTTAATTGATAATGGTGATTTTCGATCTATAAAGGCTATGAGTCCAAACCCATTAACTTAATAAAGTTAATAATAAATTTTAATTGATGTTTGTAATATTTATCATTTTTGATTTGAATTAATCTAAGTCCTATCAAATCCTCACTCTTCGAATGAAGCAAGGTCAAGATACATAATGATCACACACACACACAAAAACCACCCAAATTGATAGTCTAGGCTAATGAGAAATAATAAATTTTATGTTTGTATTAGATAATAAATATATTTATTATTTTATTAAACTAAGACTAATTTCTTTTCTAGTGTCTATCTTCTTTTTATTTACTGTGTGTGTGAATTGCCATGATTTTGAAGAATAAAATATGTAGCTTTTCAAGTTGTGCTGTAATATTGCATGCTGAATGTCACGTTCAAGGTAAATGAAAAATCATACTCTCCAATCCATAGAGCCTATCTTGCTCCCCGACAACATAATCACAACCATATACAAATGGAGTCTATTTTGCACCATTGAAGCAAGTCATTTCCCGTTGCGGTCAAGCTAGAGTGAGGGTACTGAATAAATGATTCAAACATGATACAATTACGCAATAGGTTTTTTAGCATCATTTAGCCGTTGGCGTCGAAGATCTGGCGAGATTTCTAGTAAACAACACCAAAACGATGAACGCTAATAAGAGTGGTCAAAGGTATACTTTAATTCAGGTTTAATCAAAACATAATCCAAACTAAACTAATCGATTTGCACAAAAAATAATACTTGATAGGTTTTTTTTTTATTAAGGTTAGTTTGGTTTGTTTTTCAATTTAGTTCATACACAAATTCAAATTTTAATATTTTTGACTCATTTTCCTTTCATATTTCAATATTAAATTACATTCTCAACTTTATTATTTATAAAGGAAAATGAATATCACATTGAAAATTAAAATATTCAAATTTTGTCATTAATAAACACTAAAGTATATTCATTGTAAGTAACATATTTTAATAGCAAGTCATGAATTTTGATTCTCCTTAGTCAATAATGATAATATACCTCTCTTTAGCTTAGACAATTTTTTACTCTAAAAGCAGTTAACAAAATTAAAAAAAGTAAAGTTAGAAACTCTATTAAAATATTTTGGGTTGAGTTAGACTTTAATTAAGATTGAAATTCAAAAATAATAAATACTAATTAATAATCTAATGTTAACTATAAAAAATACACTTAAAAATATAAAAAGGTATGATTTTAAAGAGGAAAAAAAAACTAAAACTTGAACAAAACGGTTTTTAAATTTATAAAACCAAACCAAACTTTACTAATGGTTGGTTTATTTAGTTTTCATTTTTTTTTGGCCAAAATATTTAGTTTTGATTGGATTAGTTTGAATTGATTTGATTTGATCAATTTTATTTAGTTTTGCTCATTCTTGAACACTACAACAATCATACATGCACCCAACTGACTTTACATTTTACATACAACCTTACCTAAAACGCCCAATTCGAGATCATTACATGCCTCCTCAAACTACAAACAAGAATGGACATCAAGATTGGCATTATAAAAAAGAATGCAATTCCGTTTTTTTTTTTTTTAATAAAAAGGACGCATCATGCAATCAACTCAACATGCTGCAAGAGGATCGCGGTAACGGCTGTATAAAGTATATACGCTAAGCAGAACACAAGGAAGCCCTTTGCTTCACAAGCAACTCCTTTAGTTTCTTTATAAGCTTCGGATTGGAGCCCATATAGTCTTCGAAGGACTTTCTCAACTCCTGCAGCAGACTTCTATGATCATTGCCATTGCATTGGTTCAACATCTTAGTAAAGAAAGTCTTCCACAGCTCAACGTTCCAGTAACTGGTTGATCCAACAAGGAAGATATTAGAATGAAAGAGGAATTGCGTTGCCAAAGGAATAAGTGCTAAAACTGACCTTTAGGAGGATGGGGATAAACGGAAATTTCACACAACCCTTCCTTTAACGAATCGTAAATTTGTATAAGACAGAAGTTTCAATTTCTTACTGCCAGATATGGAGGAATGTACCGTTTAAACGGAAGCCTGGGTAGATAAACGTGGCTCCCATCAGATGATTCCTTTTTGACAATCTCCATGTAAGTATTATGCAACATCATGTGGACAACAACACAAAGACCATATGTGTCTACCTGTTGGCAGGAAGCAATGAACTTCGAAGGCATTCCAAGATGAGATCATTTGCGTATCATTTAAGAAGAGACTGACCTGAAATTTCCATGGCCTGCTCTCTTGCATCTCAATGCAACGAAAGCCAGAAGTTCTGCAGTCTCCATTGAATACCGCGTGATCCGCAAAGAGACACAGATCAATCCCTCTTCCCCAGTCTACAAGGCAAAGGCCCTGCATGATAAAATCCTTGAATAATGAATAAAATTACAATTAAGTATAGCCTATGCTGGAGAAAAACTAACCTGATCACGCCAAGGACCATTTCTGTTCAAAAATTCGTCTTCTTTAAGGTCACCACTGTGAAATTGCAAAAAATGTAAAGAGAACAATCAACAAAATTTAACGTCGATCGTGTAAGTAACTCGACGCACTGCATGGCTATTTAGAATATGCCAATCATACAAACGCTTACTAAAATAGAATCTTAGAAACTTGACGCACCGCATCGTCTTCCTTTTCATGCAGTTTTTTATCATGACGTTAATATTTGCCATTATCAAAAACTAAAAAGGCAAATTCATTTATGTAGCTCTATGGTTTTTCCGTGGTCCAATCCAACTTTAATGTTAACAGAAGCCCAATAAAATCTTGTGGATTTGCAGCCTACAATAAAGCAATAGCTCTTGGACAAAAATTCTATTAGTTCCCCGATTTTCAATCTTTTCAAGTTCTCATTTCTGATCACACACACACATTATATAATTGGGATGGCATCACATAATTAAAAATAAAATGACATCCAAATTTGAATTAAATACCATTTTATTGTACAAAAAACTATTCATCCCCATTACGTGCATTCTACATTACAATGATGCTTCGTGCTTCCGTTGCGACAGAGGAAGCTCTAGCAATGCAGATGGCCTGTATTCATGAACATAATATAAAATCTTATTTTTACATGCGGATGTAGCAAATTGATGCTACTAAGTAATGGGTAAAAAAAAAAAATGTGTACTTTGCATAACTGAGTCGTGTCTCTAAATTTGGAATGAAAATCATTTACAACCACACTTGATAAAAACAAGCCAAAGGGACAAAAAGAATAATTGCAAAGAATAGTACACAAATTCATGGTATTACTTAGAATTCAGACTATTCAATCAGGAGCCATGCCCTTAATATGTGCCCCAGTATATTTCTCCCACAGAAAGTCATTAAGCAGAGCGTAAGTTATTACCTAGCATACCGAATAAGCAGGTTATCTGGCTTGAAATCACCATGAATTATGCCAACATCATGCAATTTCTCAAGCAAATGTAGCATTTCTATGGCGTAGTAAATGCACAGCACTTCTTCCATGGATTTGCCCATGACCACATATGAATTTATGACATCCTGCGTAATATTTTCATCAGGAAACTATTACTAGTCAGGGATGAACCGGAAATAGGAGTTAAGAAAACAGCTGACCTGTAGTGTCCCATGAGCTAAATAGTCACAGATGAGTATGCTACAATCAGAATAGATATGAATTCTATGAGCAAAGCCATAGCTTGGTCTCTGATAAAATACGTGTCATCAATTCACAGTAAGTATTTGTTCAATGAAATGGCAGGTCGATGGCGTAATTGGAAATGACATACTTCACTCTCTAAGATACGTTGATCAAGCAGACGGTAGATGTAAAATTCCCATGGGAAAGGTGGCTTTTGGATCTGCCATTTAATGTTTAAGTTTCAGCCTGATGACACAATCGGTCCCCATTTGGGGAAAAATTAATTTCAATTGGGTAAATCAATCACCTTCAGCGCGACAACTTCATCGGGATTACTATTAACATATGCCTTGTATACTTGAGCGAAACCGCCTTGTCCGGCGCAACCCTTGATTTGATACTTCTTTCCACCTTTAAATGTCACAACAACGATATTCAAAAGCAACGGCATTCTCAATATAAGGAACTGAAACTTCTGGATATAGAAGAAACTGATAGAAATGATCACAAATTAATTTTGATCTCTCTCGGAAGAACCAAGTAACAAAAACAAGGAAATCTAATATTTTTACTCTGGGGAAATATTTGAAACACCAACTGACTATCTACGTTGGGAGGGGGATTAGAATCATCGCAACTAACAAATTTATGGGGCTAATTTACTCCGACAATCATAAGTTTTGCAAAAGGTTCCATATCCTTCATAAAAACAGGAATGCCACCCAGAAAATAAACAAGTAAGCCCATCAAAGTTGACTCTTCTGGTAGATCCTTTTTATGCAAAGAAAGCTGAAAAATACTCAGAATGATATTCAGATGGTACATATGATTTAGAAAATCACCTATCTCTACAATTTTATTCCTTGATGAATTCTTCAAAGAAGATAAGGCAACTTTTCCGGCATAAGCTTTGTTACTTGAATGATACCCCTGAAATGCATGGAGTATAAAATAGAAGTCTTAGTTCTTTCCCAGTGAAAACTAGTTCTGCCTGGTTTAATAATAAAGATACAAGTAAATAACCAACTTATAAAATGTCTCACATCAAATTTTGTAATCAAAGCATTTATCCTCTTCAATATATCATCCATGATTGAGGAGCTCCATGGATTAATTGCGCCATTTTCAAATTTCATGGATTCGTTATCATCAATCTGAAATAAGATAAGAGACCAGAATTTTTAAGATTGTCTATACAGTCACCCAAGTAAACTTCAGAACCGATCAGACGTAATGCTGATTAAGTATAAGACAGAGAAACTAAAGAACAATGGTATTAATTTTCATGACATATATAGCACAAATTGAAATCTATGAGGAACCCTGTAAAGTTGCAATCTGTTGGATTTTCTTTATGGTGTGTTTCCAGTTTGACTCTTTTTTTATTATTCTTATTTTCAGAAAGTAATTGTTCCAATATCCATACCTTCTGACGAGAAGCAACAGTCGCTATTTCAGAAATTCTATTGAGGAACAATTTATGCGCTGTCTTCAACCACTCAATTGGTTCTGCATTCCTAGCCAATAAAAACATAATTAAAACCTTGTGGCGCAGCTTGTGATAACAAATCAAGCTGGTACTACTGGCCATAGTTAGACCCATCACTGACCTGGAAATGCCGAGCTGATAGAGTGTGTGAGCGTCATGCAATCTCCCTTTGGATTCAAAAAAATATGCAGACCATACATAAAGTGAAGAATGATTGGCACATACATTACTATCCAGCATTTCTTTGAACACATTGCTAAAATCCTCACTAGCATCCATCTATTAAAAACGAAAATCAAGCTAAGATGTTCAATATTCTAAGTAACCAGTACGCAAACAGCTAAAGGAAAAACTGAAGAAGTAATTTGTGGTAGAAAATCATGAGGACATTGGCACATGCTAAAGAAAGTGAAGCTTCGTAGAGAAGCCAGGTTCAATCATGAAATATCTTGCAGTGTTAATTTGAATCTGAACGAAGACAAATAGAAACTAAACAAGCTTCAAGGGTTTGAATGGAATTGACCCAGTAATTATATAAACCAAAAATAAATAATAAATAAATAAAGGAAGGGTCACGAGATCCAAATTGGCAGTTTGGCCGGAGATGGAATCTTCAAGATCTTCCCTAATGGAACTAAATTCACGCAAATGATTAGAAGTTTGGGAGACCCAAGTACCGCATGATTGTGCCATTGTTACAGAGAAGAGGGAGTAATATATATATATATATATATATATATTGTGTGTGTAAACAAAACAAAAAAAGGAAATAGGGATAAATAAAAAGTAAAAACGAACGGGTAATAAATTACATATAGGAGCCAAATCTTAAGAAATCTGATGTCATTTCTGTACTGGACATTGTGCTTGAACTTTCTGATGCAATCTTGCAGAAGGGTTACAACATCCAAATTGGAAGTTCGGCCGCAGATGGAATCTTCAAGAGCTTCCCTGATGGACCTAAATTCACACAAATGATTAGAAGTTTGGGAGACCCAAATACCGCGTGATTGAGCCAATGTTACAGAGAAGAGGGAACACCAGAGGAAAGGTAAGAGAGGATCCTGAGCATCTTCGGTGACCCTGGAAATGAGGAAATTATCAACCATCGTCATCGTGCTTGCGGAACTGAAAATTGAAAATGTCCTCGTTTTTTGAAGCTGAGCATCCAAGAAAAAGCCGGGAAGTGCCGAAGTTTGAATGTGGCGGATTTTTTGAAACAAAACGCAACTGTTTTTTTGGTTCGGAAGCATAATATCCAAGACAGCGTTGGGCCTCCGAATTATGGCCAGGTTGTCCAGTGGGCTGAAACCATACGATGCTGAATTTGCAGTGACTTCGTATGGAATGGAAATTGAAAGTTACTAATTCAATAGTATCCTTACATACTAAATGAGAGTGACACGGATAATAGTGATTTGTGTTTCTTAAACATTATTCCCTCCATTTAAAAAAATAAAAAAATTAATATTTTAAAATGTAATTATTATTATTTTTAAAAGTGTCCCTATTGATAATGACTTTATATTTATTATTTAATAAAAATAAATATAAAAAGATAGGGTTAATTTGAAAGTAGGTTACTACTTTATTAAGGGGTGAGATTCAATTAAAAATGCCTTATATTTTTAAATGAAGAGAATACTTTAGAGTTTAATTTTAAAGGAAGATTAATTTTATGGTTATTGATTGTAGAGATATTTTAAAATCAAAAAATAATTGTATCCCAACATGTTTAAAAAATGTCGTTAGAAAAAAAATAGTAGTACATTATATTATCTTCTTCTTTGTAATTTCACATGCAATTGATTTGAGCAGATTGAAAGTAGGGTCCGTCATTGATGCGGAGCTTGGAAATCCTATTTTCACGACGAAAGTTTAAATTCCAAAAACAAGCTTTTCAAAAATAGACTGGGTCACTAAAGATGTTCATAAGTTCAGCTTAGTTTATATTTAAAAAAAAAACTGAACCAAATCAATCAATTCATTATAATATAAATTTATTCAATTCTTTCATCCAATCAATTTGGTTCAGTTTCAAGCCATTTAGTTCAGTTTAGTTTATATTTAAATCGAGCTTGAACTTTTTTATAAGAGATTTTTTTTATAATCATCAATATATATTCCTGTTTCTAATAATTTTTAACTACTAATTGCTATTTGTAATGGAAAAAAATATCTCTAACACAAAAAGGATTTTTTTTTACAATTAATTAACATATTTAATTATTAAAAATCAATAGTTGGTCAAAAAACATTTAAGATCAATATACTATCTTTAAAACACTTGATTTTAAAATTTAAAAACTATTATATGCAATTATAGATAATATTTAGGTAATTGTAACATATTTTTACTAATAATTTATAAATAATTAAACCTGGAAAAAGGAAAAAACTTGAGCAAATGTATTAAAATACATATAATCAATGTAATAAAGTTGGGCTGAAGTTTTTATAAATAAAAATATAAACCAAACTGAACTAATTAATCTTTTTAAAAAACCAAATCAATCCAAATCTTATATATAATCAATTTTTATCGTAGTTTAGTTTAGTTTAGAGTGAAGGTTTATATTGGCTAGGAATACCCTCACCCCTTGCGTAAGCGTAAATCCTTGTCCCCACCACTCTCAAGAGGACAGAGACAAATCCTCCCCTTACATTATAAACCCAGACGTACCAACACGCGTTTCACTCCCGCATTGGCCCTGAGAAAATATTCTAACACAAGACCAATCATGTTCTGCCACCTCACAGGTTTGTCGCTTCACCGCCTCATGGAAGAGCATAGGATCTTAAGATACCACCTGCACAACCTACCACACACGTATACTCACTCGTCCTGCCAACAATCTTCGGGGGCCCACCACTTCACGGGAATGCTCCTCCACAATTCCACCGCTTCTCTGTTTAATTTCTACAAGCGGCAGAATCCAAATATTTTGCAGCTCCCCAAAATTATTCAGCCATCATTTGGAAAACAGACGCATCAATGGAGGAAATTAACGTGACGATAGAAGCAGTTTATATTTCCGTGCCTAGGACTTGTCTAAATAATTTTAAAAAGCACATTTAAATTATATTTAAAATATATTTTATTAAATTCAATAAATAATTAGATCTTTAAAATGGACTCCCTCTCAAATGAAAACCAAATACAAACTAAAACTATTTTTTCCACCGTGCATGTAATTGATCCAGTGTTGGGAGATTATGCCAAAATGCAATTTAGTAATCTCCGATCTATCTCGAGGCACAACTCCGTGTTGTCGCGTGCGTATTTGCTTGCCTTTTTCACCGCCTCCACCGATGGACGTACGAGAAGAAGAAAATTAATGGAGCAGCTTGAGGACACTCCTATAACTTGTAGCTTTCTCGCTCACTTTTTCTCCCAATATAATTCTCCTTCCTCCTCAAACTCACTATACCTTGTTTCCTTTGGATCTCTCTCTCTCTCTCTCTACACGCTTCAGAGAGGCCTGAATGGATGAGATTAAAGCAGAGACGGTGGTGAAGAGGGAGGCCTTGGGGGATTACGATCACGAGGAGAAAAATGGATTCTTGTTGGGGGAAGAAGACCAGAGGAAGAAAGTGTCCGTGAAGAAAGGGTCTGCTGGCGGCGGCGGAGGGAGTGGTATGCGGTGTTGCCAGGCGGAGAACTGCTTGGCGGAGCTCAGTGGTGCGAAGCCGTATCACAAGAGGCACAAGGTGTGCGAGTATCATGCCAAGGCTCAGGAAGTAATCGTGTGCGGCATCCGACAACGTTTTTGTCAGCAATGCAGCAGGTTCGGGGAGTTTCGGCTTTTGGTTGGGTTTTCTTCCCATTTCTGTTCTCTGTTATTTATACATTCTTGTATCTTCTCTGGTTTTCTTACGGTTGCTCAATTCGGTTCATTTATGCTTAGGAACGATCTTCAAACTCAACGGTTCCTGTTTTCACTTATTCTTTTTTTTTTTTTTTGAGCAAACTGTTTTCACTTATTCTGTTGTCATGATTTGGAAGGAGAAAATATTCTTCAGAATATATCAGATCGATTGTTTTTTTTTTTTTCCACATTGTGTCAGAAACATAGTATTGGTTCTCTGTAGATTGAAGATGATATTATATAATACATATATATATATATATATCACATCACATGGGGTATGTGTAGCGTATGATATGATACTTTTGTGGGGTTTTTAATTGATGTGCAGATTCCATGAGTTGGGTGAGTTTGATGAGACGAAAAGGAGTTGCAGGAGGCGTTTGGCTGGGCACAACGAACGACGAAGGAAGAGCTCAGTGTGTGAGACTCAGGCAGAAGGGTCGAGCCAGAAAAGAACAGGGATGACTCAGCTGAAGGACATGGTTTGTGGTGACGATAGAGGCAGAATTCAGATCAGTATATAAAGAGAACGCCTTCTTTCAGACAATTCCCCAATAAGATGAGAACGTGATCGTTCCATTGATTGCTCGCTTTTCTCGTAAAGCATGCTCTCTCTCTTCTGTCATCCTGGGCATGTGTTCTTTAATTGCTCCTAATTTCTGTGCGTTTAGATCGAAGACTAGTGCACTGATTGCAATAACATATTCCTTCACTGGAGTTACTGTTGCCAGTCCAGCAGCAGACGTTATGATTATGTACTTCTAGTTCTACTCATTGTGTTCAATCAATACAATGCGCTTTACGTGAATTGCTTTTTCCTTCCTCCACCGTGCTTTATCCTGCACATCCACGAGAGAATCAATTTGACTGGTTTAGCCATTCTGCATAGTATAGTGGGCTCGAGGCTAAAGGACTAACGTCCACTCGACGATCATTCAGACTCTGTCCGGTCAATTCAGTTCACTCGAATTTTCACTCGCATGATGTACTACGTGAGAAGATGATCATCGGATCTGGCGACTTACTAGTTTGTTGACTTGATTTTCAGATTGTTGAATGCCCCTATGACTTTTTTTAATATGTAAATAAATATATAAACTCATGTTAATTTGCGAAGTTGCCGTGGGTAAAATGTGTCCTGCGCAGAAGGAGCCAACATACCTTTGTATGCTAATAAAACAAAAAATGATCAGGAAAATCCGAAAATGTCTTCTCTGTCCCGCTTGAATCCGAAAATTCATAGTGTAGTGTTATTTTAAAATTTTAGCCTTGTAATTGTTAAATTATTTATAATATTTTCATACAAGATGTAGCAAAAATCCAATAACTTACCTAGTTCCAATGCAACTTGTACAGGAATTAACGTTTATTATCCAATATATATATATAGATAAGTTCCCCACCTACACGGCTATATATACTAGTATCTAAACCGAAAGACTATTATGTCTTGAATAATTTTTTGAATAAAAATAGAGAGAATTATTTTAAGCTAAGGCCAGGTGCCTCCCAATATAATTGGACTTGCAAAGACAAAGCGATATCATGAGCCCACTTCACTTATATATGGTTTTCGCATACTTGCATATTAATCATTAAACTTTTCTCCGAAACCTGGTAAAACAGGAAATCCCGACACGCAAAAAATAACAAGAGAGAGAATTCAAAATTATGGTAAGGAAGGATAGAATTCTGTTCTCGGGACTGTATCCGCCACGTTATGATATGGACACTTAGAAGGGATTACTCTACAGTTTGACAAGCGGAAGCTATTGTCAATGTCAAGTATTCACGAGAAGCGCAGTCGAATTGACAGTTACAGAACGCTGCAGAGTTGGAGACTACGTTGAAATGTATAGACGGCATGAGTAACATGAGCAGGCTTTACCGTTGGAGCATCTGCAGATAAGGGAAAAGGCATGGTCTTGATCAAAAATGGCCCCCCATTTGAAGTCATCATGTCCTCTTATTGCCAGTCCATGTTTGTTAGTTGTTGTAACCATAGAATAGATAACTAGGTACTATGATTTATAAATGACGTAAATTTTTTAATTTAAAATTATATTTATATACTAATGGGTCTTTTTTCAAAGGAAAAAAAATCAGAACCATATAATTTCTTTCTCTATGCATGAGCATAGAGAATGCGTGTCCTCGGCCCCCATTAAACATGAGGTAAACTCTTTCATATGAAAAAAATTCACAGATCAAATCACATAAGTTATGATTTTCATGGGCATCTTCAAGAAGTCATGTATCAAATCACACAAGCATGCAAAACCTTTTGTCACAAGGCCGTTGCCCTCTCATCAAAAAACTAATTCAATGAAGTGTACAACGTATTTGCTTTTATGCTAAGGACTCTACTCAAATTTATCTGATGTAAAACATAATAATTATCCCAACCAATCCATGACACTCTTATCACGAGTGATCCATCAGAAGGATTCATCGACTAGACAAACTTGAATTCAACTCTAATATTACTTTGTTATGAGGCCATTATTATCTCCCCAAAAAACTTTTGGAGAGGTTGATTACAAGATAACAAAGAAAAAGAAGGATCTCTACAATAGATATCCTTGGCATATAAATCAAGTCAATGATGAGGGTGTCATTAGATTGGGTGAAGAAGAATGTCATAACTTGTGTCCAGAAAGAGAAAAACATGTAAGCCTAAAGTGTTTTTATATCCAAAACGATATATAGAATTTCAAGAGAGTTCAAAACATATGAATCTAATATGTTTCGAGATGTTTCAGAGGCATTTGAAAATTTCAAAATAGTCTAGAAATATCTAGAGAAATCTAGAAGGGCCTACAAGATTATAGAAACTCATGGAGAAACATTGATATGTCTAAAATATTATGGGATATTCTAAGATGTTTTCAAATATTTCACACATATTTTAAAAGTTATATTTTAAAAATATACTTATAAATGTCTAGAATATTGTATTAGATGTTATCATAGAATATTGTAAAAAAGTATTGTAAATTGTTATAGATTGAATTGATTTCCACCATCCATCAAGAACATAAAAAAGTTCTTGAATAATGGGGCAAGTTTGTAAAAACTCACACCCATTGTTTATAATCACCAAACAAAATTGTAAAATTCTTTCACTCAAGTTCTCTACAAGCTTAACATTCTAAACTTTTTCGTTTGCATTTTAAAGATTTAGCTGACTAAGTCAAAATTAAAAGATTGGTTAAATTTAGATCCACACGGTCAAGAGAAATTTTAAAGATGTGACACTTTATCCTAAAACAAAAACAAAAAAAAACAAAAAAGACAGCCTTTCTTATCCATTGTATCTTGCTTGCCAGGCCTTTTATATGCAACCAATGCATGTGCTACAAGCATTTATATGGTAGACATGGATAGAGTGGTCATCATAAAGTAGGCTAAAAACCGGCATTTGAGTTTTTGACAATTGTGTGGTTGTTCTCAACCAAAGCTTGTGCTTGTCCGTGACTATAGATGTTATTTAACGATGACTCTCTGAGAAACAAAAGTATCTGAATTAAATATAAAACTACGATGCTTTTTTTAACAGAAGAAGAATAAGAAAATTACATAGAAATTAATTGCTTAAAGTAAAAAATCTGGATCCATACCAAACAAACCTCTTGCATGACACTGTACATCAGCCAACAAATCCAGTACATCAATCAAAAGAAGTGTTCGTTCTTTTTCCGCATTAAAGTTGATCAATTCACAGTCAGGTGGTTGTTAATGACTGACTCAAGGCATCAACTAGCCCCGCCTCTTCCAGGTCACCCATGAACATGATTATGATCCATGCAACCACGTCCCTGCAATCATAATCCACTGTTTTTTTTTTCCAACCCCCTTTCATTAAAAATCACGAATGTTTAATTTCTGAATATTTGATTGATTCAAGAAATGCTATTAATATTAATTTTAGAAAAAATATTAAAAAATTGTATAATTGTAGTGGTTAAGTTGAGTACGTGGCAGCTTTAGAAAAAATAGATTTTTTTCTGAAACAAAGAGAGAATAGAAAAAATTTATTCGCTTTCGTGGAAAATATTTCCGTGGACCCAAACAGAACCGAAGAAGCAAGTGGGAAAGGAGAAGCTAATGCGATGTATGATGTGAAAGCAAAATGGGGGGGGGGGGGGGACTAAGTCTAGAAAAGTCATCCTTAAGAACGCGTTCTTTTTCAAATAACGCGGTCTTTAAAATGTTAAAGTAACGGGGAGGTCACGTGCTTCAAAGTCAAAGCTTCCTTATTTTACACCTGTCCTCTCTCCCTCCTGGATCTTCACTTTCGCTCTCTCTCTGCAGATTCTCATAATCTCTCTTGAAATTAAAACATGACTGGCAGAGAAATCCTCTACAAGATGAAGGTAAGTAGGAGAGCATCCAATCTTCTCACGCTTAATTGAAAGTGCCCAGCTGTTCTAATCCTTCTTTCTCTTCAGATGGTATAGTGGATTTGTTCACGGTTCCTTTCTGCAATTGCAATTTCTGGCCATATTCTGTAGTTATCTTCAACTTACCGATTTGTTTCCATATAAGTGATGCAACATGTTTAGTCGTTCGATTAGTTTGATTAACAGTATTTGAATTTTGAGCTTCATCTTGGCAATAATAATAATAATAAAAGTTAGAGCTTCATGTATTTCTGTTGTTCTTTTGGGTTTGTATTTAAATATTGATTCTCTCTCCTTGAGGAACACCACGATATAGTGTTGTCTGGTTCCATAAATTCGGGGCTTTTTTGTGCATTGCATCACATATGGTTAACCAGAATGTTGACACAGATGAGGAGTGTGCTTTTTAGTTTTTAGCATATTAACGACTTAATTGATGATTGGAGAAACAGTATATGGTCAAGATGGCCATAGGGACCTGCGCTTTGAAGAAATTGAGGTGTTGAACTTCCAGTGAGGCAATACCATTGAATATTTTTTTCAAATTCATATCCTTTCACAAAATGAAATGACTGTGAAATGACCGTGTACAATTTAATAATCCGGGTAGTTTGTCCTTTTAATGTTGAAAGTTGAATCCACGAGGCTTCATTTCAATTCCAGAGCCTGGCTTTCAAAGTAAGAAAAGCTGAGATTGATTTTAATCTTTCTTGTAGGCCAAAGCTGGATTTGGGACATCAACACCTGACACAGGAAAAGGAAAAGGCAAAATTTCAAAGCATATCACGCATGGCTTTCACTTAATGAAGGGAAAATCAGGCCATGCTATGGAAGACTATCTAGTTTCAGAATTTAAGCAAGAAAGGGACAAAGAGTTGGGACTGTTTGCTATATTTGATGGCCATCTGGGTCATGACGTCGCAAGCTATTTGCAGAACCACCTCTTCGACAACATATTGCAACAGGTAATGGTCAGACTATCTCAAATTTGGTAACTGTCGGATACGTTTGGATTGAGGAGAAAGGAGGAAAACTTTCATTTTAGAGCTAATTAAACCTTTTCCTCTTTCCTATTTTCCTTAATCCAAACAAAACCATAGTTTTGATGCTTTCCATGATAGAGTTTTCCTTTCTTTTAAACCTGCTTCGATTGTTCTTCTTTGATGCATTTTTCACTTTGCTGCAAGCAGCCTGACTTCTGGAATGACCCAGAAAGTGCAGTAAAGAGAGCTTATCTTACAACAGATGAGAAAATACTGGAACAAGCACTTGTCTTGGGACGAGGAGGATCAACTGCAGTAACTGCAATACTTGTTAATGGTCGGCAGCTTGTAGTAGCAAATGTTGGAGACTCTCGAGCTGTAATTTGCAAGAATGGAAAGGCAGAGCAACTATCAGTTGATCACGAGCCTAGCAAGGAAAAAAGGTTGATCGAGAGCCGTGGTGGTTTCGTGTCAAACATTCCAGGTAGCCAGCCCAGCTGTTTGAGATGTTCTTATGGTTTTCTCTCAATGCAAAACTCAATTTTCTCAAATTCAGAAAGCCGCGCGGTTGCATGAGTTAATCTTTTAGGTTTTTCAATAACAAGTACTTGACTTGCTGTAAATGTTGAGTCCTGTGTTCTGATCTGTTCTTGATTCTGGTTTTCAAGAGTAGTTCTGAATTCCTGTTTCTTGCAGGGGATGTCCCCCGTGTAGATGGGCAGCTGGCAGTAGCTAGGGCTTTTGGTGATAAGAGCTTGAAAATGCATCTTAGTTCGGAACCTGATGTGGTTATGAAGGAGATAGATGATGACACAGAGTTCCTTATTCTAGCAAGTGATGGAATATGGAAGGTCAACTTTCTAGCGATTTTCTTACTCTCCCATTCCATGCTTTATATTTATTGAAAATAAACAATGAAATGAGTTCGGGTAAAAAGCATACCAGATCTTGGCACAGAGATATCAACCCAAATGCGCCTCACAAGAGAAAGATAGAGGAAGAGAGGAATAGGGTGAATGTGAATGATTATTGAACTCTAGTGTGTCCTCTCTGTCCTTCACCTAGCTAGCTCTATTTATAGCATGGGTGAAGTTATATTGGGAGCCTTATCGTGATAAATCTAGTCTCTTGATGAGAGATGGGATATAAGAAGATAAATCTCAATATAATATAATATCTTATTTCATAATATATATTGGATTTATTCAAAATTAAATCTTTATTTAATCTTTGATTTGATTAAAACTAATTTAATCAGATATTGAATTAAATATTTATTTAATTTAATACAATATCCGGATTCCAATCAAGGGCGGGTATTATAATAATCTAACAATATTCTAATATACACTTAATGAAGAGGAGGATTAAAAGTTTTCAATTTTCGGTAAACATAAGATTTTTGTGCACGTTGACAGGTTGTGTCAAACCAAGAAGCAGTGGAGTCTATTGGACAAATAAAGGATCCTCAGGCTGCCGCGAAGCGCTTGATAGATGAGGCCGTGGCTAGGAAGAGTAAGGATGACATATCCTGCATTGTTGTGAGGTTCCAATGATATGCTCTTGAAAATGCCTGGCAGCATTTTCCCCAGTGGTGCACAAGAATCTGATGTGCGAACATCAGATGAGCTAAGGAGGCTGCAGCGCAATTGATTGTGTGTATAAATGTCGGATATGCTTCTACTTTTTTTCCTCAAGATTCTTTAATGTGTATGTCTAAATGAATAGTTCGGATGGTTGCAGCCACATTGCAGGATCTGCTTCATCTGTTTAGAATTTGTTATTTTATTGTATCGAGTGCCCCTGCTTTGTAAGATCATTGTGCTCGAATATGGCTAGCTTTTAAGTTGCCTGTCCTTCTGGTTCTACCTCCTTGCAAAGGCACGCTTCTTAGCTAGTGATTACAATTCGTTATCCACGTGTTTATTGATTCTAAGCTCACAGGGTGTGCCTGTAAGGAGGGCTTTGAGAAATCCAGTCTATTCGTTTGCTGAACCTTAAACAGAAGCAGACGATGGGGCTGACGAATTCGGTCCTTGACGACTCGCTTGATGATAGTTGTTTTCCTTTGTTTCTTTGCCTTTTGTTGCCATCTCTTTCATCGGATAGTCAGATCTTTTTTTGTAAAAGCAATCGATTTATTCACTCTAATTAAGTAACCAGCTGTAATAAGTAATTCTTATAATTCAAACTAATTAATGTAACTGCATCTATGAGAGAATTTATCCCTCAAAAGCAGAAACAAGAGACACCAAGTATTGTTAGAGTATGTAAGTGGGCCTAAGATAAGCCTGGCCCATAATTCTACTTAACAGAAACAATCTATATCTGGGATGCCAAATGAACAGTACATGAATAGTAAATTATCGAAAATGCTCCTAATTTTTTTCTTGGAATTTTATATTACCTTTACCAATTTTGGACTTTCAAGTCTACAGTACATGAACAATTTTCAATCGATCAATTCTATATCAAAAAGTTGGTGAGCCAGTCACGGTACATGGACAGTACACTGACAAAAGTGCCCTCCAGTTGATGCAGATACTCTGCTGCTTCCTTGGTTTCTTTTAGCGTAGCTTTTACAGAAAACTGGCTGCGGTGGACTTGCTATGGTACCCCTCACCGATTCCATTTCACTTATTCATTCTCGCTTTCCCACCTTCTACCATCAATTCTATCCTCACATACTCTCCCTCGATTGTCCTCCTCAAGTCTCGTGGGAGGGATTCCCACTTTTATCGGAAGACAAGAAGATTTAAGCATAGGCCTGGCAGTGCTTTCTTGGGTGCCAAGTTGGGTTCCCACCTCTCAGTTTGAAGTTCTTGATTTCCGACTTTTACCCATTTCACTCTTTCATTCCCCCTCCCGCCTTTTGTCATTAGACTATAACATTCTATAGCTCCCCACCATCCGTCTCCTCCCTCCACCTCACTCTCTCGAAGTTCGAATTCTTCGTCCTCCATAGCCGCTCCACAACAAGGTCTTTCGTTTTTTCTTCCTCATCATCCTGTGCGTCAAAATTTGACTTTTTTTGTAGGTTTTATCCATGCTTAGTTGTATATCTTGGCTTAGATGTTACAGTATATGTTTTTCCTTTTCTGGTTGTGCCATGAGTAAATTAGGACTTCCTAAACTTTCTCTTCTTCACAAACTTGAAAATTAAATTAAATTAAATTATAATAAAAAATTGAACTTGTATTTGCATTTTTCTAGAAAAAAAATTCCCTTCATTGAAGCTTCCTATAGTAGCTGATTTTCAGTTAATGATGATGTAGCTAAATTCAACTTCAATGAATATGTCAGTAGGCTTGATTGATAACATCCCCAGCCAATTAAGCAGTCCATCATGGACCTCATTCAATAATCTAATAAGCACGATTTTAAAACAATGGCACATGTCCATGTGACAAAAACTTTTCAAGTTTTTATATCCAGTGCCACTTATTTATTCATCACCTTATAAAAACATGTAAATATTGTTTTTAATTTTACAGACACTAAATTTCTTTATTAATTTTTTCGTCCACAATTTTTATTGATTTTGGCCAATGATATTGCTTGTAATAAGTTTCAATTTTATCTATAGGGAAAATGCTTGACAAAGCATCGGAATCAACTTTGCTGTGTCTATTCAATATTGGATTGGTTATGGGAAAGTATTATTGCCATAATATTAATTATTTTCAATTCATCTTTGGGCAAAGAACCTTGCCTACAGTAACATCAATTCAGCTATTGGAATGATAAAGGTATCTTCTTATATATTTTGTAAATAAAATTAGGATGTGTGCACGCGCATGCTTTTAGTTGATTGTTTGTCTTTTAAACTTCCATTAAATTTCCTTATCATTGGTACTTAATTTTGGTTGAGTGACATACTGTGTCTACATTGTAAGATGCTATTTATATTATTTTCTATGCATGATTCTCTTGCATTTAGGAGGATCTTATTTTCTGGAGGTTTGAAAGAAGTTTGAAAATTAACTAAAAGAAACACATGTTTTGGTGTCTTTGTGTGTTGTCTATTTAAAATATGTTATTCATCTATGTTTTTATTGACGCAAGAAAATGAGTAATTAAGTCCTTTTGACAATACAATGACAGAAGCATGGTCAATTGGGTCTTGTCTTAATTTTCTTTTGAACTAATTACGAAAAATGCACATAAAAACAAACAATAACATGCCATGCATTTTAAATGTAATTGATGTCACACTCTAAAATATAAGAGTAAGCAGCATAAGATATACACCTAAACATACATCATTTAAGCCTAACTTAAAAATGTTTCATTAAAAAAAATACTTTTCATTTAAATGAAGCCTTAATATTTTAGTAAAAATTTCAATAGTACAATACAATTTTTTTAAGAAGTATTATAAAATCTAGGAACTCAACTCCTTCGAGCTAGTAGATAAAATATTGACAAAATAAAGATCCTAATCATAGTCTATATGGAGTACCTCTAACATTATTTATAAAAGTATAATATATAGATTA
Source organism: Prosopis cineraria (assembly GCF_029017545.1). NCBI lineage: Eukaryota > Viridiplantae > Streptophyta > Magnoliopsida > Fabales > Fabaceae > Prosopis > Prosopis cineraria. Next base: position 34,986,248 of record NW_026555338.1, on the reverse strand, counting down.
AAATTTTACATAAAAAATAGAGATTAACCAAAATGGTGTCACAACATCAATTCAGTAGCAAAATTCCTTGAATGATCTGACGGAGGTACAAGCTATTTGAAATTAAAATATTTTTCAATAAATAATATCCTAATCATAATATTTTGCAAATTTGAAATGAATAAACTTTAACATATACATAAATTAAAGATAAACAATTCAATATAAACAAATTTATAAGCTCAGAATAAAAATTTTATATAACTTTAATAACCTAAAAATTTAGATCTACAATGATAAAGCAGTTTTACATTTAACTTTAGCTAGTTAAAATGATTGAATAAATACATAAATAAATAAAAATAATAACACTTGCTAATTAAAAATCATTAGAGTGTGCAATCATTAATTAATTTAAAATTTATATTTTTAGAGATTTGTCAAAACAATTCACAAATGTGGACATACAGTCCATATTAGTAAATAACTAAATGCAGCTTATACTATGAAGACAAATATGGATACACAGTCTACATGAATAATACTAATTAAACACGGCTCAAAGCCACAAAAATAAACACAAGTATGAGACTTACAAATAACAAATGTGATAACAGAGCTTGTGAAAATTAAATTAGCTATTCATTGACCTTGACATGTCAAGGGCTAACAGAACTGCCATTAATAACTAGTGTCTTATATAAAATTCCCTTTAAATTTATTTGCAAACATGATAGAAAATTATCACTATAAAAATACAGTTCTCGTTTTTAAAGTCAAACTCACATGCATAGCTTTAAGTATTAAAAACTTGCTAAAATAAAATCTCGCAACTAATGTCCATATTTGATATTTATTGATTAACTCAAAAATAATTAGAGTTGATAAAAATAATCTCATCATTTTTTTTAAAGTATCCTTCATAAGGAAAAACATATATACATGCCATAATTCAAATATCCTTCAATATCTCTTATAATTTCCCAAGATAAAATAATTTAATTAATAAAATATTAAATACGTAATATAATTGTTATTGAATCATCTATATAAAAAAAATCTTGAAAATAAAATTTTATTGATAAATTAATTGGCATGTTATTCATTTGCCTAAGATATTCTCAAGTACACAAATTACTCTTAATTAATTGCTTTTGTAATATTATCCACTTTTTAATTCCCTAATGCCCAAGTGATATTATTGTTATTTTTTTTTATACATTTTGCAAACCCAATTCTTTAAGGTAATTTAGAAGAATAGAAAAGAACATCTCCAATATGTTATCATTTACAATAAAATTATGTGTTGAGTTTAATCAATAAACCTCTAGAATACTTGTATAAACAATAATCAAAGTTTTAAGTCTTCTTATAGAAAGCAGACAACTTTTACTATGACTTATTCCACTTGCCTTAACCTCCTCTTTTCCAACCTTCCATCAAACACTTTATATATATATATATATATATCTCAAGATTACTATAAGAACAAACAAACATGATCCTTAAATTTTCAATCACATATCTTTTTCAAAATTCTATAAATTCAAATATACTTCCTTTGTAAAGAATAAGTGCCTCCCATAACTATAACTAACAACCATACAAACATCACACGTATTTTGTCACCATAATCAAGATTTCTCCTAATAAATATTTTTTTGAACACCTTACATGCATTAATCTATGACTAAAATTCTAAGTTCTTTCTCTTCAAATCTCCTTATAATATATAATAGGATTTTGTAAGACATCCTACAATTTCAATAAACTTACTTCTAACACTAACACAACAAATATATATCTATAATAAATTTGAAATTACCTAAACTTTATTACTCTATTAATCCAAAATACTTCTATAACCCATTTTATCGAATATCTAAAGTGCACACCAAAAATGAGTCATAAAACAACATTATAGTTTATAACCATGAGCAATTCAACTCTCAAGAACTCAATTAGTTATACATTAGTTCCATAACCAACAATTTCTTGTAACACTCAAGTCAACACATGAATAAACATTATCCAAACCATTTATGCTTCTCACGAGAATTAATGAAATCTCACAAATCACATAAATCAACAAAACTCCCCTTATCAAACATTTTATCAAACACTTTATAGACATTAACTTTCAAATTATTACCAAACTTCTTTCCTTCCAATTCCATTTCCCAAAATTCTCCAATATAAACCTTGGAATGACTATGCTTCTCAAAATAGTAATTAAATCCTTTTTTTTAACAAACCTAAATCTTTCACGGTATAAACACATACTTACATGTTACAAAATTTCAATTTAGTTAACTTGAATATTTCCAAATTATCTCCTACCCGCATAATAATCTCAACTGAGGATGAAATTAAAATCCCAAAGTAGCCATCACTCCAATCAACTTTTACGCAGTAACTAGCAAGGGAAAGAAAGTGGAATCTCAACTCACCAAGATAACTAAGGAATGAAAGGCATAACTTGTAGCTTCCTCGCGCCAAATCGACGATTGCAAGACAAGAAAAGAAGGGACTATGGCATGCAAAAATGAAGAACGAAGGAGAATTTAAAGAATAAGGGGCTATGTTTATCATTATAAATGCTGCAACAATAGCGACTCTGACCAAGAGGCTCCGGCAACGGACATAGCAGCCATAGGTGGCGTTACACAGTAGTTAGGGGGAGCAAATGCATCCCTTGGACCTAGGAAAAATTACAAGAAAGGTTTATGTGTTTCAATATTTTGCACCCCTTAATCAAAATGTTTTGCACCCCTTAGTCCAACTTTATAGATGTTTGAATTCCAAAAAATTTTATACTCTCTTAAAGTTAGAAATGATATTATCAGTTGCCATAATAATGATAAAAAAATCCTTTTCTATTATGAAATTTGTAAAAAAAGCAATTGCAGAATGTAAGAAAAATTCATTGATGAATAATTGTCTAATAACTTATATTAAAAAAATATTGTCCTTAATATCAATTTTAAGATGACTGCTTAACGATTCCATTTCATGAAACCACGCAAGGTACAATATATTTTTTAAAATTATTAAATTATTTTTAAATTATTAATTTTTAAAATATTGCACCCCATAACTCAGGGTCTTGGCACCGCCACTGACAGTAGCGATGCAATACATGAAAAAGTCTGGTCAAATTGCTACTCCAAGAAAAAGGGAGGGCCTAGCAACGAAACAAGGGAAGGAGGAGAAGACTTAGCTGTTACACAATAGAGGAAAGGCAAGGGACCAATGGCAAAGGCGGGTAGGAGCGATCACGGTGCTTACGCACACCCACATTGGTGATGAGCTACAAACTAGGAGGACAACATAGGACAGAGGTTCGAAGCTTTTGGACACCCAAGGCTCTCTTGCTCTCTCAATAAACACTTAAAGCACTGTCTAAGCTAGAAGGATTTAAACATTAAACCTCTAGATGTTCTATTCCAAGAAATATTTGAGAACATTAAAAATAGATTATAGTTTTTTTTTGTGTTATACCTTACACTAATTTTTTTAAAACTCTTGCTTTTGGTTTGTACTTTTCTACCAAACTTAATTACAATTATGTCATTCACATTTATTATTTGTTTAATGGGTCAATCCAAGTAAAGACCACACACAGCAAAAAAGCAAAAAGAAAAAAAAACTAAATGACATATTAATATTATTGATTTTAAATACATAGTTAGGACAACAACAATGCTTAAAATACTTTATAGTATAGTTTATTTTACAAAAAAAGTAATTTTGAAGGCACATGTAAACTAATCATATTAAATAATATCTTGCCCGTGCATTGTATGGGGCATGGCACTTATTGAGAGTTAAATCAAGCATGTTAATTAATATAAATGCACGGGGCATGGCACTTATTGAAAGAAATCAAGCATGTTAATTAATATATATCCTCTCTGATTTTATTTAGGTAAAAAGAGAATTTTTTTATTTTATTTATAAGTTATACTCCTTTCGTTAAAAAATATATGGCATTTTTTGAGGAGTTGGATATTAAAAAATATAAGACATTTTTAATCTTTTGAGGTGTAATTATTGACTTTTTTTTTTCAAAAGTGCCTTTATTAATAATGATTTTGTATTTATTGTAGGGTGTTTAATAGAGATAAATATAAAAATATAAAGTTAGTTTAAAAGCAAGTAACTACTTTATTGAGGAGTGAGATTCAGTTAAAAATATCTTATATTTTTGAATATCATTAAATTTTTATCACAAGTTTTCACTTTGATTATGTTAGATATTATTGAGAGAAAATACATTATTAAAATATGTATATTTAATAGGGTAAAATTAAAAACTTATTAAATTTTTAACCTAATCCTTGATTTAAATGAAACATGTTAAAAATGACTTAAAAATTTAAATCTTGCTGCCAATGTGAGTTTTTTGTTGGAAATCAATTTGTGGATATCTTTGTAAATATTTTTTTAAATTTGAAGGCATGTCCTAACTCTGATGAGCTCCAATACCTTACTTCCTTAAACTTTTGGTACATAAAAAAGGAAGAAGCTACTTATAAATAGTATCAGATAATAAATTATGTTGTACTCAACAAAAAGGAAAGTATTATCTCAGTAAGATTAATCATTCATATAACCCTCATTCTCCCCCTTTTTTTTTGGGTACTGGGATATCTTGCATGGTATTATGTGTTTCATTTGTAAAATTTGATATAATGCATGGGATTTATTTTGGTCACGTTATTATAGAATATAAAATGATAAAATAAAATGGTAAATTGACTTGAACTGAAATCAGTGAATCACATAAACCGTTATAGCATGGACGACGGAGTCGTGGGAGTGAGCAACGAGTCAATCAGAAATGGAAAAGTGTCGTGGTTATTGAATGATATTGTTTTTGTTGGGAGAGAAAGTGCTGGAAAGTTAAGACTCACAATGGCGTGGTCCTCAAAAGTTCGTTCCAGGTGATTTTGACTTGGGAGTACGTTTCCAGGATAACTGCCAAACTTCATTGAATGCGAACCAATTCGTTTAATGAATATTATGGGCTTCACGTCATCTGGGTTCGCTGAAATTAATGGGCTCGGTCCAAACTCTAAGGCTGCCTTACTCTTCCCGATGCTTCTTAACAGCCTAATTCCGACCATGTGGCTGTGTCTTGCCAGCTAAATCTCTGATTGGCCTAAATGAAACTGCATTTCTTGGCCCAAAAAGTGAGAAATCCACGTGGCAACATATCCATGAGACCATTATCATTACGGAGAACCCGATCACTCACCGTGTCATACATATCAACCCTAAATAAATGTTTCTTTTATCTTTTCCTTTTAATGTGAGCTTCTAGATCGAACCAGTGGATTTGAGCAATGAATATACGGCTCCCCCCCCCCCCTTTTCTTTTTTGACCTGAAATACACAGCTCCCTTTAAAAACATTGCAATTTAATCTTTGGAATCATAAATATAAGTTCCTTTGACTATCATGGAGTGCCCATCTCCCTTCACGCCATTTCTCTTGCGTTTTTAGAATTAAAGTGAATCACGAGTTTTTGTTAGTTATTTTAATATCATGTTATATTTTATTCCAATTTCATGTCATCATTTATTAAAAAAAAAAAACTAAAACTCTGTTCAAGTAATATGAATATTTTGAAAGTTCGTTAATGTTAATAAATGTCTCTAAATACTCCTGAGCAAAGTTATTAAACTCATGCATTTGAATAAATTTGTGAGAAGGATGTAAATTCAAAGCTTAACTTAAATTATGAACTCATAAGAATTTATCTTTAACATATAAAATATAATCATAATTTAATTTAAATATAAATTATTAAAATTAAATTTATTTACATTCATATATTATTATACTCAACATAGAACTTTTAAAATAGGCAACCTTATTTTTCATATTTTTATTTCCTTTTTTATCAATATTAATTTTTTTAGTTTTATTTTTCATTAAACCTGATCTTACTGCTTTTACGAATTAAGTTTTACACAATATATATCTATTTTACTCAACAAGTTTATAAGTAGATTGGCGTGATTTTATAAGCCAAAAAGTAAAATTAATAACTTGAAGAGTCCAACTCTCAAGTTTAATTGAGTTTTATATGATTTGAAGTTTATAAGCGAGTTAATATAATTTTATAAGTTAAAAACTTAAAAATAATAAACTCTTAAAATTAGTTTGGGAGTTTAATAACAATGCCCTTAAAAAAATATAGCCGTCTAAAATCCAAGCTAAAGTCAGTGATTATTTATAATAAAGTTAAGCAGATGCTCTGAAACGAAACAGAGTAAATACATTTAGTTCACTGTCATAATTGAGCAATTATTATTAATATTAAGATAATAAAAGAAGATAAGGAAGCAGTTAAAGTGAACTCGGATATGAATCTTGAAAACGCAGCTGCATAATCTTTTGTTTTGTTTTTTAAATGAAAGAGCTGTTCAAGCTAGTCTGAATTTCATTAAATCCTTTTCAAGGATAATCATAAAATTTTAAAAGAGACAATTCATAATAGTTAGTTCTTTGATATTTTTTAAAAAAATAAATTATAAATATTAATTTTAGAAAATTGTGAACAAGAATTTTTATTAAAAATCAAGAGTTGCATTTATAATTAAATATTTTATTTATAATTAAATTTTTAATTATTTGAATTGATATTTGTAATAAGTTAGTGAAAATTATATTGATTATTGAATCAATTAACATATTAGTTTAAAGATTAAAACTATAGTTAAATTAATATCAAACCTGTCGTTAATAAAATATTTTATTAAACCGGGCAACATATTAATATGACATTTTACTTTCGAACTTTCAATATGTAAATTATTTTCCAGTAATAAAAAGAATAAAGAAAAAGGAGGGGGGATATGGGAAAGGTGGGGAGGGAGAGAAGTGATCTGGAATATTCAGGGGAGAGGAGAGAGAGATTAAAAGGGGAGGGGAGATGAGACGGCAACACATAAGCGATACTTCAATTGGAGCACTGCCACATACCCTCTTCTGCATGCTCATCTCTAATCTGATGCAGCCACGCTTCTGCTTCTTCCTCTCTCTCCCCTTCCCCTCCTGATCTCTCCTTCCTCTTATATATCCCTCCCCCTCCTCTCCCTCCATTTCCGTCCTCTCCATTTCGATCTATCTCCCCTTCATCATGAGCAGCGTCTGTGCTGACCAGCACAAGTTCCATCCCTTCTCCCCTAAGAAGTCCCTCCTCGACATCCCTCCCCGCAAGCTCCTCACTCGCCGTTCCGCCGCCGCCGCCGCCGCCATCCACGACCCCGACATGTTCCCCGACTCCCCCTGCTTTTCCTCTTCCGACGAGGCTTTCCTTCGCAAGTTTCTCCCCCGCAACAACCTCAACGCCGACTCCGACTCCGACGACTCTGATCTCTATTCCTCTGATCACTTCCGCATGTACGAGTTCAAGGTACGCCGATGCACCCGCAGCCGCAGCCATGACTGGACCGACTGCCCCTTCGCTCACCCCGGTGAGAAAGCTCGCCGCCGAGACCCCCGCCGGTATCACTACTCCGGTACTGTCTGCCCCGAGTATCGCCGCGGGGGGTGCAGCCGCGGTGATGGCTGCGAGTTCGCGCACGGCGTCTTCGAGTGTTGGCTTCACCCTGCAAGGTACCGAACTGAGGCTTGTAAAGATGGCAAGAATTGCAAGCGAAAGGTGTGCTTCTTCGCTCACACTCCTCGCCAGCTGAGAATTTTGCCTGTTAATTCTCACTCCCATAGTTCTTCGTCGGCCGACCATCACGCTTCGTGCAAGAATCATAACAAATTCATGAACCCCGCCTCGGGATCCAAGAATTGCTGCTTGTTTTGCCATCACTGCTCTGCTGGTTCCACTTCCTCTCCGACGTCCACGTTGTTTGGGATGTCTCACATGTCGCCGCCACTTTCACCGTCGTCGTCCCCTGTTTCACCTCCTCTTTCTCCGGTGAAACTCAGGTCAACCGCGAACGGACTGTCGCCAATCTCTCGATACTGTGACAGACTCCCAGGATGCGAGACGTCTAGTAGGTTGGTGAATAATCAGGGGGTGGTGAGCTACAAAGAAGCTCTCACAGAATTAATGAGCTCCTTGGAGGGTCTGAATTTCATGGAAGCTAATGCTTCGCCTGTTTCTGCCACGAAATCCCAAAACCTGCCTTGGCTCGACATGTCTTCAATTAACTGTGAAGACCAGCAGCAGCAGTTCATTCTTTCACCCGCCACTTCTTTTAGCTGCGAAGATCAGCAGCAACAGTTCATTCTTTCGCCATCCGCTCACACCCCAACAACAACCTCTGTTTCTTCAAGCTTCTCCAATGGGAAGTTATATGCGAACAGCACGTTCCTCAGCAGTGAGAACAGGGTTGTTTCAAACGATAACGGGTCCGTTTGCTCAGCCCCGGATCTCGGATGGGTCAACGATCTGCTGATGTAGAAGACGACGAAACTGGTGATGATGACGATGGAAAGTGTAAATACAATCGAGCGACATTAAATGTCTGGCGCATTGTTATTGTTATTGTTTTTAAGTTCATTTCTTTGTCTGAATTCGCAGCTAAGTTTGTGACTATATTATATATATATATATATATTCCTGTGATTTAATTTACGCATTTAGATTTGAATGTCTTGTGCAGAGGGGAAGCTGATTCATGGAGTAAAAATGAGCCATGATTTTGTTTTCTTCCATCTCCTTGCTTTGCTAGTGGTATTACGTGTCAAGCCCAACCTTAATAAAAGCCTATATTTATGGTTTGCGTAGTCGTGCTCCATCCATGAGATATATATTTTGTCATTCTGTTAGTAGCTGCTGGTAAGGTGAATCTTTTACACATGGCAGGCATGCAATGTTCGTCGTGGTTTCATTCTGGAATCTTGTTGGCTATAAAAATGGAAAGTTGTGCCCGTGTATATTGTAATAATGCTTATTAATAAGTCAAGAAAATGACGAGAGGCCGACGCCTAAGTAACTGTACAAAAATATTTAACTAATCTAATTCAATTAGATTCAATGACTATACGATGACTGTATTTAATACAACACTAAGTATATGTAGCAGTAGCATTTAAACCGTTAAAATTATTAAGTATATGTAGCATTTAAACTGTTAAAATTTAGATTAACTGTTTCAGGATCATTGATTTGAATTGCAACGGTTTAAATATTTTATGTATTTAATGTCTGTATTAAATACAGAATCCAAATTCTCTAATTACTGTACCAAGAGGCATTTTTAGCCTTTGCAATAAAGGTGCAAATGAATAAAAGGCCTTTCACTTTTGCTTTACAGTAGTGTAAGAATTTGATTGTTTATGGAGACAGGATATTATTGTGAAGTTCTTACTTCTATAATTATAGATATGAATGAATTATAGATGAAGAGAGTGAAAGAGAACTTAACTGTCTAGCATGTTTTGATTTATAAGCGTGATATTGTTTTCCTTGGCCAGACAGAAAGACACAGTTTCAGAGTAAGTTTATTTGTGTGCGATTCGAGAATAATTTTCTTAAATATATACTGATATACCGATGACATTCATGCAGTGAACAAGTGCTAATAGTCTGAGTGAGGGAGGCGTTTCATTGTTTGCATTCCGATTCTGCCCCCAGAAAGAAAAGACTCTGGGAATGAAGCAAGGAATTATTAATACCCAAAACTGTCACATTACCAAACGGAATTATGACTCAAGTTGCGAGACCACCTCAATTAATTGGGTGTTGAACTAAACGTACGAGTTAGTTATGCATGATGATGTTTAGTTAGCCATGTAGTACACTTAATTACACATTTGCCCATCAGTGAAGAAGACAAGGAGAAACCATTAATTCCTTTTTTGTTTGTTTGCCATCCAAAAAAAATAATATTAGATTAAATTTATAAAATTTTATATCATTATCACTAGTCATCAACAGTCCAGCCCTATTTTAAACTTCATGCAAAACAGGATTACTTTTTTTTATTTACTTATTTAAAATGTGGTATTCCTATTGATTTGTTATTGCAGGACATTTTGTACGATTCATTATTAGCTTATAACATGGAGATGGTCGTGCGGGGACCTTCGAAGTACGAGACATTATTGTTTACTTAACTTAGTTGCATAGTATCCCTTAATTAAAGGTTGATTTATATATCTAAGTCGGGTTCATATCCAGTATTGTTTGTTAATTTATATATGGTCTTTATATATATATATATATATATACACACACAGTTGCATATGCCGTTAAAAATAATGAATTAAGGAATTGTATGTTTTAAATTTTCCAAGTGTTTTAAGGCATCATTTTAACCAAAAACTTCATGTTTATCCTAAACGAACACGTATACATGTGACACTCACTAAATTCAATTTTATGTTCATTGATTTGATTATTTGACTAGGATTCATGCACCTTATGATTCTATCTCTTTTCTTTATATTATTTTTTTCAAATCCAATTAGGATAACAATCAGGCCAATTATATGTAACTGCAAGCATCTGTACCTGTCTGTGAGCCAGTGAGGGTTCACAAAGCTCTTGATGTATTTAAATATTTTCTTTAAGTTAAGCGGCCATGATTTTTTTTTAATTATTCACAAGCATGCTTCTATTGGAGGCAATTTGTTTTTAAGTATATTGGCACATCTTTTAGTAGGGTTTTGAACTTCATCATATTGTAAAGAATTAACTTCTTTCATTAAACCCAACCTAGCTCATTAGTAGTATTCATGATTTTAATAAAGACTGTAGTATTCATGATTTTAATAAAGACTTGCTGCATCTAATATTTTTCTGACAATAAAAATGTCTCGATTCGAGCCTACTTCTATGTGTTGGACGACATTCTTAGTTTTCACACTTGGACTTAATTTGCTCACCGTAAAACGTGAAAGTGTTTTCTGCATTATTTTTTTTTAAAATATTACCGTATTCGGACCTATTTATTTTTTCAAAACAATTTACAAAACCAAAGTAGTCAAGCGGTGGCTAGCTTACACATTCGCCCCTCTCCAAAATGAAGCACTACAATTACGATTGTGTTGAGCAAAATATCTCACAATCTTAAAGGTTTTGGACAAAATTCTTTTTAATTAAACTAACTTTTATTTGTAGTATTATTTATATTCTAATATTTTCTAGAAACTGAATACTCTTGTCGAAAAAAATAATGTTTATGAACTGTAATTCTTTCAATTAATATATTATCATTTATAATTAATAGTTTCGGTCAGGCCATATATAAATTTCAAAATAAGGACTACAAGAAAATAATTTAAAATCACATGAAAATTATAATTCAATACTTTGATAAAAAAAATTAACCTCTTGTAATATCGAAAATAATTTAAAATTATCTTTCTTTACTTATTTAGGATGAAAATTAAAAAATAACATTTTGTTCTCTCTTTGATTTCTACTCCATATATATAAAGAATAATACTCCCTTCATTTAAAAATGTAAGGTATTTTTAAATGAATCTCACCATTCAATAAAGTAGTTACTTACCTTTAAACTAATTTTATTTTTTTTATATTTACCCTTATTAAATATCCTATAATAAATATAAAGTTATTTATCAATAGGGGCACTTTTGAAAAAAAGCAATGATTACATTTCAAAATATTAAAAATATTTTACATTTTTTAATATTTAATTCTTTAAAAAATGTATTATATTTTTTAATGGAGGGAGTATCATTATATCATATGTAGGGTCCTAACTTCTAACATACCTTACTCTAATATTTTTTGAAATGCCTTGCGCCTTTCTATTTTTTTAATTATTGGTTTTTATATAAAATAAAAAACTTTATAATATTTTTAAGTTTTGAAATGATAGAGTTCTGTATTTTTTACAATTTTTTATAGAAAAATATCAACAAAATATTTTATCGAGGATCCAATAATCTAATAAAAAATTGAAAAGACTGAATATTATAAAAGACATTAGAAGGTAGATTAAAGGCACCAAAACTATATACATGTATGTGCATCCATGAGACGATTTGGAGGACTGACAGCGTCGGAGCTCTGAGGTCAGTGAAAAGAAATCATTCGTTCAAAATTCTGTTCAGTGCTACTAAACCTGCTGCTTGAAAAGTATTTTTGTCCCCCTTTTTAATCTCTTTTTCATACATTCATTGCTACGTGCAAAACTTGAGGTAAAAGTAAAACATCTAATTAATTAATTCGAGTAAAAAAGTAAACGTAACTCAAAACCCTTGGACTAGACATTCACATTTACAAAAGCGCTCACAGTCCTCGTCTATAGTGTAATAAAAAGCAAAAGTATCTCAAGAGGATCAATCTAGACGCAACGAATTTAAGGGAGTCAAAGAGCATTTCGACATCAGAATACCTTATCAAGTATAAATCCAAAATAGGCAGAAGCGTAGTAAAATACAGATACGAGTCGCTTTTGATTGCAGAGTAAGGAAGAAAATTGAATCCTACACAGCCAAGTAGCTGAGCTGGGCTCTTTATGACACTGAAAGCATAATACTTGTTTCCTAGGAGGCAAGCTTCATTATATCCAAGACAGGCAGGGCGGTGGGGGCAATATAACCCATAAGGGTGTGTTTGGAATAACTCTTTTGGTGGGGTTTGGTGATGAGGCAATTAGGGTTAGGTAGTGATTGCCAAAAACTTTCGCAGAAATGGCGTGGGATAGGGGAGCAACCCATGCTAAAATGACCCTCCATCATAGATAGCGTTTCGTGAGGTCCCCTAGCTATCTGCCTCGCCTTTGATATAATATTAATAACCCCTTTGATTTTCGTTTCATGGCACGGAGAATTTAACCAAGCTAAGAACCTTTATTTGTGGGACAAGAGGCCCATACTGTGTTTTGCTTCTTGTGACTTTCTTCGCCTCTGCAAAAGATTGCCGACACGTCTGGATGGGTGCGTTTTAAGCTAATCATCTCTCTTTCTGCAGTGTCTGTGTGCAGAATAATTCTGATGGACTCTCTATTTTTAATTGAATCCTGACAGTGGTTGGTGAGAGAGAAAAAAAATAGAAGAAAACGACTTCTGTTAAATAGGTTATTAGAATATAATGTGGTCTTCTTGCACATCAGATTCATTCATCCCCTGACTACATCACCCATGCTCGAGAGACTTCTTAGCTGAGAAGAAGAAAATACACAAAAATGTTGCGCTATTGTAGTACAAGCGCAATGAACGCAGAGTTTGAAGGAGCCAGCAAGCAAAACGAGAGGGAAACGGTTAAGATTTATCTTGTAACACATTCAGAAGTGTATTGAGGAAGAGAATCTATGTGACACACATATATGAATCTTTTGCATATAATTAATAAGCTAAGTAATTAATTACGTCGGGTAAGGAATTAATACTCGGTCCCCCCCCCCCCCACCAAAAAAAAAAAGGGAAATAGATGCTTGTAGTTGTATTGTAAGGCTCTAGACATGTGATCTTGCTGCAAATCTCCTTGTTCGATCGGCAGACGCAAGATTGATCAGTAGGAAGAGAAGAGGAAGAAAAGAAACTGAAGCTCTGAAAAGGATCAGCTGGCAATGTGAAGCTAATCTGGCATTACATGGCCACGGAAGAACGAGAAAAAGAGGTTACAGGCAAATAAAACACTACTACAAAAATACTCTAAGAGAGCACTTATTTTTGTCTTATCAAAGTGCTTCCAGAGCTTCCAAGTGCTTTGTAAACACTCCTATAGATTAAATATACAGGAACACTTTGTAAACACTTCTATAAATCAAATGTACAGGAGCACTTTCATTAAAGTGCTCTAATAGATTTATTACTGTAAAAAAAAAAAAAAACATACAAGTACTTTACAAGAGTGCTTTTAAGAAGAGCACTCCCGTATGGTGCTATAGAAGAACGTACTTTTTTTGAATGCTCCTCTATCATATAATTTTGAAAGCGCTCGCTTAATGAGCGTCCTCGTATGTTTAAATTTTTGTTGAATAGTTTATGGCTGCATACCTTTGGTCATAACATAGAGCATAGGCCATAGACATTCTTAAAAGTACTATTTCCCTTTTACTTGAACAAACTTCACCATAAAAACTGAGCGAAAGGAAGGAGAAAAATGGAATGAGTTTCGGATGATGAAGAACACCAAAATTGGACTACATTAGAACAGGAGAGATTTCTTTTCAATTGCAAAGAATGTAGGTGGAGGGAGGGAAAGAAAAAAATTTGGATGGATTCACATATGTCAAGTGTGGCCCACCAACCTTCCCCTAGACCCTATTATTAAAAAAGTCCAAAAGTCAGAAAAAGACACTTGATAAAGTTATCAATTAAGATCTATTGATGAAATGATATATAAAAGAGTTGGCAATAGCACCATATCATTTATGTTGTCCATTTTATTTAATGGAAAATAAAGTCCTATATATTGTTGTTAAAGCTTGTAATGAATTGTTTTCCTATGAACCATCGTTAAATTAAAGAACAAAAGAAAAAAACAGAGAGAAATAATGGAACATATAAAAAGACATACTTGATATGAAAGCTTATGTGCATTATAATTGTAGAATCGGAGCAATGATTGATAGAAAGATAATTGAGAGACCATCTTTCATTCCTCAAACTTCGTATAACATATGGGATTAATCTAATTCTGAGAGCAAACATATATTGACATGTGTGTGATTTACTAATTTCATTTCACTTGGTTTTTGTTATTAAAAAAAATATTGTGGATATCCCTGGTGTAGCTTAGCAGATGAACGTGCTCAATAGGAATGAATTTCAACGTAAGAATGAACTGCAAAGTTTTTATTAAGACATGAAAAGTACTGTGGATATCTCCTAGTATATGTTTGGAATTTTTGTTTTTTGTTTTTATTAAAATGATGATTCATTCATAACCAGATATTACGAACTCAAAGCACCTTTATATGACTATTTCTCTCTCTTTCCTTCTCTTCTTGAATAAAGGAGGGAGGATGGTTTATATGTTTGGAATTTAGATAAAGGATTTATTGCTTGTTTAGATGTATACAGTGGTAGAGCTGGACCTTGAATTAGGAGGTGCAGACTGCAGAATAATATAATTTTAAAAATTAATAATTAAAAAAATAATATTATAATTTTTTAAAATTAATTACATTAGGCAAAAATATAGTAACATAAAAAAATTATGCATATTTTTATTTGGGCAAAATATATTGAATTTTTTTGGCCAAAAATATGTTGAGAAGGTTGACATATAATTTAAATTTGAACCCCTAAATATTTTTTATTGAATATCTAGAAAGTTCAAAATATTAAAAATATTGATAAATTTTTCATACTCCATATGTAATTTTCTTCATATGAGATGATGCATTTTGTCCCCACGCCACTGGATGTATATATGCCTCCACTCTTTTACAATCTTCTCCGTTTTTAATACATGACATTTTCCAAAAAAACTATATTTGATATAATATATAAGATATTAATTAGTTTTTATATATTTTTAAACTATATTCATATTTCATTTTTTTTAATAAAATGATGCACACAATTATGTAACGAATTCCGTAAGTGTACGAGTCATAAAAATAGTACGCGATAAATCAAAATCGATCTCACAAAAAATCAAGTTAATTGGTAATTAGGCAACAAATTTTTCATTTTCATTTAAATCAAGCAAAACAAAATTTAGATTTAATATTGCAAAATAAGGAATTAAAATTATATGAATACACTAAAATTAAAATTCCAACAACTACAAATAGTCAAGGCAATCTAGGGTATTAATAAATTTACTTGAACTACAAATAGTCAAAGCATGTAATTTCTCAAATAAATTTACTTAATATTAATTTATTAATCTAGAGTATTAATAAAAATAATTATCTTTTGATTAATTACACCGCTCTCTTGAACTAATATGCTATTCCCAACACAATTACTCAAGAGACAAAAATGCATAAATCTACTTTAATGTGATTATATAGGTCCAATAGGTATATTCCTATCTTATTGACAAATTAGAATAAATTTTAATCTCACATTACTCAATCTAATGGTCTAATACAGATATTTCTTTTCCAAGGCAAAACCAAAACCCCTAAATTCACACTCAATGATGGTCAAGCATTAAGTAGACAAATAAATACAAGATAAGTAAACAAAACTAATATTAAGCTGAAGTAAATGGTTCAAACATGTTCAAGTTAATAACCACCCTAGATTAAGAGAAAAGCAACCACACATGGCTTTCATGACAACAAAATTAATAATATATAAAGCAAAGTAAAGAGAAGGAAAATAAAAGCTTAATCAAATAATCTTCAGCGAAATCCTTAATTTTCTATTAAACTCAAGCTTCTCCAATTTTTTTTTTACTCTTTTTTTTCTTCCTAGATGTTTTGCAATTGTTGGAGGTGAAAAATACACGAAAATGAGGTGGCCAAGCTCTAAAAGTTCTCTGACAATTAAAATTATACATTTTATTAAAATTGCGCTTCGCTATAACGAACATGGCTTGTTCAAATTTAATTCCTTGAACTCTGAAATTTTTTTCTTTGAACCCTTAAATTGGGCCTCTCTACATGCATAAAATTCAAAATTAATGCTAGAATTAGTCCACTAACTTTTAACATATTTTCAAGCTCATTTTCATACATATTCATTCACTTACTCATATTTTTACTAACAAAATTTAAATAAATAACTTCTAATTATATTAAAAATATCAATAAATTTAATAAAATATTAAAAGTCATCATAAAATGTCACTGGAATTTAAATGGTCACTATTAAAATATTTAATAATATAACTAAAAAAATTTACAATTTTTTAAAAAGTTAATATTTCAACAAACTTGTTTTGGTAACCGTAAAATAAGTATAAATATCCTGTATTATGAGCATGAAGGATTTTTCTTCTTTTTTTTGGCCAAAAGGAGGGTGTATTGTAAATTGGAGTATTGTTTCTTAATATTATTATTGATATTGATTTTTTTTCACAAAAAACAAGAAATCATTATAATTGAAATAAAAAAATGTAAGGGCATCCATTCGCAGGTGTCCGTCACGTTGACCCCACTCCTAGTGCCGATTTCCCAAACAGCCAGTTGATTGGCATTTTACCGTTGAAGCGGGGCTAAATTTCAAAAAGGACCCATCTTTCTCCAACGGCTACTACACGCTCAATGTCTACATTCAAGAACTTCTCCACGACAAACCATAAATCTTGCCACCAAATTTCCAGAAACTCCATGAAAGTTTTGCTACTAATTAAATTCGCCATCAGATTTCAGGATTTCAGTCATTAATGGCTTCTTCTACGCCTCCTTATCATCGTTCCGACAAGTCTCGAACCAAATCCTCCTCTCGCCTGGCCCGGATTGGTGATAAAGCAAGCCAAGAGCCTCTACGTATTTCTCTTGACCTCGTTCCATCTCCCACCAAATCCCTGTCACCTTCTGCCTTATCTCTTAAATCTCCTCCTTCACTTCCCATCAAAGAACTCCTCCTCCTTCCACCTTCGCCTCGTAGAAGGTCTAAGACCCGCCTAGCTGATCGGCTTGAAATGGCCGAAGAATATGTGGAACCTGTTGGGTTACATAGGCGCTGCAAAAGTAGAGGAGCCCAAATGGGTTTGCTGGCATCCCCGAGGAATTCCCGGAGGTCAAGGAGGCGATCGGAGCTTGAGATTCGAGAAGAGAAAGATACGGGATTGGCAGATGAGATTGGAAAGCCAAGGAAAAGAAGGCACAGTGGGCGATCTAAGGAAAAGAAGGAGAAACTGAGTTTGGTCCCCTACGTACCAGCTTCGAGTTCTTCTCCAAGTAGGTCTAAATGATTTTTTATCTATGTACTTCAGATTTCAAGTTATAAACATATCGGACATAGCAGTTAATATGCGCGTGTCTGCTTTCTCTCTTCTTTTCTGCGTGGTTTGTTGTTCAGAACCTGAGGGAGAAAATGGAGGTAATCTAGATCGTATTGGACAGCTCACAACTGATTTGATTATGTGGAAAGATGTATCAAAGTCAACCCTATGGTTCGGCTTCGGCGTCCTCTGTTTCTTATCATCTTGCTTTACTACTGGTCTGAACTTGAGGTTGGCAACCTTCCTCTCTGCTTTGTTTTGTTTTTCCCCCCTCCAGTTTCTCCACTTTCCAATCAAGTAGAGAAAAGTCTAAGACATTCTTAAACTTGTCATTCCAGCGTTTTCTCAGCCATGTCACATCTAGCAATTCTATATCTGGGTGTTTCTTTCATCTCCAACTCAATTTGTCAAAGGTGAAAGCTTCCAACTTGTATAGTTATCCGGCAAAGTCCAAACTATCCTTGTTTGAATGTGTTCTAAATCTTCAAAATTTGTATTTCAGAAACCAGATCAAAAAGAAAGGCGAAGTCAAGCTGAAAGAAGTTGACATTTTACGTCTCGCAAAATTGATTCTTCCCACTTTAAATCTTGCAATTTCAAAGATACGAGAGATTTTCTCAGGGGAACCATCCATGACCCTAAAAGTAGTCCCCAAGGCCAATCTTTCAGTTTCAAAATCATGTCTTAAACTGCTCAATATGTTAAAACAACTGGTCTTTAATGGATGCAGGTAGTTCCTTTCCTTCTTCTAGGAGCAGAGTATGGCCACCTTCTTACAATTTGGAGGCTGTGTGCCATTGGTGAGTACCTAATGAACTCCATGGCCAATTTGCTGAGAAAATGAAACAGCAATTATCATGTTTGCATTCATACATGAGTTCCGTCAACAAATATCTTAGCTTTTCTGCGATATGGATTCACAGGATTTTTTGTCAGCTTCAGTGTCCCAAAGCTTTATTCTTGCTACTCTGCTCAGATAAACCAGAGAGGTAGTCCTCCTGCTTAGAGGAAATAATATAGGTCTTTCCCAATTTTCGATACTTGACTAATAATTTACAAAAAAAAAAAACTGCGGTGCAGCTGAATGCTTCAAATTGCGGTTGATGGACACATGGAATGGTTGTACTCACAAGAAGTTAGTGGTAGTATCGGCTGTCACGGTCTTCTGGAATCTATCATGTATGAAGACCCGAATCATCACAGGTAATTCCGAGCCAGAGATTTGACTGTAATTTATTGCACCACGGATAGTTGGGTCAGCTACACTAATCAAAGTCCAAACACCACGTCACTCGTTCATATCCGCCTGCAAAAGGTTGCATGACTTATTATCTTAAAAAATGTACAGAAATAAGCCATTTTGCTTAAATTAAAATCAATATTTAGCTGGGCCAAAAATGTTGGCTGCTAATTCAACCTTTTTTTTTTTTTTTACTCGGATTATCATAACTCTGGAAGTCGATTCTTACGATACGATACTCCTTGCTTTGCAGCATTTATAGCGCTCGTAATATTTAGATATTTTCGGCAACATGTAGTGCAAGAAGTAGAAGATGGGGAAGACGTAGGAGAGAAGGAACAACAGCAAGCCTTGGTGGTGGCAGAAACAGAGGAAAAGGAACAGCAGCGAGCGATAGTGGTGGCAGAAACAGAGGAAAAGGAACAGAAACCGCAGCAATAAGTCTTTTGCTGCCAATACTAGCACTTACCTATATGCTGACACTTAACACACCAATAAGTATGTTATAGATATACATGGAACCTTTCTTAGTAGTTCGGTGAAAGGGTTGAAAGTGTTTTGGCCTATGTTCAATATTTTTTCGCCATGTATAATTTAGAAGTATATTTTGGTTGGTTATCGATGTGCACAAATACTTCCAATATGCAAGGAAAAATCAATCCACTTGACTTCACAATTTATCAACGTTTTAAATTGACTTGACTTATTCACAGTCAGGGACATGAATGAGCATATTACCACTGAGTATAATAGTTGCAACATTTCAGAATAACAAGATTTACCTGCACTGAAATTTGTTAGGGATAGCTAAAATAACTAGCTGGAATCCTCTAACTATCGTTGATTATTATTTAATGTTCAGATGCAACACTAGAACTTGCTCTTCTCCTTTCTCCAAATATTTTGAATAGTCACTTGGTCGAGAAGGGGAAAAATTATGTTAAATGAACCTTGCTGAATGCTGGAATTTTCTGAATTCCAGTCTGCATCATTTCTTTCCTAATATCAGCAGCATGATCCCATCTTTCCTTATCTGCGTTGATGCTTGATAATAATACATATCGGCCGCAATGTTGAGTCTGCAACTCAAGCAGCCTTCTTCCTATTTCTTCTCCAAGGTCTATAGCTCCATGAATTCTACAAGCACTCAATAGAGCCAATAGAACAGATGTATCAGGCTTACAAGGCATATTATTTATGATATCAGCTGCTTCCTCCAAATGCCCTGCTTTTCCCAAAAGATCAACCACACACCCATAGTGCTCCATTAATGGTACTACTTTATAGTAATTTGACATTGACCGAAACAAGTACAATCCTTCTTTAACAAGTCTTCCACGAGAACAAGCGGTAAGAACTGCTACAAAGGTGATACTATTTGGTCGGAGCCCTTCAGCCTTCATATCTTCAAACATACTGAGAGCCTCCTTCTCTCTACCATTTGAAGCTAGTGAAGAAATCATCGCATTCCAAGTGCAGACCTCTCTAACATCCAAACAGTTAAAGACATTCAAGGCATAATTGAGGCAACCCATCTTCCCATAAACATCTACTAGTGAAGTTCCCACAAAAACACCCAAGTTGATTTCATTAACTAGGGTGTATCCATGTACCTGTTTTGCACAATTGAGTGCTGCTTTGCCATCAAGATTGGCACAGGATGAAAGGACACCCACATATGTAGCCTCGTTTGGCTTGACCAAATGATCCAAGACATCCCTGTGAGCCATCATCTTCGCAAAAAACTGAATAGCCTTGCCAAATTTTGCATTCCTTGCAAACCCGTTTATCATAGTTGACCAAGAAATAACATCCCGCTTGCACACGTGTTTGAAGAGTGAATTAGCAGACTCCATATTCCCATTTGTACAGAAAGCATGTAGCATTGCATTACATGCCACAGTGCAAATATGAGGAATTTCATTGAACACCTTACAAGCATCAGCTAAATTGTAATTACCCGCATAGAGAGCAATGAAAGTGGTTTGTACAAATGGGTCACATAGAACACCTCGCTTGATCACTTGAGCGTGGAGTACTCTTACCAAAGAAGGCGAGTGAGAAGCAGCTTTGATGAGGGGCGGAAACGTGTGGTCGTTTGGCAGGACTTGGCTAGCAAGCATGTGAGTGAAAAGAAGAAGAGCCTTGTGAGAGAGTCCAGAAATGTATTGAGCTCTGATCAAGGCGTTGTATAAGAGGGTGCTCGTCCATTTTAGATGTGACGGTGTATTGGAGTGATGGAGGAGGTGACCACTGGTGATTACAAGGGAATGGATTTGGGAGACCAATCTGGAGTGCTTGATGAAGCGTTGCAGAAGTGTAAGCAAAAACTTAGGTGAGTGAGTCATAAGAGCCACTTTGCATTCATCAAGCTTTGATTCTCTTCCAAGGGCAACGATTGTCACACTCCAAAAATATAAGTGTGACCAGCCGGAATATGAGATAACCCATATTCTTTAAGCCTTAAAACATTGAGAAACCCGGACATAATAATTACAAGAACACCAATATCATGATTCATATATATATAAGCCATAGATTCTTGTACACAGAATATGAAGCTCATTGTAGAAATTTTAGCAAGATCTCATCTATAAATTAAACTTTTCAAAAATTCTACAATAGCCTAAATAGACGAGTACAACTTGCATAACTCTACTCCATGACAGTATATAATTAAGAGAAAACATAATCTTTGGTCCCTATAGTTTCATTGGATTTTGCTTTTAGTTTTTGTAGTTTTTTTCCAGTGTTTTCAGTTCCTAACTAAAACTACTGAAAAATAAAAATTATAGGGACCTGAAAAACAAATGTCACCCAATCTTTCTGAAACTATAGAGATTGAAAACACTGAAAAAAAACTATAGAGACTAAAAGCAGAATTTGATGAAACTATAAGAACCAAAGATTATGGGGCCATTTAAAATTGTTTTTATTTCATTGTTTTGAAAATTGGTGTTTTGTAAAACATGTTCTGAGAACAAAAAAAATAATGAAAATATGTGTTTTTCTTATTCTCCTTTATTCTTCAGAACAATAATCCTAGAACACCTGAAAGTTATTTCCATTTTTTTGTTCTCCAAAACAATATTTTATTTTATTTTATTTTATTTTTTTGTTTTCTAAAACACTTTTTGAAAACACATTACCAAACAAATTTTTTTCTTTTTCTATTATGAAGAATAGAAAATTATTCCCAAAACAGGCCTTATATTTTCCCAGTAATCAATATGCAAAAGAAGACATAGATCCTACCAATAGACTATGAACTACAGCCCCACCTACATGCTAACTTAAACTATGATCCTGTCAGGCTTAGGGACATCCCTCTCATCTTACTTACTTTAATATGCTTCAAGATTCAATTCAGTGACATCAAGTTTTATAGTCTCCAAATCACCATAATATATTTAAGCATCAAGCATCATTGTTCAAGTTTCATCAAGTATCATTCTACATACTCATCTTCTCAACACATCAATTTCCTTTCTCAAACGTTCCATCAAACATTTGGTATGCATTCCAAAAGCTAACACAAGAATAGGTAAATTTAGTCCTTGAATTTCCAATCAATCGTGTCTGCAACGTCATTATAAGGTCACTAAACTTTCTTATCTTAATTCCAAGAGAGATTTAAATTGAAAATCGATTCAAACATGACTCAAATTCTTCCTCTTCCCTCAACAAGAGCTAAAAAATAACGAATAGGAATGCTTACCAAAATTAAACTCCTTGTCTTGTCAATTTCAGTTTACATTAAACTCCTACTCCACTCATAGCCACTGCCACAACAAGGAAAACGAAGCTCTATCCTTAAACCTCCCACGACACGCACAAAGCAGGTAAAAGGAGGAAGAAGGTCCACATACCCTCATCACACCATCGTCACAGAGGAAGGAGGAGGGAAGCTCGACGATTACGCGCCCACAGCAGCGGCGCACGAAAGCTCACACACACCCCGGTGACGGAAAGGAGAAGAACGACGACGCTGAGCAAGGACGGAGGAGTTCGAACACGGTGAAGAGGCTTCCAGAAATCATTACCCTTCCTTCTACATTTCTTTCTTCGTTCAATTCTGCCGAACTTGAGAAAACAGGGCGGGAAAAGGGGTTTTATTTGGGGAAGAGACAGAGCAACTAAAACTCCTAATGGCAGTGTTAAGTCCATATATGATAGAGCAGAGCACATCTCTACATTAAAATGTTAATCGGAAATAAAATTATTATTACAAGTATTTATTTATTTTTGGATACTAGTATTTATATTTATTTATTTCTATTTTTGGACCATTAGAGGGTCCTCCACCAGAGGTGGTGATGGAAACTCACAAGTCATAATTGGTTGTCCGAGAATGATGAACCGGAAAAGAAATTAGCGGCTCCGATTAGACATTCTTAATGACAAAAGAGAAATTCAGAAAAGATAATCTGCTCTATGTATTGAATACAGGTTCTTGATTAACCAAGAACGAATTTGATCTTCGTGGTGAGAAAATTAAGGATTGCTGACAGAATTAGAGGACGGCGCCATCTATTTGCAGGAAGTCCGCTGTTTCAGAGTACTCTACGTGATTTGTTTTGGGCTTATCCCCAGGTCAAGGTAATGTTTGATGCCTGGCCTGGTACTAGGAACTTGGAACTGGAAGTTGGAAGGCCTCCCAAGCAAAAAACGGTGTGAACTCGTGAAGTTTATACTCGAAACTATTAACAGCTCCAAATTAATTTTCCAGAAGAAGAACAAGAGTTATGACTTTAGAGTCTTTGAGAATTGGAGATTGTTAGTAGTTACAGTCCACTTCGGTGATTTCACACAGTGTAGTAAGGATTATTGAACAATAAAAAAAGCTAATATTCTTATTCGTCAGGGATATTATTTTTTATACTAAAATAATCTATTTTTTAAAAATACAGGGTCACAAAAAAATTGTGCAAAAAATAAAAAGTCACGTCATATTAAAAATCATTAGGTTTCTACATTCTAAAATGGGTCATTGTAAATAACAATATTAAAATTATCTTTAAGTGCCTGATGAGTAAGGAAAGGCACACCTATTCGCTTTTCTAAATAGATAATCAAACGTGATAATTTAATCTCTCATAAAAAAATTTCTAATTTTGTTAATGATCTCAAGAAGGGAGTGATTCTTGCAGAAATTATGTTAGATGAGTAACAGAGCTTTTAAAGAGTCAGAATATATATGAATTATGGTAAGTTTAGCATTACAACAAAGCTTGATTCTTTTCAAGATACCTAAGATTTTGGCAATTATGCTTGGATGATATTCGGGATATTTGGAAAAGCCCTTAATCCAATTCCCTTGATTGTCGTGTATGAGGCCTTTGCAAACACCAGCCCTATTGATATTAGTTGCACTGTTGATGTTGAGTCAGACCTAACCTGCTTTAGGGGTTTCCATCTAGTTTTAAATCTTTCACTTCTCTTCCTCAGGAGATTAGTTATACGTTAGAGTTTGAAGTCATTTAGAATTTGTTGGATGGAGTAGAAAGCAATATTAGTTTCTTTATGATCTTTTTCAGAGAATATTAAGTTGTATTTGTTTTTTCATATGTTTCAAGAGACTTGAGTAAATAATATTTGTTAAGGTGTTCTTCTTGTTTTTGAGTTCCCAACATCATTTTTTGCATTTTAAATTATTCAATTTTGCACAAATAAAGAAAAGAAAGTGTTAATCTTAAAAGGATTAATTATTTTTTAATATTAAAATATTTTATGTGAGTTGAATCTTAGAATAGGATAAGTCTTGTGATTTTAAAATTATTTTTAGAAATACTTTCATATTATCAATTAACGAATTTTTTGCACTAATTATATAGTCGTGTTGTGCTCCGTAAGTGCATGAGCCGTGATAAATAATATAAAATAAGTAAAGTATTATTCTTATAAAGATTTGAATTAAAAATATAGTTAAACAAAAGGTATTGTAAATTTAATTTAGTTGAGCGAATTTAAAACACGATTGATTTTTAAAAGATAAATTAAATGTGTAAAAAAGTATGAAAATATATAAAAGAAATTAATTCAAGACCTTTTAAAAGTAATTAGGTCTAGAATTATTTTTTTTTCATTTATACTTCAAGAACACTCAATCCACCCCTAATATATTTTGCTCTTAATGATGTTACCCACAAGTGTTCTCTCAAATCTCCAAGTAGGTGTTGAGTTTAATTAATCATTTAATATCTTAATTAACTAATTAAACTTCAATTTTTCATGCAAATCCTATGTGATTTTGTGAGGTTAATGAATGTATCCTTATCTTATTAACAAAACTATCCTTTTAACTTACAAATTTTAAATTTTCATACAATTTAACCCAAGTTCTACACTTAACCTAACTCTATTGAGCATTAATCAAGTGAACCTAACAATTTAGTTGATGGCCAATTAATTATAAGCATTAAGTATGGAGTAAAATTAACATAATCACATCGCTAATCGCAAATACAAAGGGAGAATGAGTATTTAATCCATATAAAAGGTTTAAAATAATCTTAAAATTAAGGATTTAGCTACAAATATTTATAAAACCTATGAGAAAATACAAATATATTAGCATGAACATTGAACAAAAAGAAAGGAAGGAGAGCGAGGAAGAAGAATCAAGATATGAAGCCAAAATCTCTTCTAATTTTTAAACCCAAGTTCAACCTCCACCAAAATCCATGCCTTGATGCACTCAAAACTTTAAAATTTTTTCAAGAAGTCCAAAATGTCAGCCAATATTGAGAATGGATCATATACAATCCAAAATCCTAATTTTATTAGACAAATAAAATGCTTAATTTTGCTACTATGACTTTGGAACAACTTTGTTTTGTTCTTTCAGTTAATGAAACTTATCATTTTTTTTTACTTGATTTCTCCATTCAAAAGCTTTCAAAAAGCATCAATAAAAGTCCAAAAATGCATCTAATCAAACTTTAAATCAAAATAACAAAAATTAACTAAAAAGCATTGAATTAAAAATAAATGTACAAAAAATATATATAATTGTGTCAAAATATATTAGAAACTAAAAAAATATGCTCAAATAATATGAAATTTTAGAGATTATCAAGTTGCAAATAATATGAAATTTTAGAGATTATCAAGTTGCAATGAGATTCATTATCAAAAGTCTTTTTTGTTTTTTCCCGCCTGCATTATCAAATTTCTTATCTGTACATAGGCCGCAGTCAACATTATTATTATTATTTTCTTGGGTCAAAGTAGCCAACATTATTCATTGATCGACATACATTTAAAAAAAAAACATCAGGTGAGTTAATTATTTGGGAGTAGTATTTGTAAATTAATACTCACTCCGATTCTAAATGCTGGAGATTAAGAGGACAGTGATGAAGAGAGATCAGTAGGAAAATGATAAAAATAAATGCAGAGATGAATAATCTTATAAATGGAATAACTTTACAGTAGTTGACCGTGAATTGAAATAATTTCATGGGAATATTGCATATTGAGAATGCCAAGATATATATGAAGACTATATGGTTTATGAATGTATATAATTCGCCTAATAACTCTCTTTCCCTGTACACAAAAAAATATGAGACATGATATATATATATATATATATATATATATATAGATCAGTTGCCGGTGCGGCAGCCTTCAGCAGATTCGCAGCCTCGGTTGTAAGGATTAGCAAGAGGCAAGTTGCATTGTGAGCGCGATCTGGGTCCGCATCCCGTTGCTGTGTCCCGAGTCACCGCCCCATAATTGATGTAAT
Source organism: Prosopis cineraria (assembly GCF_029017545.1). NCBI lineage: Eukaryota > Viridiplantae > Streptophyta > Magnoliopsida > Fabales > Fabaceae > Prosopis > Prosopis cineraria. Next base: position 34,959,476 of record NW_026555338.1, on the reverse strand, counting down.
TTCCCTCAGCCCCGCTCATCAGCACTCCCATTATCACCACCACACATATCATCGCTCCCATCATTTCCCTTGACGCCATCCCCTTCTTCTTCCCCTTCTTCTTACAATGATCTCTTCACTCTAATTTCCTGCCTCCAGATTTCCTTCCTTATATAATCATATTCTAACGTAAAACAAGTTCAATCCTGTGGTGTCCGTCCCCATCTCTCCTCCTCCATTCTGACCCGGTCCTCCCTCCTAAACATAACCTTTGGACTTGCATGGCTAAACGGTCTGAGATTTTGAACAAAAAGTTAGGACCTTGATTAGCCAAAGAAGGACTTCTAATTTAATCTTTATTGATGAGAAGATTTACTTTTTCTTAAAATCAAAAGTTACATTACAGAAACTCTCCCGTCTATTTTCAAGCGTCTATTTTAATCCATCTGGCCATAATGGAATTTAAGATAATATTTTACCCATGGCAATCCATATACAATATCTTACAGGGCAATCTTAACCACATGTGACATCCCCTTATGGCATTTGCATGATAAGTGGGGATACACACATTCAAGTTTTAAATGACAAACGAAGGTGGATATATAAGTTGGAGGTATGATGACCAGTGGAGGTCCGCGATGAGTTTAGTTGTTCAATTTGAAGACCATGCACGGAAGGTGGTCATGCAAGAGGCCAAGAAGCGTTAATATTCAGCTCAATTCAACCATAAAAGCCAGTACTGTTGCGTGCCCTCGATCTCTTAGTTTAATTACGGTCCAATTGTTTTTTTAATCTGTTTTAAGGTTTAATGGGCTGATCTTTCAATTTATTTAATTAGAAATCCTAATTAGTCTTCTAGCTTGTCTATAAATTTTGTAATACAATTTTTTTTTAATAAAGTCACGGGACAAAATTGTCTTTTTATTTGACGTTTTAATTAAGTGTCTAATAACTATCAGTTTAATCAAGTACGCTAGTAAGGTTTCAATCAGGGTTTTCTTGACTTAATTTTTAGTTAGGTCTTCAACAGTCTAATATAGGATAGAAGTCTAGTTAATTAAGGGTTCTTTGCTTATTTTAAGAAGGCGTCAATTGTAACCTTTATTTTCAATGGATGAGTGATGTTTGGATTTCTTTTGTGATCGAGTTTATTTTTTTGTGCTTTTGTGTTATTAATCGAATGTATTTTGGTTTTATCGAGACTTATATACTTTAAATATATATAGTTAAATTAAAGTTGTAAAACATCAGTTTTCTTGCAATCCAAATTTGTTTATCATGATCATCTCAACTCGTGGATGCCACTTCCAGCACCTCAAAAGTCGTTTCAGGATTAACTTTCATATTATTAAAAAGTTGTTTGGCTTTCAAATGCTATTTTTCAAAAGTCCATTGAACAATAAAAAAAAAAAGCAGGATTCCAATTTTTCAAAAGCTAGTGAAGGTTGGTTTTGAGTTTCAAGAGTGGACTTTTGTGTAATTTCAAATCCGATCACCCTTTGCTCCCATATTATTATACCCTGTGAATTCTGGCCACCCTTCTCGTTGTCCATGACCTGGTACCGACCATGCAAATCTCCTCCCTTGCATCCTTGATCCTCCAGGTTTTTCTATGCCAAGCTAGACTGTATTTTCTTGGTTTAATTTTAAGATAGGTTTTTAGTGGGTTAATTTACATCACCATTCATATGTCGACATTGACTCGCTAATTTTTTTTTTAAAATATTAAAATGTGATTTCCTAGCATAAATGTTTATCTAGTGATATTTTTAACTTATTTTTTCAACGTTTTAACTGTCATGCATGTCTTTCACTTTGTTGAGGTTTAATTTAGGAAAAATAGCCCTAAAATACCAGACCACAAATTTATTTGTGGTGAGGAACCTGAGAATTAGAGAAGGATTAAAGTCCTACGGTGGCATTAAACGGACTAAGCTTCACCGAATTCTCTCCCTCTTTGTCCCCTTCAACCCATCCCTATGATCGATTTTTCGCAGCATTCTGGCCAATCATGATTCCAACAACAATAGTGGTGATTGTGAGTGAAGTGAGGTCGATGACTGGTGACTCTCAGCCACCTATCTCCAACACTTATCTCAATCGTGCACCGTCTACTCTAAATTCTTTTAAACCTTAAAATCCTCGCTACTTCAATCATCATCCTTCATCATCCTTGCCAGTTGAGGACTTGTGGCTTCCACTCTGCAGTCTTCTCTACTCGATTCATCCTTCTCTATCTTCACTTCGTGGCTTTGTGCTCATGGTTCTTCTCTATCTTCACCTGGTCAGGTAATCCTTCTCCCTCTCCCAAGTCCCAATCTTGGAAATCTGGATATCCTATAGTTGTGTAGGCATCAACCGGGCATTTAAATTGGTATGGGTTATTAGTTAACGCTGCTGAACTTAGGAGGTCATCCAATTCATTATATTGTAATTATATTTCTCAAATTTTGATTGAATTCGTTGTGTGCATAATTTTACAGTGGAGTGTACTCCGGAGCTACTCTATGTATGGCTGGGTCTAGTAATTAGCATGGACTGTGGAGTATTGATCATACTTTGATAATTGAGCAGGACTTTTTCAACCTAGGAAGTAAAGAGGAAAATGAAAAGCTTGAATTTCGATTTTTTTCATGTTAATCAGTCTTCAAAAGTTTTGAGCTTGTGAACAAGAAGATCAACAGAGTTTTATGCATGTTTAGACTTTAAGATTTATATGGAATGCGGATATCAATAATCATAATTTTGGAATGATGTTGATTATTGGCCAGCTTAGGTCAAACAATGTTAACTAGAAAGTTGCTTATTTGCTGTGTATGTTTGACTATGAAAAATGATCATGTTCTCTTTCAATTATTTTGTATTGGTTGGCTTCAGGAAAGAAGTAACTTGAATCGGCATTGTAGCTGATGAACTTGGAATGCTTGTCAATTGTTTTGTCTCAATTGTTAATTTATCTCCTTTCCATGTGCTGTCCTCATCTTAAATTATTTTAGCATGACTCGTCTTTCATCTTGCTTTTTTGAAATGATCAGGAATACAGTTTGCTCTTGACTATAAGGAGAGAGCAGCATATGCATGATTTTTATGATGCATATAGCCCCTGTAATGATGCTGCAATGCAGAAGAAAATGCTATCTCTAGCAAATCTTGAAGGAAACCTTGAAATTGTAAATTTGAAATTGTCATGGTTATTAGAAAGATTGATCCTGTGTTGGAAGAGTTGTTGCAATGCAGAAGAAAGATTGGTCTTGTAAAGGATGCTTATGTTGTATTGGCAAAATGGACACTAGGGGCAAGAAACTTGCAAGTACAAGATTTTTTGATGTTGGGATGTTTGAAGGATCACTTGGAGTGATTTCTACATTTCCTACATTAAAGGCTATGCATAGGAGTTGCAACTTCGGTGGAAAAGAGAGGAGGAGGACATTTTAAGGAATTGAAATAAGGTTCTAAAAAGAATTTCATTGAATTATATTCTCAAAGATTGTATAGATGATATTTTGTGAAGATTGTATAGATGATTTTTTTTCCAAGTTTTATCTCCTATGGATGAATCATTTTTCCTATGATTATGTGTATCATATATTATCTTGTTTTGAGGTGATTATTATATTTTCAAGAAATGTAAGAACATATTATTGTTTAATAATAAATGAAGTTGTTAGTGTTCATTTATTTTTCTTTATGCTTTAAATTGGAGTTGGAAGCTTTAATTTGGTACTAAAAACACAATTGGAATTGCAAAAAAAAAAAGGCCTTATTGCACAACAAGAGGAGCAAGAGATTGGAAATATCTGCACTAATAATGTTGAAAGTGTAAAACTTTTTGAATATTCATGGGTATTTTCATGAAAAATAAGTAAATTTTTAAAATAATCATTTATGTTTTTAGAATATTCATTAGTGTTTTCATGAAAAACAAGAAAATTGTCATAATGTTAATTTACATTTTCAGAATATTTATATGTATTTTCATGAAAAATGAGCAAATTTTCAAGAATAACCATTTGCATTTTTAGAATATTATTTGGTTCTTTCATGAAAAAAGGGAAAAAATTTCAAAATATACATTTGTGATATTTTGAACACAATATTGGTGCAAATATTCAAACCTCAAGTTTTAAGCCACATTATGTTCATTTTAAATATCTTGAAAATGTAATTTTTTTTATTTATTCGAATAATCATTTTAGATATCTTAAAAATTTATATTTGGTGTCATGTTTTAGGACTATATATAAGTATCTTCAATCATATGTGACTTTTCTGTTTCATGACATGCAATCATCTTTTAAGAAAATACAATTTTTATTTCATTTATTTGAATAAGTAAAAGTGGCATTTGAATATATGCTTCCAACATGCTTTCAAGATTAATAAATTACCATTGAAGAATCTTATTTGATATATTGACACCAAATGACCTTGTATTAAGTGTTGAGATGAAATTACTGATAGCAAAAGATCTTGTATAAAATATCGATAACAAATCATGTTGCTCTATTTTTTTTCTTTTTTTTACTACAAGGGCATTTATGTCATTTAGTTCTTAAAAATTAATGCCAACAAAGGACCCAATTTCAGAATCTAACTCAATTCCTTCTTAGCAAATAAATATGTGGTGAGGTTTTTTTGGACAATTTTTCCTTTAATTTATTAATTATCTTTTTTTTTCGATTGGAAAGATGTAATGAATATATGCAAGGTAAGCAAGAGAGGAAGAGAGAGTAGGAAAATGATAAAGAAAAAAAAACAAAGGAATGAAGGGAAAAATTAGACAAGTTTAGAGATTGGCATTAATGAAAGAGAATAGTACATTGGCACAAGATAGGGAACA